>NW_006799924.1:99135-140784 GCF_000442215.2 Lipotes vexillifer
TGCGGGAATCTCTCCGCTTTGCCCTCCGCACCCCTGTTGCTGTGCTCTCCTCCGCGGCTCCGAAGCTCCCCGCTCCGCCTCCCGCAGTCTCTGCCCGCGAAGGGGCTCCTAGTGTGTGGAGACCTTTCCTCCTTCACAGCTCCCTCCCACTGGTGCAGGTGCCGTCCCTATTCTATTGTCTCTGTTTTTAATTAATTTTTTCTTTTGCCCTACCCAGATACGTGGGGAGTTTCTTGCCTTTTGGGAGGTCTGAGGTCTTCTGCCAGCATTCAGTAGGTGTTCTGTAGGAGTTGTTCCACATGTAGATGTATTTCTGGTGTATTTGTGGGGAGGAAGGTGATCTCCACGTCTTACTCCTCCGCCATCTTTCCACCGCCCCCCTGGATTCATTCTTGAGTTTGGTGGAGTGTTCCCAAACCTAGCTAATCCTCACAGTTATTGGAGGTCCTTTAAAACTTGCAGATTACCTGCCTCTGCTCTAGCAGATTCTGATTGATAAGTTTGGGAAAAAGCCTTATATACTTGAATCATTTCCTTACATATGAGATCAAAGGAAGACAAAAGTCAACAGATATGACAAGCAAAGCAGTTAAAGGCTGTTTTTACACTGTCGAACATAAATCAGTGGAGGACTTGTACAAATAAGTCAGGTGGCTGTTTGAAAAATACACTTCTGGAGTGACTTTATCATAAAGACTTTACTTTCATTTTGTCCATAATGGTCATGAAAATACATAATGGAAAGCTATGGGCATAGAAAGGGTTTGCAGAATATGGTATGGGGAGGAAAGGTTTGCAGGATATAGAACAGAGAGGAAGTTTTTCTTTCCACTGTTGGTAGCATCTAGGAAGTACCTGGGAAACTGATCAACCTGGAGGCACAGAGACTTCTGGAAGATGCTACTGTGTTTTCACTTTGTCAGGTTTTAGACACTGTGAATAGTTGAGTAAAAATTTCAGTTCATTTTGGATATAAAGCTAATCATTGAGTCATGAAAGGATGATAAGCAATAATGAAATTATAAGCAACATTCTCTGATGGAACAACAAAAATCTCTTAAAAGAAAGTTAACAGATTTGCAATGAGATGTTTTGAAATATTTTTAAAATTTCCCTCATGGATTTTCATTAGGAAAACAAAATACACCATTTGCAAGAACTGTCTCATTGCTGTCTTAACCAGAGAAAATCTTTGGGTACAAAGTATTAGGCAGAATGTTAGAAATAAAAGGGTCCAAATCTCCATCACCAAGTGTTAATTCCTTTACTCTTTTTTTCAGTTTAATAACGATTTCAAAGATTGATTCTACTTGCAGTTTTCAATATTAATTAATATTGTAAACAACAAATTTATACACATTGATGAAAATGCTAGGATATTGATGCAGGGAATTTTTCCATAAGGAGAAAATTTCTTTCTATAACTTGTCCCTCTTAAATATAACTTGTTGAGAAAAAGCTGTAAAGATGTTTTATAGCAGAACTAGGATAAGGAAATTCATTGAGCACACTTATATGTAAACAACTGAACTAGCAGAGTATTATGGAGAATATCAATTTGAAGAGGTAGGATACCTGGATTCTGAGGTGTGTTATTTCTCTTCTGATAGCCTCAGTGTTTATAAACCTGTACGTGGTGAAAAGTGTGTGTGCATGCACAGCGGGGATGTCATATCCTGGAAGATCACACATTTATTCAAGAAGCATTAATTGAGTGCTTACTTCATTAAAGTATGATGGTAGACCCTGGAGATCCAGATGTGATAATGACTTAGCCCTCAAAAAGCATCTGAAGTCTAGTGGGGCAGCAAGATGGTAACTAAAGAAACTGTAGGACAGCATGATAGGGGGAAGATACAGAAGCAAGTGAAATGTATAGGGTTCTGTGAGAAGGAGAGCTTGAGGACTGCATGATTTCTAAATTTCCTCCAACTACTTTTTTTTTTTTTTTTTTTTTTTTTTTTTTTTTTTTTTTTGCGGTATGTGGGCCTCTCACTGTTGTGGCCTCTCCCATTGTGGAGCACAGGCTCCGGACAAGCAGGCTCAACGGCCATGGCTCACGGGCCCAGCCGCTCCACGGCATGTGGGATCTTCCCAGACCGGGGCACGAACCCGTATCCCCTGCATCGGCAGGCGGACTCTCAACCACTGCGCCACCAGGGAAGCCCCTCCAACTACTTTTTAAGATGGATCCTTATTTAGGATTTGATGGTGGGTAGGAAAAGGGCCCAAAACATGGCAAGAAATGGGAGCCCAAACTGGTGGGGATGACTGAGTCTTTGGAGACTATGAACATCCAACTTTTATTCATTGTTGTGTCTAAATCTCCCTACTTCTCTAACCATTTAGTAAAGTCTGCTCTGTTTACACCGGCCTCATGCAAATGGTTGCTTTATAGGAATCAAGGGAAAGCAGCCAAGTTCCAAGTCTGATATGAAACAGAGATAAAGTAACATTCATAAGGCAACATGAACCTTAGATTTAAACTTAAACAGGATACTGAATCCAGAGGTGACTCTGAGAATTATTAAGCAGGTGGGAATTTGCAATAACCTCTTGTTGGACTGCCATTGGTTTCTACAGAAGAAATAATAATTGTGCTGGAAATTTTTCCATTTTTTTTCTCTCTAGAATCACACTCTTCATGCATTTTCACCATGCTCTGTGCCCCAAGAAGCTAATAATCTTTACGGATTTTATCCAAGGGCTCTCTTGCCCTCTGACCTCTGATTTGGTTTGAACAATGGGAAGCACTAGCAGGCGGGTGGGAGGAGGGAGAAAAATGAGATGGGGAATTTAGTTCCCTGATTTCCTTTCTGCAGAGTTCCAGGTCTTGGCAGGAGGTCTTGTTTGACCCTCCCATGGTCCCTTCATTCCTAATGATGACAACAGCTCCCCTGCAGTTACTAACCCCAGGGTACTGCACTGCTCCTTGTGATTTCCTAACAAATGCCCGCATTTCTAAAATAGTTTATTAAACTCTCCTCAAGATACCTACTTTGAATGTGCCAATTGTTTACTTTTGGAAACCTGACTAGTATAGGTTTGAAAGATGTATACTTACGTATACTTTAAGTGAGTCCTATCTAAACACTGATAAGCAGTATGGAAACACAAAAATAAAAGAAAGATATGAAGGATAAATAACTCAGAAATAAAAAATAGTTGATACTCAGTATGAAGGTAAAGTGAATAACACTATCATAGGCACTACAATGAGTTCAGCAAAGTTTTTGGCAAATAAAATCGTAGATATTTGTGTCACAGGGAATTAGGTCTATAACCTTATTTTGTAGATGAGAAACTTTGACCTTCCATGAAGAAACTGATTTGCTCAGTTACCCTGTTTTTTAGTGGTGGAATATGAGTATGTCTAAATGTGTATAAGTGTGTATATGTGTGTGTGTGTGTGTGTGTGTGTGCACATTCTCATATTCTCTTATTTATTTATTTTTACCTATTTTTTTTGTCTGAAATATTTGAGAGCAAGCCGCAGATGTCATAACCTTTCATATGCAAATTACTATGCATTCATCTTCTAAGAACTAGGACATTCTGAGAAATAACCACAATAAAACTACTAAAGTCAGGATATTTAATTTTTATACAATACCCTTATCTAAATATAGGCCATTTTGCCAATTTTTAAATAATGTCCTTTATAGATTTTTGTTTGTTTTTGTTTTTCTTCAAGGAGCAAATCTAATAACAAGTATTTTATTTAGTCATTATGCCTCTTTAGTCTTCTTTCCTCTGGACTACTTTCTTAGCTTTTCATTATCTTTTATGACATTGATATTTTAGAAGAGTACTAGCTAGTTATTTCTGCAGAAATTCAATTTATCTTTGTTTGGCTATTTACTTATTTATTTATTTAGAATTTTACAATTTTATGTTATTTATTTTTTTATACAGCAGGTTCTTATTAGTCATCTCAATAAATGCCTGTCTGTAGATGGGCATTTAGATTGCTTTTATGACCTGGCTATTGTAAATAGTGCTGCAATGAACATTGGGGTGCATGTGTGTCTTTTTAAAATTTTTTATTTATTTGTTTATTTAATTTTTGATTTTTATTTTTTTATATAGCAGGTCCTTATTAGTCATCAGTTTTATATACATCAGTGTATACATGTCAATCCCAATCACCCAATTCATCACACCACCACCCCCAGCCCTCACCACTTTCCCCACTTGGTGTCCATACGTTTGTTCTCTACACTGTGTCTCAATTTCTGCCCTGCAAACCAGTTCTTCTGTATCATTTTTATAGGTTCCACATATATGCATTAATATACGATATTTGTTTTTCTCTTTCTGATTTACTTCACTCTGTATGACAAGCCTCTAGATCCATCCATGTCTCAACAAATGACCCGATTTCATTCCTTTTTATGGCTGAGTAATATTCCATTGTATATATGTACCATATCTTCTTTCGATTTATGGTTTTCTCTTGGTATATGCCCAGTAGTGGGTTGCTGGATCATATGGTAATTTTATTTTTGGTTTTTTAAGGAACCTCCGTACTGTTCTCCACAGTGGCTGTATCAATTTACATTCCCATCAACAGTGCAAGAGGGTTCCCTTTTCTCCACACTCACTCCAACATTTGTTGTTTCTAGATTTTCTGATGACGCCCATTCTAAGTGGTGTGAGATGATACCTCGTTGTATTTTTTTTTTAACATCTTTATTGGAGTATAATTGCTTTACAATGGTGTGTTAGTTTCTGCTTTATAACAAAGTGAATCAGTTATACATATACATATGTTCCCATATCTCTTCCCTCTTGCATCTCCCTCCCTCCCACCCTTCCTATCCCACACCTCTAGGCAGTCACAAACCACCTAGCTGATCTCCCTGTGCTATGTGGCTACTTCCCACTAGCTATCTGTTTTACATTTGGTAGTGTATATATGTCCATGACACTCTCACTTTGTCACATCTTACCCTTCCCCCTCCCCATATCCTCAGGTCCATGCTCTAGTAGGTCTGTGTGTGTATTCCTGTCTTACCCCTAGGTTCTTCATGACCTTTTTTTTTTCGTAGATTCCGTATATATGTGCTAGCATACAGTATTTGTTTTTCTCTTTCTGACTTCACTCTGTATGACATACCCTAGGTCCATCCAACTCACTACAAATAACTGAATTTTGTTTCTTTTTATGGCTGAGTAATATTCCATTGTATATATGTGCCACATCTTCTTTATCCATTCATCTGTCGATGGACACTTAGGTTGCTTCCATGTCCTGGCTATTGTAAATAGAGCTGCAATGAATATTTTGGTACATGACTCTTTTTGAATTATGGTTTTCTCAGGGTATATGCCCAGTAGTGGGATTGCTGGGTCATATGGTAGTTCTATTTGTAGTTTTTTAAGGAACCTCCACACTGTTCTCCATAGTGGCTGTATCAGTTTACATTCCCGCCAACAGTGCAAGAGGGTTCCTTTTTCTCCACACCCTCTCCTGCATTTGTTGTTTCTAGATTTTCTGATGACGCCCATTCTAAGTGGTGTGAGGTGGTACTTATTGTAGTTCTGATTTGCATTTCTCTAATAATTAGTGATGTTGAGCAGCTTTTCATGTGCCTCTTGGCCATCTGTATGTCTCCTTTGGAGAAATGTCTATTTAGGTCTTCTGCACATTTTTTGATTGGGTTGTTTGTTTTTTTAATATTGAGCTGCAAGAGCTGTTTATATATTTTGGAGATTAATCCTTTCTCTGTTGATTCATTTGCAAATATTTTCTCCCATTCTGAGGGATGTCTTTTCGTCTTGTTTATGGTTGCCTTTGCTGTGCAAAAGCTTTTAAGTTTGATTAAGTCCCATTTGTTTATTTTTGTTTTTATTTCCATTACTCTAGGAGGTGGATCAAAAAAGATCTTGCTGTGATTTATGTCACAGAGTGTTCTTCCTATATTTTCCTCTAAGAGTTTTATAGTGTCTGGTCTTACATTTAGGTCTTGAATCCATTTTGAATTTATTTTTGTGTATGGTGTTAGGGAGTGTTCTACTTTCATTCTTTTACATGTAGCGGTCCAGTTTTCCCAACATCACTTATTGAAGAGACTGCCTGTTTTCCATTGTATATCCTTGCCTCCTTTGTCATAGATCAGTTGACCATAGGTGTGTGGGTTTAACTCTGGGCTTTCTATCTTGTTCCATTGATCTATGTTTTTATTTTTGCACCAGTATCATATTGTCTTGATTACTGTAGCTTTGCAGTCTGAAGTCAGGGAATCTGATTCCTCCAGCTTCATTTTTTTCCATCAAAACTGCTTTGGCTATTCGGGGCCTTTTGTATCTCCATACAAATCTTAAGATTTTTTGTTCTGGTTCTGTAAACATTCCATTAGTAATTTGATAGGGATTGCATTGAATCTGTAGATTACTTTGGCTAGTATAGTCATTTTCACAGTATTGATTCTTCCAATCCAAGAACATGGTATATCCCTCCATCTGTTGGTATCATCTTTAATTTCTTTCATCAATGTCTTATAGTTTCCTGCATACAGGTCTTTTGTCTCCCTAGGTAGGTTTATTCCTAGGTATTTTATTCTTTTTGTTGCAATGGTAAATGTGTTTCGTTAATTTCTCTTTCAGATTTTTCATCATTAGTGTATAGGAATGCAAAAGATTTGTGTGCAACTTTACCAAATTCATTGGTTAGCTCTAGTAGTTTTCTGGTGGCATCTTTAGGATTCTCTATGTATAGTATCATGTCATCTGCAAGCAGTGACAGTTTTATTTCTTCTTTTCCAATTTGTATTATTTTTATTTCTTTTTATTCTCTGATTGCCATGGCTAGGACTTCCAAAACTATGTTGAATAATAGTGGTGAGAGTGGAAATCCTTTTCTTCTTCCTGATCTTAGAGGAAATGCTTTCAGTTTTTCACCATTGAGAATGATGTTTGCTGTGGGTTTGTCGTATATGGCCTTTATTATGTTGAGGTAGGTTCCCTCTATGCCCACTTTCTGGAGAGTTTTTATCATAAATGGGTGTTGAATTTTGTGAAAAGCTTTTTCTGCATCTATTGAGATGATCATATGGTTTTTATTCTTCAATTTGTTAATATGGTGTATCACATTGATTGTTTTGTGTATATTGAAGAATCCTTGCATCCCTGGGATAAATCCCTCTTGATCATGGTTTGTGATGCCTTTAATGTATCGTAGGATTCTGTTTTCTAGTACTTTATTGAGGATTTTTGCATCTATATTTATCAGTGATATTGGTCTGTAATTTTCTTTTTTTGTAGTATCTTTGTCTGGTTTTGGTATCAGGGTGATTTTGGCCTCATAGAGTGAGTTTGGGCGTGTTCCTTCCTCTGCAATGTTTTGGAAGAGTTTGAGAAGGATGGGTGTTAGCTCTTCTCTAAATGTTTGACAGAATTCACCTGTGAAGCCATCTGGTCCTGGACTTTTGTTTGTTGGAAGATTTTTAATCAGTTTCAATTTCATTACTTGTGATTGGTCTGTTCATATTTTCTATTTCTTCCTGGTTCAGTCTTGGAAGGTTATACTTCTCTAAGAGTTTGTCCATTGCTCCCAGGTTGTCCATTTTATTGGCATAGAGTTGCTTGTAGTAGTGTCTTAGGATGTTTTGTATTTCTGCGGTGTCTCTTGTAACTTCTCCTGTTTCATTTTTATTTTTATGGATTTGAGTCCTCTCCCTCTTTTTCTTGATGAGTCTGGCTAATGGTTGATGAATTTTGTTTATCTTCTCAAAGAACCAGCTTTTAGTTTTATTGATCTTTTCTATTGTTTTCTTTGTTTGTTTTTCATTTATTTCTGCTCTGATCTTTATGATTTCTTTCCTTCTGCTAACTTTGGGTTTTGTTTGTTCTTCTTTCTCTAGTTCCTTTAGGTGTTAGGTTAGATTGTTTATTTGAGATTTTTCTTGTTTCTTGAGGTAGACTTGTATAGCTATAAACTTCCCTCTTTGAACTGTATTTGCTGCATCTGATAGGTTTTGGATCATCGTGTTTTCATTGTCATTTGTCTCTAGGTATTTTTTGATATCATCTTTGATTTCTTCAGTGATCTCTGGGTTATTTATAACGTATTGTTTAGCCTCCATGTGTATGTGTTTTTTACGGTTTTTTTCCCCCTATAATTCAGTTCTAATCTCATAGCTTTGTGGTCAGAAAAGATGCTTGAAATTATTTCAGTTTTCTTAAATTTACTGAGGCTTCATTTGTGACCCAAGATGTGCTCTATCCTGGATAATGTTCCATGCACACTTGAGAGGAAAGTGTAATCTGCTGTTTTGGGATTGAATGTCATATAAATATCAATTAAATTTATCTCATCTATTGTGTCATTTAAAGCTTCTGTTTCCTTATTTATTTTCTGTTTGGATGATCTCTCTATTGGTGTAAGTGAGGCGTTAAAGTCCCCCACTATTATTGTGTTACTTTCGATTTCCTCTTTTATAGCTGTTGGCAGTGCCTTATGTATTGAAGTGCTCCTATGTTGAGTGCATATATATTTTTAATTGTTATATCTTCTTCTTGGATTGATCTCTTGATCATTATGTAGTGTCCTTCCTTGTCTCTTGTAACATAGTCTATTTTATCTGATATGAGTATTGCTATCCCAGCTTTCTTTTGATTTCCATTTGCATGGAATATCTTTTTCCGTCCCCTCACTTTCAGTCTGAATGTGTCCCTAGGCCTGAAGTGGATCTCTTGTAGACAGCATATATATGGGTCTTGTTTCTGTATCTATTCAGCAAGCCTGTGTCTTTTGGTTGGAGCATTTACTCCATTCACGTTTAAGGTAATTATCGATACATATGCTCCTATGACCATTTTCTTAATTGTTTTGGGTTTGTTTTTGTAGGTCCTTTTCTTTTGTGTTTCTCACTTAGAGAAGTTCCTTTAGCATTTTTTGTTGAGCTGGTTTGGTGGTGCTGAATTTTCTTAGCTTTTGCTTGTGTGTGAAGCTTTTGATTTCTCCATTGAATCTGAATGAGATCCTTGCTGGGTAGAGTAATCTTGGTTGTAGGTTCTTACCTTTCATCACTTTAAGTATATCACTCCCTTCTGGCTTGTAGAGTTTCTGCTGAGAAATCAGCTGTTAACCTTATGGGAATTCCATTGTATGTTATTTGTCGTTTTCTCCTTGCTGCTTTCAATAATTTTTCTTTGTCTTTAATTTTTGCCAATTTGATTGCTCTGTGTCTCAGCGTGTTTCTCCTTGGCTTTATCCTATATGGGACTCTCTGCTTCCTGGAGTTGGGTGGCTATTTCCTTTCCCATGTTAGGGAAGTTTTCAACTATAATCTCTTCAAATATTTACTCTGGTCCTTTCTCTCTCTTTTCTCCTTCTGGGACCCCTAGAATGCGAATGTTGCTGCTTTAATGTTGTCCTAGAAGTCTCTTAGGGTGTCTTCATTTCTTTTCATTCTTTTTTCTTTATTCCATTCCGCAGAGTGAATTCCACCATTCTGTCTTCCAGGTCACTTATCCGTTCTTCTGCCTCAGTTATTCTGTTATTCATTCCTTCTAGTGTAGTTTTCATTTCAGTTATTGTATTGTTTATCTCTGTTTGTTTGTTCTTTAATTCTTCTAGATTTTGTTAAACATTTCTTGCATCTTCTTGATCTTTGCCTCCATTCTTTTTCAGAGGTCTTGGATCATCTTCACTATCATTATTCTGAATTCTTTTTCTGGAAGGTTGCCTTTCTCCACCTAATTTAGTTGTTGTTCTGAGGTTTTATCTTGTTCCTTCATCTGGTACATAGCCCTCTGCCTTTTCATTTTGTCTGTTTTTCTGTGAGTGTCTTCTCTTATTTATCTCTGATCAGTAGCTGAGAATCTTATAGAAGTGGCTCCATGAGTTCATCTCAATTGCTCTGGATTGTTTTTCTATCAAGCTGTTATATATCGCTACCTTTTCAACATCTCATAAACTTTCTCATTTATTTGATGACTGTTTTCCAGGGAAGATTTTTTTTTTTCCTTCTTGGGGGGGAGGAAGGGGAAGCCATCCTGTGAGGATCCTTGCAGAAAGAATGAGCTGACAAAAATAAAGCTATCTTGAGATGTGCAACATAGCATATTGGCTTATTCCTGCAAATCAACTGTTTATAGTGTGCATCAATTTCAATTCGTGCATCAGATATGTTCCATATGACATTCACAATTGAGATTTGATAAAAAGAGTCAAAATGGAGACTGTTTAGTCCATGGATGTTAAATGTGTAAGTCCAGTTGTTTGTTCCTGAAAATCTAGTTCAAGTAATTTTTGTATCACAAATCACTTGAGTTCTTTTTAGTAATCACACAGATTCTTCAGTCTCACCTAAGACTTACTTAATCAGAACTTCTAGGAGTGGGGTCCAGGATCCTTCATTTAAAAAAAAAATTTCTGAAACAACTTTTATGTACACCCAAGTCTGAAACTGTTATACTGGGAAGAAGAACTTTGAACTCAGCCTGATATTTCTTTGGTCATTATTGATGAAAGCTAGCTTTTTAAATGTTTCCCCCAAAGGCAGTGACTTTCTTGGATTTAGATGAACAGGTGAGTTAGGTCATTGTGTATATTGTGCACTGAATTTTTGGTAACAGACTCGGTTCTCTAGCAAAAATAACTTTCCAGCTACTGTGGGGTTGAGTGAAAAATACAATCACTGATTGATGGCCAGACCCTTATGTTGTTTTTAACTTTTAAAGAAGCTAAGACTGGGTGGCTGATTTGTGGTTGAAAGGGACTTAATGTTCCCTCCAGGAGTTCAGGGAACCAGCTGCTTCCTGAGTTGGCAAAGAAGAGAAAACCTTGAGGCAGAGGTGCTTCAATCTGCATGAGATGTACTAAGCAATCCTCCCATTAGCTGCCTGTTGCCTCTCTTGATGACTACTTTAGGGAGGAGATGGGGGTTATGAACTTTGAAGTGGATTATTAATTACTCATGCCTCCTTTGCCTGGATAGAAGTAACCTGCATCTCAGGAGCCAGGCCCAGAATTCATTTTCTTCCTGTAGATGTTTGCAGTGAAAATAACACTGAATATTAATCCTTTCACCTTTATTCTTAACTCCCTCTTCCCCCTCCTCCATTCTGTAGGTCGGTTATCCAAAATCATGGCTCTCCCTTAATTCTTCCATCCCTGATACTCCTGAGCCAATTATTGTTTATTCAATTATTTGGAGGTCCATTAAACTGAGAGTTAAGTTCAAGGGCCAGTTGTTTACTTGAAAACTCCACAGAATGCCATATTTCCCTACTCAGATTTTCAGTTTATTTTTCAGCATGATTGTGATAATCATGTCATAAAGAGTGAATTGTCATCTGTCCCTTTTTTATTTCTATATTTTGAAATTTTTGGATTTTCATTCTTTTTCTGTTCCTTAGGTAGAGTTCTCTAGGGATGTTGTGGTCAGGTTTAGTCAGGGTTTTATAGTAAAAAGTGGAAGACTTGTTCTTGTTGAATGTATGTGTTCATGTGTTTGAGTTTATGTGTGTATATGTGTATGTGCCTCTTAAGTCTATCTGTGTATTTTTCTTGTTAAGAGAGCAAATATATAAATCATTACTTATGAAAAATATAAGTTAATTAAGTCGGAGGTCATTAAGTCCTTGTAACAAAGAATAATCTGCCTCATTAGCTGATATATTGAGACAAGGATTGATTCAGAGGTGGATTAAGATTAGTTTGCAGAAGACTTGGTATGAAGATTCATAAACAGGAAGGGGAAAATATAAAGAAAAGTATGACGTGGCAATAATTAATTGAACAAGTGTAATGACAGTCACTAAGTTAATGCCAAGAAATTTATGTGGTCAGTGTTGATGCTTCTAGCCATTGCTATCTTGGCTTTGTTCCAACTTGTCTTTTTTTCTACTTATTCCCTCTGTATTCCATTTCTTTTTTTTTTTCTTTGCTTTTTCTTTCTATTAACTAAAGTATAATACATAGTTTACACTAGTGTTCACCCTTGATGTTGTACATTTTGTAGGTTATGACAAATGTATAGTATATAATATAAAAGTATAATATATCATATATTCATCATTACAGTATCATACAGAATAATTTCACTGCCCTAAAAATCCCCTGTGCTCCGCCTATTTATTCTTCTCAGCCTCCTGCCCTCAGAACTTCTGGCAACCACTGATCTTTTTACTCTCTCTATAGTTGTGCCTTTTCCAAAATGTCATGTAGTTGGAAGCGTACAGTGTAAAGCATGTTCAGTCTGGCTTCTTCCACTTTGCAATGTGCATTTGTTGTTCCTTTATATCTTTTCGTGGTTTGATAGCTCATTTCTTCTTATCGCTGAATACTATCCCTTTCTGTGGATGTATACAATTTGTTTATCCATTTACCTACTGAAGAACATCTTGGTTGACCTGGCAAATTTGAATAAACCTTCTATAAACATCCAAGTGCAGAATTTTATGTGGACATAAGTTTTTAACCTAATTTGGGTAAATACCAAGGAGTGTGATTGCTGGATTTTATGGTAAGACTATGCTTAACTTTACAAGAAACTGTCAAACTGTCTTCCAAAGTGAATGTACCATGTTGCATTCCCACCAGCAGTGAGTCAGAGTTCCTGTTGCTCCACATCCTCACCAGGTATGTAGTGGTATTTCACTGTTTTAACTTGCGATTCTCTAGCAACATAAAATTTTGAGGATCTTGTCATATGTTTATCTGCCGTCATATATCTTTTTTGGTGAGGTATCTGTTCAGATATTTTGCCCATTTTTAAATTGGGTTGTTTGCTTTCCTATTGTTGACTTTTAAAAGTTCTTTAAATATTTTGGGCACAAGTTCTTTTGCGTTTAGCAAATGTTTTCTCCCAGTCACTGACTTTTCTTTATATTCTCTTAATAGTCTTCTACATAACAGAATAGTTTAATTTTAATGAAGTCCCATTTATGATTTTTTTCTTTCATGAATCATGCTTTAGGTGTCTTTCTTTTTTTGCATCTTCCTTTCTATTTTTCTTTCTTCTTCAGAACTCATAGTGCAGTTCTGAGTGAGTTGTGACCTTGCCACTTTGTAGTCACATGATCTTGCACAAATTTCATTGCCTCTCTGAATTTTAGTTTCCAGGTTCTTTGTATATAAAATGGAAATAATAATGTTGCTTTGTTTTTGAGTGTGTTGGAAAAGTTATATAAGATTCTGCAGTGAAAATTACCATTTAGGGCTTCCTTGGTGGCGCAGTGGTTAAGAATCGGCCTGCCAATGCAGGGGACACGGGTTCGAGCCCTGGTCTGGGAAGATCCCACATGCTACGGAGCAACTAAGCCCGTGTACCACAACTATTGAGCCTGCTCTCTAGAGCCTGCGATCCACAACTGCTGAGCCTGCATGCCACAACTACTGAAGCCCACATGCCTAGAGCCATGCTCTTCAGCAAGAGAAGCCACCACAATGAGAAGCCCTTGTACTGCAACAAATAGTAGTCCCTGCTTGCCGCAACTAGAGAAAACCCACATGCAGCAACAAAGACCCAACACAGCCAAAAATAAATAAATTAATTAATTAAATTAAAAAAGAAAAAGAATTTACCATTTAAACTGTAAGTTTCTATGTTACTTTCTTTTATTTTTCCTTATCTTCCTCATTTGTCTTTCTTATCATTTTCTGTTACCTAGCTTTGAATATGAGACATATTTGCCAGTCATCATGTTCATGAATAAATAATTCTTTTGCAGAACTGTAGGTAGTTAATGGCAGGCTGTGTGTATATGAACTCAATCAAAAGCAGGTTTAAAAATGATTTAAATTGATTGTTTGCACCTAAGTCAAGTAAAGTGAGAGGGTGAGTGATTTCTTTTTGTGCATTTTTGTTTTGCACCTGGTCTTTTGGTGCACTAGCCTGGTGAGCTCTGAGTACTCATAAAATGAGTCCAAGATCATATTTTAACCCTAAAATTAGTTTGGCAGAGAGAACAATTCCATTTTAGAACCTCATCCCCAACCTTGTCATAAATATTTGTTCAACAACAATATCTCAAATCCAGTGAGACAGTGGTTTTCAAACTGTGTTCTGTGGAGATGTTGGGGTTGATGATATGTCTATCTTGCAGTTGTAAGGCGTGGGGGAACCATACTGTTAGGACTCTGAGATCATGCCCTTGATTTCAACAGAACAGTTTTGCTTGTTTTAATTAAGTTTTCCTTGAAACTGTGCTTGAAAAAATATTTTTCCTGCTAACAAAATATTCTTTTTTATCAAAATTATAAACTGAAGTTTATAGATTCTAATGAGTTCACTGGTACTCTGTCTTAGAAACTAGATAATATATTTCAAGTCTGTTTATGGGAAGAATTATATTAAATGCATTAGTTTTATATGACTAGAAGGCCACCATTGGGTCTGTTGTCCTAAGTATGGTGTTTGAACAGTGAACTATTCTTACTTTAAAGCTTTTTGTTTTTATAACTGCCTATGATAGAGCCACTCTATCTTGTCACTAGTGCAACTCAAGTTGAAAAGCACTTATGCCCACTCTCTAATTTTTCTCTCTCACTTGATTTATAAACCTGGCCTTTATATTTTGAGAGCCAAGGATGTGGATGTGAGACTTGAGACATAAATGATGAAGTTCTTTATTATTCTCTTCCTTCTCCAAAGAGACAGATCAAGCGAGAGTTAGAAGCGAGAGTTGTATGAATGGAAATAAAAAAGAAGAAGCCTCAATGGAAATATTCAGTCCTTTAATTTTAGATGTTCAGTCCATTAATTTTTTGAAAAAAAATCCAACCAATGATCAGAAATGCATCATTTCTAAGCAAAGGTGGGTTTTTTTTGTTGTTGTTGTTATTTTGTAATTAATTAATTTATGGCTGTGTTGGGTCTTCCTTTCTGTGTGAGGGCTTTCTCTAGTTGTGGCAAGCAGGGACCACTCTTCATCACAGTGCGCGGGCCTCTCACTATCATGGCCTCTTGTTGTGGAGCACGGGCTCCAGATGCGCAGGCTCAGTAGTTGTGGCTCACCGGGCCCAGTTGCTCCACGGCATGTGGGATCCTCCCAGACCAGGGCTCGAACCCGTGTCCCCTGCATTGGCAGGCAGATTCTCAACCACTGCACCACCAGGGAAGCCCCATTAATTTCTGTTGATTGATCCTCTGAAATGTCTTCTTTATCTGGTCTTTGCTTTCTATTCCCACAACTTCCATCCTCTTCAAATATTCCTCAATTCATGTAATTCTCCCAAAGTTCGTTCCCTCTCACCTTGAATTCATTCTACAAATGGCCTTTATTTTTTTGTTTGTTTGGGTTTTTTGTTTTTGTTTTCTTTGTTTTGTGGTACGCAGGCCTGTCACTGTTGTGGCCTCTCCCATTGTGGAGCACAGGCTCCGGACGCGCAGGCTCAGCAGCCATGGCTCACAGGCCTAGCCACTCTGCGGCATGTGGGATCTTCCTGGACCAGGGCACGAACCCGTGTCCCCTGCATTGGCAGGCGGACTCTCAACCACTGCGCCACCAGGGAAGCCCTACACATGGCCTTTAGAATTAACTTTCTAAAATACCAATTCTATACTATCACTTCTGCGGTAAAACAAACAAACAAAAATTCTCATATGAATACTCATTATGTCAGGATCAAGTCCTTACTAAACAGCATGGAATTCGAGTTATCCATAAGTTTCATTTATCTTTAAAAAGATTCAAATTCTATCTTTTAGTATTTCTTAGTCTTATTTTTCAAGCTTTTGCTCATGCTTTGTTTTCTATACTCTTATCTGTTTGTCAAAATAACTGGACTGTTCTCCCTTCAAAGTTCAGTCTGATCCTATGGCCATCTTTGGATCAGTGTATTATGCTTCTGTTGGAATTTCTCTAAATATATATTCTGAGAAATTTATTTTGATTAAATTAATACTACCTTTTTACTGTTTCTGTTATATTGATATTTATAAGTAGATTGTCATCTATTGATAAACAAGAATCAGGTCTTACCACAGAACCACAACCACTGACAACAATAAAAACAAGTACACTTTTTTATGAGTACTTATTATGATCAGGAAATGTGATAAGCACTATATCTTATCTCTTTTAATCCTCAAAGTCACTGAAAGCTAGTCTTTATTACTCCATTTGACACATGAGAAAATAAAGACTCATCGATAGATGTTAAATAGCTTTTCTAAGACACCACGGATAATGTTTGGTAGAGCCAGGATCAAAACCTAATTCTGTCTGAAAACAAACAAACAAACAAACAAAAAACTCCTGTCAATTTATATATTGTACAATATTTGCTTTGGTATCAATTTCAGCAAACAGGACAGCTCTATCAAAGAAGAAAATTTGAAATGAGTTTTTGAAATTCAGCCTTAGAGAAGGAAACACTAGTCTCAATAAGGTAACAGCTTAACATATCTCCAGAGCTTCCTTAAAAAAACTAAATTCCTATCTCAAAAAGAAAAGAAAAGAAAAGGAAGAAAACAAAAAAATTCCACAAAAATCAAGTAAATTCCTGTCAGCCAAGTAACTGATATTGGAATCAAGTTAGAGATCCTTGCTAGTTGTTTTCTGACATGGACTTTTGCTGGAGTAAGCAAATATTATAAAGCCCTGTGAGCAAGGATAGAAGAGAGTAGGGTGGTCCTTATGATGCCAAAACCTCAGCCTCTGTGCACCAGTGTCAACTTGAATCTCAGAGACAGAGTTTTGGGTGAAGTAGAAAAGAATAGTTTTATTGCTTTGCCAGGCAAAGGGGGATGCAGTGGGCTTGTGCCCCTCAAAACTGTGTGTCCCAACTCTTTGGTGAGGAGTTTTATAGCAATAGTTCAAGGGTGGGTTGCTGATAAGATTAGGGTGTGTGCAGAGCCTTCACTCCTTTAATCTGGTCTCAGGTGGTCTCCTGATGAGCTTCTCTGGTTCTTGAGATCATCAAACTGTTCTCTGGAATTACGAATGCTTCATCAAGTAGTTAACATCTTCCATTTGTTGGGGGTTTTAATTCTGCAGAAGAGCTCAAAGATATTGCTATGTATATCCCTTGAGGCAGAACCAGGACCCTACTCCAAGGCTGCACTGTTGTTTCTTGACTGCTCCTCCCTTGTCTCTGCATCCTCTCCCTTCCCTGATTAGCAACTGTTTGAACCTGCCCTTTGGAACTCAGGGAAGGTCATAGAGGCTGTAGTCTATTCCCTACAAACAAGAAATGGGGGACACAGAAAAACTTCTGTGCCAAGGAGCCCCACAGGGTCCTGCTCCATTTCACTTGGAGAAACCTCTGTAAAGTATGGGCTTTAGATTTTTCTTTACTGAAGCCAGAGTATGTATGCCAAATACCCTCTACTGCTTCTCTTTGCTGAAAATACTAGTGAGACCAGAAGTAACCCTATTTTGGTGGAATAAATAGCAGAATTGTCCTGAAATCCCTTCCTAATTTCTTTGGGAATAAAGATGTATGGAGGTAACAGAGCACCCACTACCTCTTCTGAGGAAAGAGTAAGCCTTTTGTAAGCTCCTTGGTCTGCAAAATGTTTTTCTTTG
This sequence comes from Lipotes vexillifer, assembly GCF_000442215.2. Classification (NCBI taxonomy): domain Eukaryota; kingdom Metazoa; phylum Chordata; class Mammalia; order Artiodactyla; family Lipotidae; genus Lipotes; species Lipotes vexillifer. The sequence goes on from NW_006799924.1 coordinate 116,620, forward strand.
TTTAGAACATTGAAGAAAGACACCTTTGAAGTATTTCTTTGTTGGTTTATATTATCTCCTCTGATTATTATAAGCTATTTTTCTACCTCTATGATGCCTTTGGCCATTATGAATATATATCACACCACAAAAATTATCCAGTAATTTAGGCGAAAAGGCAAGGGTTCCTTTAGTAATCATAGAGATGGGAAAAGACATCTGGAAGTCTCCATTTGTCCTAGCACTTACTATTTCTTTCCTCTAAGTCATTAGTTTAGATCAATGAGTAAGGCAGCTACACCTGGAACTCTAGGAGTCCTTAATTTTCTCCTAGGCAGATTTCTTATCTTTCTGGGACAGACATGGTCTGGTTCTAATCAGATTGTTGACTGAGAAAACAAGAGCTTAGAGAGAGATTGAATAACGTTCAAAACAAACAAACAAGGAAGCCTAGGGAATCATGAGTACTCTCCCAGAAGAAAAAAAAAAAGAATACATGTAAACTAAGTAAACTATTTTTTCCCTCAAGTATGTCATTTCTTAACCATTTGAGTTAGATCATTATTTGGGAGGTGTAATATCCGTTGAGTATTTTAGCACTAAAATTTTTAAAAATCTGGCTACATTTAAAATTTATTATAGATTAAAATCTGTGTGTGAGCTATAGCTATAACTTCTATATCCTTCCTTTTACCTAGGTCAAATAAGTTTAGACTATTAACTATCAATGTAAAATTAGTTAGGAAAACTTATGAAGAGGAACAAAGTGTTTGGGTAGTCTTAGGAGGCAAATCTTAAACACAGAGAATTTCATGGGAACTAAAGTTGTTCAGATGATATGCCTCTAAAATTTTATATGGTTTAAAAATTGTTGCTAAATTCTTATAGAGAAGAAGCAAGTGCATTTTGGATTTTAGTGAGGCTCCAAACAATAGAAATGCCACTTGAAAGCCTTGAAGGACACAGCAGGATTTGTCTATCCTTATTAATTAGAGAAGGTTGGTAAAGCACTCTAAAGATGAACAGTGTTATATAAAGACTAGTCTTGTTATTGGGGTCATTAAGCATGAGTTCATGTACACTTATAGAACCGATCAATCTTCCTTAATCCTAACGGGCTGAATTTTCCCACTGTATATTTTCCTTGTGGTGTTAAAACTCCTATTGACTTCTGAGTTGTGTTTTTCTAAAGAACGATATAAATATGAGTACATCGTAATTCTATTGTTGGATTATTATTTTACTCTAATCTAGAAGGATGTAAATAATTTTTTGAAATAAAATTTAATGTACCATTTTGGTAACTTTTATTTGGAGTTTAAAAATTATCTTTACTGGGCTTCCTTGGTGGCACAGTGGTTGAGAGTCCGCCTGCCGATGCAGGGGACACGGGTTTGTGCCCCAGTCCGGGAAGATCCCACATGCTGTGGAGCAGCTGGGACCGTGAGCCATGGCCGCTGAGTCTGCGCGTCCGGAGCCTGTGCTCTGCAAAGGGAGAGGCCACAACAGTGAGAGGCCCGCGTACCACAAAAAAAAAAAAAAAAAAATTATCTTTACTGTTACCTTGTTATAAAGTTTAATTATCCTTCCTCTCCTTGGTCTATACATTCTCTTATTTTGAAAGCTAAAGTAGCTGCAAGGAGATTATTAAATATTAGGAATGTGAAATTCCTCATTTCCTTCATTCTAAAAAATTTTCATTGAACATGTTCATATCAGTTGTTTGAAAAATTTTTTGTTGATATGAAACAAACCTTCAATTTGATAATGAGCTTTGTCTCCAATAAGACTGCTTCCATTATTCATTTTATTTGTTTTATGATGCTTTTACTTGGCTACTGAAGAATACCAATATTAATTACGTTTAAATGTAATAATACATTTCTCTCTAATTAACAAAATGACTTCCTTCATTGAAAACAAAATCTGTAAACATTGAGGGTTGAGAAAAGAGAAACATCTATCAAATATTATATAGCCCATTCATAATTGTTATTTATTCATTCAGTATTTATCGATTACCTGCTTATTAATAATTTGCATAAAGTTAGCATATTATAAAATTTTATTTCTTAAGTGGTGACCTTTTCTTTTGTTGAGAAAATTTACATTCTCTAAATTCAGCTCAGTATTTGGGTTGAGTAATTATTCAGGAAAATAATTCTGTTTTCCCTATGTGTGAGGCATTCCTATATAGTTTAAACTGAAAAGAAAAGGGCATTTTCTATATACTACAAACCCAAAATTCAGAAAATTGATATCATTAATAACTCTTTATTTTTAATGTTAATTGTTTGATTGATTATTTATTTGTTTTTATGTTAGTGCTAGCTTGACTAACTTCTTTCATTTACCTGCTTGGTAGTTTAGCCACAGGCAGACATAGTAATGGAAAAGCTTATAAAATGAGAGACATAGAGTCATAGCTGTAAGATAAGTAAATAGATGTATGAAATTTTAAGTTTTTAAATTTATGTCATGTCCACAGGTGGTACTTAAGGCCACAACCTTAAAATAATTAATCCCACCCCTCAACTTTCCTCCTTATACTGAATCTGCTTTCATACATCAGTTGGCAAATATTTGCCACTATCTCAGGCTTGGAATGTCTGCCAGCTGTTTGATTTTGGAAATATTAACATCTTTGTATAACAGTGTTTGTGCAATTATTTGACTATTTTATGTCATAATGTCTTTTGAAATGAGTAGAAAATTGAAAGTGCTAAAAAGATGGAAATATTAAGCATATTAAAAGTGAAACTTTTAATCCATTTGAATGTTCATTAAATTTAATTCAATTATGAAAGAAAATAAAAAATATGATATAAAACCCTAGAAATCTATAATTAAATCTACTTTTGAAAGGTGAGGCTTAAAGAAAAATTTATGTTAAACTTTGGTTTGAGTGATAATAATGTTATAGCTAAAAATTTTGAATGCTTCTTTGCCCAAGCACAGAGCTAAGGTTTATAAGCGCATTGTATAATTTTATTTCCACAACAACCATATGAAATATATGTCAGGAACTGTGAAGGGGCTGAGATTTTTATTCTACATGCCTACAAGTTAACATGACATAGATTCATGGCTGCAGGTAGAGGATACAGACTCTTGGAACAGAGATGAAGAACCGTTTACTACAGAAAGAGCAGAAGCCAGAATGTCAGCCTTTGTCCCAGTTCCCTAAATCCAAATTCCTACAGGGCAATGCAGTGAAAGCCAGGTGACTGCTGGCTTGCATTATAGGAGAGGAATCCCAAGTTTAGGAAACCTCATATATATATATATATATATATATATATATATATATATATATTTTGCCGTATGCGGGCCTCTCACAGTTGTGTCCTCTCGTGTTGTGGAGCACAGGCTCCGGACGCGCAGGCCTAGCGGCCATGGCTCACGGGCCCAGCCGGATCTTCCCAGACCAGGGCACGAACCTGTGTCCCCTGAATCGGCAGGCCGACTCTCAACCACTGTGCCACCAGGGAAGCCCATGGAAACCTCATATTTTTAAAGGGGCTATAAGCAAACTGGCCAAATTTTTGCCCAGGAGGGAGACATTATGATTATTATTCTGGAAAGCAAAAGTGCTTCTACCGTGGCACTGTCTCTATCTTCCAAGGTTATTTGCCATGCAAATATTTTAAAAAGATAGCTGGGAACAAAGTGTTGTCAGGATCTTGATTCACAAGGTATGCAGAAATGCAGAAGACCCATGGGAAATTGTCTCCCAACATTATGTATTTTGTTATTCCCAGTTTAAAGAAACTGAGGTTTTGACACCTCAGGTGACTTGATTAAAGTCACACAAATTTGTATCAAAACATCATTTTAGTTTTTAAATGCAAAGGGAAGCTCATAATTCTATCTAGCTATTGATAGGATGAGAATTCACCAGAGAATCCTTTGTTTAGAGAAGATTATCATTCACATTTCTCTGGTTACATTTTGTTATCCGTGGACTATGCAAAAACAAGAACAACAACAAAAACAACCCTGGTTTTACAACTGCAGACTTAATCCGTGCTCAATGTCTTGCAATTTTTTCAATTATAATCTTTTTCCCAATATTAGAACGAGTTCCATCTTTGTACTCAATGTCACCTCAGTTTAGTTTTAAAAACTAACTTTCTGGAACATGTAAAATTAATTTGTATGGTCTAAAGCAAATGGAAATCCATTGTGTTAACATTTGAAATAATTCTTGATATTGGATAACCTAAAGAAAAACAGTAGCAACAACATTAGTGAGCCAATGTTATCACTGGTAACATTGATTTTCTTTTTTTAATATCCCAAAATAGTATTTATTTATTTAATTTATTTTATTGAAGTATAGTTGATTTACAGTGTAGTGTTAATTTCTGCTGTACAGCAGTGATTTATTTATTTATATATATATATATATTCATATGTATATATTCCTTTTCATATTCTTTTTCATTACAGTTTATTACAGAATATTGTAATAAACACAAGTCTGTTCTCTGTATTTGAGTCTGTTTCTGTTCTGTCGATAAATTCGTGTCATATTTTAGATTCCACATATAAGAGATATCATATGGCATTTGTCTTTCTCTTTCTGACTTATTTACTTCACTTAGTATGGTACTCTCTAGGTCCATGGCATTATTTCATTCTTTTTTATGGCTGAGTAGTATTCCATTATATATATATATATATATATATATATATATATATATAATGGGATATATATATGTATATATATGCAGCTGTATATTTTCAATAAGGAATTTATAAAAAGTTTTGGTTTTCTGAAAATGGAACCTTAATTTAATATCTGCAAGCTTACTGATTGTAGGCATTCAAATACCACCACAAGAATGCACTGTCTGTTAAAATATAGGACTTTGTGTACACATCAATGTTGGGGATATTCAGGAAGACAATCAATTAATGCCTCACTTCATATTATTTGGGAAATGCACAGTAGAAGTGTAATCTTCTGCTTAACTTATGGTAAAAAAAAGAGCAGGGATAACCCTTAGGACTGGAATGGTAGAGTCCACAGGCCCTGAATTGGACTTCTCAAGTGAATTGAAGTGAGTGGATTTGTAAATAGAGGAAAAGAAGGAAGTTTCCTACCTACTCTTGTTTGTCTATTTTGTTTACATAAACTGTGGTTGAAATTTAATATTTGCCCAGAATTACATGTTAACCATACTTACTGTGATGTGTAAATAATACTGGGTAAACCTCCCCATTCAGGGGAAGAAGAACAGTTGATTCTATTTGCATGTTATTCTGAATAACCCAAAATTGAGTTTATGAGATTATATACTGTGTTTGTAGAACTGGCTTCTGGATTTAATTTCTATTAAATGGGACATTTTTTTCTCTTCAAGATACTACTCTCATTTTATGGTAAGACAGTAAGTTATGTAACATAATCTTGTTAAACGTATTAGGCTGCAGAGTAAACTCCAGGGTGACCTTGGGGGAGGTTTGCACCTGTGTTAATCAACAAATATATGCATATATGAAGAGAAAGTGCTTTTATCATTTTCTCTCAAACACAAACGGAACCATCAACCAATCAGAATTCTCTGTCAATTCCCCTGAACTTAAATACCACATGCTCCATCCTGTACAGGATATATGAAAATTGGGTTGAATTCTGCACTAAGTTCTATGCTGTTTGGGGATTTATTGAGCAAAATTAGCCAGTTGTGTCCTTTTAGTTGTAAATGGTGCTTTTAAGGTACAGATTAAAATATCAACAAAAAATTCAGTCATCTGATTAGCTTCCCATAAATTGTGAAGACTGTACCAGGTCAGACTTACTGTATAAATCCTATTTATTTCTGACCTGTATGAAGAGCCTGAATGAAATTTTCTCTGATCTTTATATTGTAGTTCAGATCAGTGTTTCCCATTTGCAGGCAGTGTGTAACAAGGCAGCTGGGTTATAATGTACTGTACCAATTGTAAATTCTTTATAGTAATAAAAGAGATGGGGATACAGTAGATACAATCCCAAGCCACAAGTCTTTAAATACATAAGTCACTTACAATCTGATTATTTCATACATGTATGAGAGAGCTAATACTATGAGACCCAAGTTCTTTTTACTTCATTAAAATAAAAGATGTAAGACATTTAAAAGAAGGAAGGCATACAGTGTTTAGAGGTTTCATACTGAGAATCAGTGATTATTGCTGTTCTTTTTCTGTTTCCAAGGGTGAAGGACATTATCTTAAAAGCATTAGCAGATTTCAGCTGTGCAGAAATAGCCACCTGGGGTCTGAAAAGAGTGTTGAGAAAGCTGTAGAACCAAATCACTTTGGAGACATTGAGGTAAAGAATCGGGAGGAAGGAAGTCACGGAATTAGAGCTGGTGAATGAAGCTGAGTTGGAGCCCGACATGGGTAGGTAAAAGGTGATGAGAAAATGGTAGTCTTTAAAATCATTAAAATAGATGGGAATGCTGACTCCAACGCATGGCAGAACAAGGCTGAGAAAACCCTGACACTCACTCTGAAAATCGTGTATGCGTACGCTAAATGGTAATGGAAGGAGCCCCCTCTGTGGTTCACCCCAGCTGCAGTGTTTCTCATTTTCAATAAAAACTTAATGCCTCTCCCAGAGAATGAATGCGTGCCCTGAATTATAAAGGGATAATGCACTGGCCTTATTTCCAATGTCTGACAGATCAGCAAATACACATAGGCACAATTGCCTATTTGCAATTTACTACTACAGTAAATGGCAAGCCATAAAGTGCCATCTGTTTAAATTGCATTTTGTAGATAGTCCTTACTTTGTACCATACACTGTGTGAAACATTATTATTATTATTTATGAGGCACAGTTAAGGGTGCCTTGTGCTGGGAGAATTGTGGATTTCTTTTACGTTTAATTTTGCGAATGGAAGCGACCCAGAGATGATCTTGCTGGGGACTTTCATTTTATGGTAGAGGAAACTGGAATGTTATAACTATGATCATGCAGATAACTACAGATGGAGGCCAACCATGAATACAAGTTCCTAGCATCTTTTTATTTTAAGTTGGACTAAAATAGCCATGTTCCTATATTTAAAGCAGTTGTTTGTAAGAGAAAATAAGATTCCCAGTGAGTAAGAGTCATTGTCACCGTGAATGAGCCCTTTAAATATGCCATTCAGAAAAGGAAGTGTATATATCATCTGTCTCACTTCTTATCACTGTCTAGGTATTTTGCCTTTGAGAAACTTATCAGTCAAGACTAGGTTTTTTTTTTTTTTTTACATCTTTATTGGAGTATAATTGCTTTACAATGGTGTTAGTTTCTGCTTTATAACAAAGTGAATCAGTGAACATATATAAATATGTTCCCATATCTCTTCCCTCTTTCATCTCCCTCCCTCCCACCCTCCCTATCCCACCCCTCTAGGTGGTCACAAAGCACCGAGCTGTGCTATGTGGCTGCTTCCCACTAGCTATCTACCTTACTTTTGGTAGTGTATATATGTCCATGCCATTCTCTCACTTTGTCACAGCTTACCCTTTCCCCTCCCCACATCCTCAAGTCCATTCTCTAGTAAGTATGTACCTTTATTCCTGTCTTACCTCTAGGTTCTTCTTCACATTTTTTTTTCTTAAATTCCAAATATATGTGTTAGCATATGGTATTTGTCTTTCTCTTTTTGACTTACTTCACTCTGTATGACAGACTCTAGGACCATCCACCTCATTACAAAGAGCTCAATATCGTTTCTTTTTATGGCTAATATTCCATTGTATATATGTGCCACATCTTCTTTATCCATTCATCCGATGATGGACACTTAGGTTGCTTCCATGTCCTGGCTATTGTAATTAGAGCTGCAATGAACATTTTGGTACATGACTCTTTTTGAATTATGGTTTTCTCAGGGTATATGCCCAGTAGTGGGATTGCTGGGTCATATGGTAGTTCTATTTGTAGTTTTTTAAGGAACCTCCATACTGTTCTCCATAGTGGCTGTATCAATTTACATTCCCACCAACAGTGCAAGAGTGTTCCCTTTTCTCCACACCCTCTTCTGCATTTATTGTTTCTAGATTTTTTGATGATGGCCATTCTGACTGGTGTGAGATGCTATCTCATTGTAGTTTTGATTTGCATTTCTCTAATGATTAATGATGTTGAGCATTCTTTCATGTGTTTGTTGGCTGTCTGTATATCTTCTTTGGAGAAATGTTTATTTAGGTCTTCTGCACATTTTTGGATTGGGTTGTTTGTTTTTTTGTTATTGAGCTGCATGAGCTGCCTGTAAATTTTAGAGATTAATCCTTTGTCAGTTGATTCATTTGCAAATATTTTCTCCCATTCTGAGGGTTGTCTTTTGGTCTTGTTTATGGTTTCCTTTGCTGTGCAAAAGCTTTGAAGTTTCATTAGGTCCCATTTGTTTATTTTTGTTTTTATCTCCATTACTCTAGGAGATGGGTCAAGAAGGATCTTGCTGTGATTTATGTCATAGAGTGTTCTGCCTATGTTTTCCTCTAAGAGTTTGATAGTTTCTGGCCTTACATTTAGGTCTTTAATCCATTTTGAGCTTATTTTTGTGTATGGTGTTAGGGAGTGATCTAATCTCATACTTTTACATGTACCTGTCCAGTTTTCCCAGCACCACTTATTGAAGAGGCTGTCCTTTCTCCACTGTATATTCCTGCCACCTTTATCAAAGATAAGGTGACCATATGTGCATGGGTTTATCTCTGGGCTTTCTATCCTATTCCATTGATCTATCTTTCTGTTTTTGTGCCAGTACCATACTGTCTTGATTACTGTAGCTTTGTAGTATAGTCTGAAGTCAGGCAGCCTGATTCCTCCAGCTCCATTTTTTGTTCTCAAGATGGCTTTGGCTGTTCGGGGTCTTTTGTGTTTCCATACAAATTGTGAAATTTTTTGTTCTAGTTCTGTGAAAAATGCCAGTGGTAGTTTGATAGGTATTGCATTGAATCTGTAGATTGCTTTGGGTAGTAGAGTCATTTTCACAATGTTGATTCTTCCAATCCAAGAACATGGTATATCTCTCCATCTGTTTGTGTCATCTTTAATTTCTTTCATCAGTGTCTTATAATTTTCTGCATACAGGTCTTTTGTCTCCTTAGGTAGGTTTATTCCTAGATATTTTATTCTTTTTGTTGCAATGGTAAATGGGAGTGTTTTCTTGATTTCCCTTTCAGATTTTTCATCCTTAGTGTATAGGAATGCCAGAGATTTCTGTGCATTAATTTTGTATCCTGCAACTTTACCAAATTCATTGATTAGCTCTAGTAGTCTTCTGGTAGCATCTTTAGGATTCTCTATGTATAGTATCATGTCATCTGAAGACAGTGGCAGCTTTACTTCTGATTTGGATTCCTTTTATTTCCTTTTCTTCTCTGATTGCTGTAGCTAAAACTTCCAAAACTATGTTGAATAAGAGTGGTGAGCATGGGCAACCTTGTCTTGTTCCTGATCTTAGTGGAAATGCATTCAGTTTTTCACCATTGAGGATGATGTTGTCTGTGGGCTTTCATATATGGCCTTTATTATGTTGAGGAAAGTTCCGTCTATGCCTACTGTCTGGAGGGCTTTTATCCTAAGTGGGTGTTGAATTTTGTCGAAAGCTTTCTGTGCATCTATTGAGATGACCGTATGGTTTTTCTCCTTCAATTTGTTAATATGGTGTATCACATTGATTGATATGCGTATACTGAAGAATCCTTGCATTCCTGTAATAAACCCCACTTGATCATGTTGTATAATCCTTTTAATGTGCTGTTGGATTCTGTTTGCTAGTATTTTGTTGAGGATCTTTGCATCTATGTTCATCAGTGATACTGGCCTGTAGTTTTCATTTTTTGTGACATCCTTGTCTGGTTTTGGTATCAGGATGATGGTGGCCTCGTAGAATGAGTTTGGGAGTGTTCCTCCCTTTGCTATATTTTGAAAGAGTTTGAGAAGGATAGGTGTTAGGTCTTCTCTAAATGTTTGATAGAATTCGCCTGTGAAGCCATCTGGTCCTGGGCTTTTGTTTGTTGGAATATTATTAATCACAGTTTCAATTTCAGTGCTTGTGATTGGTCTGTTCATATTTTCTATTTCTCCCTGATTCTGTCTTGGCAGTTGTGCATTTCTAAGAATTCGTCCATTTCTTTCAGGTTGTCCATTTTATTGGCCTAGGGTTGCTTGCAGTAATCTCTCATAATCTTTTGTATTTCTGCAGTGTCAGTTATTACCTCTCCTTTTTCATTTCTACTTCTATTGATTTGAGTCTTCTCCCTTTGTTCCTTGATGAGTCTGGCTAATGGTTTGTCAATTTTGTTTATCTTCTCAAAGAACCAGCTTTTAGTTTTATTGACCTTTGGTATTGTTTCCTTCATCTTACTCATTTATTTCTGATCTGATCTTTATGATTTCTTTCCTTCTGCTAACTTTGGGTTTTTTTTGTTCTTCTTTCTCTAATTGCTTTAGGTGCAAGGTTAGGTTGTTTATTCGACATTTTTCCTGTTTCTTAAGGTAGGATTATATTGCTATAATTGTTTGTAGCAATACAATACAATTGATTGTATTGCTGTAATACAATCCAGTTCTTCCCTCTTAGAACTGCTTTTGCTGCATCCGATAGATTTTGGGTCATCGTGTCTCCATTGTCATTTGTTTCTAGGTATTTTTTATTTCCTTTTTGACTTCTAAAGTGATCCCTTCATTATTAAGTAGTGTATTGATTGGCCTCCATGTGTTTGTATTTTTTAGATCTTTTCCTGTAATTGATATCTAGTCTCAAAGCATTGTGGTCGGAAAAGATACTTGATACAATTTCAATTTTCTTAAATTTACTAAGGCTTGATTTGTGACCCAAGATATGATCTATCCTGGAGAATGTTTCATGAGCACTTGAGAAAAATGTGTATTCTGTTGTTGTTGGATGGAATGTCCTATAAATATCAATTAAGTCCATCTTGTTTAATGTATCATTTAAAGCTTATGTTTCCTTATTTATTTTCATTTTGGATGATCCGTCCATTGGTGAAAGTGGGGTGCTAAAGTCCCTTACTATGAATGTGTTACTGTCGATTTCCCCTTTTATGGCTGTTAGTATTTGCCTTATGTATTGAGGTGCTCGTTGGGTGCATAAATATTTACAATCATTATATCTTCTTCTTGGTTCGATCGCTTGATCATTATGTAGTGTCCTTCTTTGTCTCTTGTAATAGTCTTTATTTTAAAGTCTATTTTGTCAGATATGAGAACTGCTACTCCATCTTTCTTTTGGTTTCCATTTGCATGAAATATCTTTTTCCATCCCCTTACTTTCAGTCTGTATGTGTCTCTAGGTCTGAAGTGGGTCTCTTGTAGACAGCATATATATGGGTCTTGTTTTTGTATCCATTCAGCCAATCTGTGTCTTTTGGTGGGAGCATTTAGTCCATTTACATTTAAGGTAATTATCGATATGTATGTTCCTATCCCCATTTTCTAAATTGTTTTGGGTTCGTTATTATAGGTCTTTTTCTTCTCTTGTGTTTCTTGCCTAGAGAAGTTCCTTTAGCATTTGTTGTAAAGCTGGTTTGGTGGTGCTGAACTCTCTCAGCTTTTGCTTGTCTGTAAAGGTTTTAATTTCTCCATCAAATCTGAATGAGATCCTTGCTGGGTAGAGTAATCTTGGTTGCAGGTTTTTCTCCTTCATCACTTTCAGTATGTCCTGCCAGTCCCTTCTGGCTTGCAGAGTTTCTGCTGAAAGATCAGCGGTTAACCTTATGGGGATTCCCTTGTGTGTTATTTGTTGTTTTTCCCTTGCTGCTTTTAATATTTTTTCTTTGTACTTAATTTTTTTTTTTTTTTGCAGTACACGGGCCTCTCACTGTTGTGGCCTCTCCCGTTGCGGAGCAGAGGTTCCCGATGTGTAGGCTCAGCACCCATGGCTCATGGGCCGAGCCACTCTGCGGCATGTGGGATCTTCCCGGACCGGGGTACAAACCCGTGTCTCCTGCGTCAGCAGGCAGACTCTCAACCACTGCGCCACCAGGGAAGCCCTGTATTTAATTTTTGACAGTTTGATTAATATGTTTCTTGGCATGTTTCTCCTTGGATTTATCCTGTATGGGACTCTCTGTGCTTCCTGGACTTTTTAACTATTTCCTTTCCCATATTAGGGAAGTTTTCAACTATAATCTCTTCAAATAATTTCTCAGTCCCTTTCTTTTTCTCTTCTTCTTCTGGGACCCCTATAATTCGAATGTTGGTGCATTTAATGTTGTCCCAGAGGTCTCTGAGACTGTCCTCAGTTCTTTTCATTCTTTTTTCTTTATTCTGCTCTGCAGTAGTTATTTCCACTACTTTATCTTCCAGGTCACTTATCCGTTCTTCTGCCTCAGTTATTCTGCTGTTGATCCCTTTTAGAGTATTTTAATTTTCATTTATTGTGTTGTTCATCGTTGCTTGTTTTATCTTTAGTTCTAGGTCCTTGTTGAATGTTTCTTGCATTTTCTCTATTCTATGTCCACGATTTTGGATCATCTTTACTGTCATTATTCTGAATTCTTTTTCAGGTAGACTGCCTATTTCCTCTTAAGTTGTTTGGTCTGGTCGGTATTTATCTTGCTCATTCATCTGCTGTGTGTTTTTCTGTCTTCTCATTTTGCTTATCTTACTGTGTTTGGGGTCTCCTTTTTGCAGGCTGCAGGTTCATAGTTCCCATTGTTTTTGGTGTCTGTCCCCAGTGGCTAAAATTGGTTCAGTGGGTTGTGTAGGCTTCCTGGTTGAGGGGACTAGTGCCTGTGTCTGGTGGATGAGGCTGGATCTTGTCTTTCTTGTGGGCAGGTCCTCGTCTGTTGGTGTGTTTTGGGGTGTCTGTGGACTTATGATTTTAGGCAGGCTCTCTGCTAATGGGTGGGGTTGTGTTCCTGTCTTGCTAGTTGTTTGGCATAGTGTTTCCAGCACTGTAGCTTGCTGGTCATTGAGTGAAGCTGGGTGTTGGTGTTGAGATGGAGATCTCTGGGAGATTTTCACCATTTGATATTACGTGGAGCTGGGAGGTCCCTTGTGGACTAGTGTCCTGAAGTTGGCTCTCCCACCTCAGAGGTACAGCACTGACTCCTGGCTGAAGCATCAAGAGCCTTTCATCCACATGGCTCAGAATAAAAGGGAGAAAAAGTAGAAAGAAAGAAAGAGGATAAAAGAAAAGAAAATAAAGTAAGGTAAAATAAAATAAAGTAATTAAAATAAAAAATAATTATTAAAAAAAAATTTTTAAGTAAAAAAAACAAAAAAAACGGATGGATAGAGCCCTAGGACAGATGGTGAAAGCAAACCTCTACAGACAAAATCTCACACAGAAGCATACACATACACACTCACAAAAAAGAGGAAAAAGGGAAAAAATAATATATCTTTCTCCCAAAGTTCACCTCCTCAATTTGGGATGATTCGTTGTCTATTCATGTATTCCACAGATGCAGGGTACATCAAGTTGATTGTGGAGATTTAATCCGCTGCTCCTGGGGCTGCTGGGAGGGATTTCCCTTTCTCTTTGTTCGCACAGCTCCCGGGGTTCAGCTTTGGGTTTGGCCCCGCCTCTGCGTGTAGGTCGCCTGAGGGTGTCTGTTCTTCGCTCAGAAAGGACGGGGTTGAAGGAGCAGCTGCTTTGGGGCTCTGGCTGGCTCCGGCCAGGGGTGCGGAGGGGTACGGAGTGTGGGGCGAGCCTGCGGCAGCAGAGGCTGGCGAGACGTTGCACCAGCCTGAGGTGCTCATTGCGTTCTCCTGGGGAAGTTGTCCCTGGATCCCGGGACTTTGGCAGTGGCGGGCTGCACAGGCTCCCCGGAAGGTGGGTGTGGAGAGTGACCTGTGTTCGCACACAGAATTCTTGGTGGTGGCAGCAGCATCCTTAGCGTCTCATGCCCATCTCTGGGGTCTGCGCTCTTAGCCGCGGCTCATGCCCGTCTCTGGAGCTCCTTTAAGCCGCGCTCTTAATCTCCTCTCCTCACGCACCAGGAAACAAATAGGGAAGAAAAAGTCTCTTGCCTCTTCGGCAGGTCCAGACTTTTCCTCAGACTCCCTCCCGGCTAGCCGTGGTGCACTAACCCCTTCAGGCTGTGTTCACGCCGCCAGTCCTCTCCCTGCACTCCAACCTCGGCTCCCAGCCCCGCCGCCTGGGCGGGTGAGCAGACAAGCCTCTCGGGCCGGTGAGTGCCGATTGGCACCGATCCTCTGTGCGGTAATCTCGCCACTTTGCCCTCCGCACCCTGTTGCTGTGCTCTCCTCTGCAGCTCCGAAGCTCGCCCCCCTCCGCCACCCACAGTCTCTGCCCACGAAGGGGCTTCGTAGAGTGTGGAAACCTTTCCTCCTTCACGCCTCCCTCCCACAGGTGCTGGTCCTGTCCCTATTCTTTTGTCTCTGTTTATTCTTTTTTCTTTTGCCCTACCCAGGTACGTGGGGGGTTTCTTGCCTTTTGGGAGGTCTGAGGTCTTCTGCCAGCATTCAGTAGGTGTTCTGTAGGAGCTGTTCCACGTGTAGATGTATTTCTGATGTGTCTGTGGGGAGGAAGGTGATCCCCGCATCCTGCTCTTCTGCCATCTTCCCCCTCTCTCCAAGACTAGGTTTTTAAGGTTCATCATGTGCAATGATTGTGGAGATTATGGTCCAATGTGTCTATTAAGAGGCTAAAATGACAGATCTCCCAAGACCATGAAATGAGATATGTCTGTTTTCTGAGATTAAGCCTTAAAACATAAATATAACAATCAGGGCAAAGATAGGTGAAATTTTTTCAAAGAGGCAAAATATTTCCTAGGGTTTTAAGCCCAGACTATAATCTTATTTCCATATATTTCAACTCAACTGGTGTCTTGATATCTTCACCCGGATGTCTGCCAGGCATTTCAAAGTGAAAGTGAACTCATGGTTTGTTCATACAGACCAGCTCCTCCTTCCCTTGTTTTTCTTCCTTTCTGTAAAAAGCTCCAGTGACATCCAGGCTCAGAGACCAAAATCTAGGTGTGATTTAAAAAAAAAATTATTTCTATTCTCATCTTTCCTCTCAAAGGCATCAGTACATACTGCTCACTCTTCCACCAAAACATATTCCAAATCATCTGCTTTTGTCCAAATCCCGTTTCTTCTGGCTTTGACAAATGTAAGAATCTTTGATCGGTGACCCCTACTTCTACTTGAACGCTTCTATAAATTGTTTGCTACACAGCAGCAAAAGTGATTTTCACAAAATATAAATCAGACTCCTTTGATGAGAAATAGTGCAGGGCTTCTCGTTGCACTTAGTACAAAGCAAGCAAATGAATTTCTTTTATATAACTTTATATAACCCTATAAGAGCCATTTCTTTGAACTCACTTAACACCAATTTTCCCTTTTCCCTCTAGGCTCTCATTTAATGATGCTTCTTAAATTCCTAAAACAAGTTAAGCCCATTCATCACCGTGGGGTCTTTCTATGATCTATTTCCACTGCCAGGAATTGGCTTTCTCAGTCTTTGTATGGATGTCTTCTAAAGATTATTTAGCTTAAATGTCACCTGTTAATTAGGTCTTCTTGACCGCACAGTCTAAAGTAGCCTGGCAGCCCTCTCACTCTTGGAGTCTTTTCCTTTTTCAGGGACTTCATGGGAGAGGAACAAATTTCCTTGAGAGAACCCACCCACTTCTTGTCTCACCTCTTCTTCCTTCCCTTCAGTGGTGAAGGAAAAAAGAAAAAAACATCAACTAGTGAAAAGTGCTATGCAGAAAATTAAAACAAGGTGAGTAGGCATAATCAAATAATCATAGGAGCAAACCCGAGACATATGTAATTACAAATGATGGCAAGTATTATGAAGGGAATTATGAAGTGTTATGAAGAGTGCTATGGTGTACATACACACTCCTCTATGGTTCTACCCGTGAGCTATGGGGCTACCCACATCTTTGCGATGATATTGACTCGAGTGGGTTAGTGGCCTGTGAGTGGTCAGGAACAGTCTAAAACCAGGCTTTCACACAGATTTGTAAGCCATATTGGCATATTCATTAGTTTGGCGCTTTGACCTATTCTTTATAGTTGATAAGGTACCAGGAGCAGGTACTTTATTACTCATTCACCTGAGCTGTGCACTAATTACAAGACTAAATTGTTGAGATTTAGAAACTGGATGTCATTAGCACACAATAGACAAGATTGTTCTAATGTCTTGACTTGAAACTCATTTTATTATTCCCCTATTTTATTTTATTTTTTTGTAATTACTTTAGGAAACTTTAACAAATCTATTCTGGATTCCTTTGAGAAGTAATACAGTTCCTAGAAAGAGAAGTAGATTGTGTGTCAGAAAGAGGGAAAGAAAAGGCAACACAAACATGGATTGCGCATCTTCTGTGTGCTAGACTTTTAGGCACTTGTTATATGCTCCCATACTACACTGTGGATATCTCTTATACTTATTGCAGTTAACTTATATGATAATTTGATTAATGTCTAATTCTACAAGTAGATAATCAATAAAATGAAAGCAGGGATTTTTTTTTTTCTTTAACTTACTACCTGGCACTGTGTCTAATATGTAGAAAGTGTTGGAATAAAATTTTTGAATGTAAAAGATGAACATACGTTATTTCATTTGATAATTTTAGTAATCCCATCGAGTAGTATTTCACAGATAATACCACCACCCAGAGATAAAGCTAGCATTTTGTTTCATGACACATATAAAAGTCTTGTGGACAGATAAAACTATGTCTACATAAAACTGTTCAGTAGGGCTTCCCTGGTGGCACAATGGTTAGAAATCTGCCTGCCAATGCAGGGGACATGGGCTCGAGCCCTGGTCCCACATGCTGTGGAGCAACTAAGCCTGTGCACCACAAGTACTGAGCCCATGTGCCACAAATACTGAAGCTCGCATGCCTAGAACCCATGCTCTGCAACAAGAGAAGCCACCGCAATGAGAAGCCTGTGCATCACAATGAAGAGTAACCCCTGCTCGCGGCAAGGAGATATAGCCCGCACACAGCAACAGTGACCCAGCACAGCCAAAAATAAATAAAAATAAAATAAATTAATTAAAAAAAACTGTTCAATAGTTGTATTCTATTGTAGAAAAATACCAACATTATGTGGTCAGTTCCCTCCTACTGGAAATTTAGATTGTTTCCATATTTCTACCATTGTCAATAATTCTCTAATAAATACACATATATAATATTTTGTGTGATTTAAAACAATATCTTTGTCTTTTAAAATGCTTCCTGATTCCTAATTTTTTGTTGTTTTTGTTTCTGTATTTCCCCCTTTATCTTGATTAGGTCAGATTGTGGTTTATCTGATTTTTTATTTTGATTTTTTCAAGGAAATAACTTTGAGATAAATGTTTTGGCTATTCTGTTTGTAATTTTCTAATTCATTTATTTATATGCCAATATTTTATTAATTCCTACCCTTTTTTTTTTGAGCTGTGTTGGGTCTTTGTTGCTGCGCACAGGCTTTCTCTAGTTGCAGTGAGTGGGGGCTACTCTTTGTTGTTGTGCACGGGCTCTAGGGTGCAGGCTCAGTAGTTGTGGCACACGGGTTTAGTTGCTCCACGGCATGTGGGATCTTCCAGGCCTAGGGGTCAAACCCGTGTCCCGTGCGTTAGCAGGTGGATTCTTAACCACTACGCCACCAGGGAAGTCCCTACCTTCTATTTCTGCTAGATTTTTTGTTTGGCATTCTTTTTATAACTTCTTACATTAAATGCTTATTCTTTCTTCCTTAAAGTAAAAGCATCTACAGCTGTACACTTGCCTCTAAATATAGCCAAGTTCATGTTTTAAATTTTGATAATTCATGTTCTAAATCTTGGATTTTAATTTATATTTTGATACTTTGGTACTTGAGCATGTTGATGAAATTTTATTTGAAATAAAACACACACGTAAAAGTGAATAAATCATGACTGCATGGCTAGATGAATTTTCCCAAAATGAACACACCCAGTGTACACCTCCTCCCATTTTCTCCCTCTAAATGTTATTTTCTAGGTTTATTGCTTTGTAGTGAAAGAAAACAGCTTGCACGTTTCTATTTGGCAGAGAAGAAGGAAACATAAGCCATTTTCGTTAGTCTTTTTTACACTCTTATAGATCCTCCAGACTCTTCAAGTCTCAATCCCCATGCCTGCTTGTCCACCCATTGGTGAAAATCACATAGATTTTCTTAGTGTTTCAATGGTATTTGGTGAGTCAAAGGCCAGTTTATCAGGAGCATCTACCAGGAGGCCCAAGTTTTAGATTTGTCTGGGGTTCATTCTTACAGCAGAAGACAGGAACTAATATTTATTAATATCCTAACACTCCAACAGGTATAAAACATTGGCTGAGTTAATTTATATTATTTGACTATGTATTTCATGTATACATATTATTATCCCCATTTTATGATTGAGGAAATAGAGATACAAATTTTAAATATGTCCTCTTGGTAAAATATAGTGAATGATGTTTTGCTGAGCAGCAGAACCAAAGGACTGATTGATAATGGATGGAAGTAAAATTACATAAGGCTAACTGTGAAATTCTTCCCACTAATACTTGGCTGCCTGTGAGCATGAGTGAAGAATGTGAGTAGTGCAGTCTATTCAGGGTTTGGATTTAATGAACAAATATGAGTAAATGATATGACTGTTCAAGTGAGTATTGTGACAATGAGTAGAGTAACTGACCAAGACCAGGTAGAGAGGCAAGTGACTCTGGAAAAGAGCCACATGCATTGTAGGGACAGATAGAGACTGAGGGGCTAGAGGTAATAAAAGGGAAGAAAAATATGTACAGCACAGAGAATGAGTAGAAGAAGTGGAAAGATAAGAGGTATGGTAAAGGTTGGGAAATTCAGAACTTTAGGTCTTGGAAGTGGAGAAATTTCAAATAGTGAAAACCTCAAGGTATGGCAGACCAAAAGAAATGAACTTGAGGGTTGCTGGAGTTCAGGAAGTCAAGGATCTGTGAGGTTGGCATTTTAAGGATCATTGACACGGTGGTGAAGTTACCACCAGTGGTCACAGAGGAAGTGGTAGACTGGAAGCTTATGCATTGGTGGGTAAGTTACAGTAGCTCAGAAGATTGTAATAAGATTGAGAACAGGGTGGTTTAAAAACAGGATGACAACTACCCTATGTTACCTTTGTGTGATTAGAAAATCTTGATGCTGCCCTGGACTAGGTCTCAGATTTTAGGTAGTGGTGCTTTAATTGGATTTCAGCTCCTACCTATGGGCATCTTTTGAACATGGCACAACCTGCAGAATCACAGCCATATTTATAGATGGTATGAACTTTAAATGAGAAAAGGCATTGAAAGATGGTAGAACATCAGTGGTCAGCCAAGTCTTTGCAGATGCCCAACCACATCCCATAAATTCTTACAATAATGATATCAGATCATGTGTATACATTCTCCCATGATTAGAGACAATGTAATCATCCTAGAGCCATGACTGCCCGCAAAAACAGTGATGAGAATTAAATAGACCGGTCAATTCTTCTTACCCTGAGTACCAAGTGGGAGAAACGGCTTTTATTGCAGTGGATTGCAAGAAAGGGTCCATCCCCTCCCCAAATGTGAAAGCCAGGTATCACTTAGGAGGGAAGTTGGAGTAATGTTTATAGGAGAGGCTAAAGTATAGGTCTGAAAGTCCTAAAGTCAGGGCCAGCTGAAGGAAAGACCTGGGTAGGGTAAGGGGGAATGGGCTAGAGTTTCTAGAACTGAGATTCCAGTGAGAAATAGCCGTGGAATAGGAGTGTGAGCTCAGAAAATATGGCACAAATGAACTTATCTATGAAACAGAAACAGACTCGCAGACATTGAAAACAGACTTGTGGTTGCCAAGGGGTAGAGGGAGTTGGGGAGGGATGGATCGGGAGTTTGGGATTAGCAGATGCAAACAATTATATATCTGGTTTTAATATATATACAGCTTCGTTTTCTTTTACAGCCTTGAGAAGTTAATAATTCATACTTATTTTCTTGTTTATACTAGTAGGGTCATGTATGCAAAAGAAGTACCCGCAACTTTGTTACTCCAGTTCTATAGACCTCACAGAAACTCCTACTACTAGACCATGAATTTCCTGGTGGGGGACTAAGTGTAATGAATCTCTGCATTCCCGGTGTGTAGCAGAGTCTGACACGTAGTAGATCTGTAATACTTTTTGGTTGAAAAAATAAATAAATTGAGTCAGAATGCAGTCTTACAGAATTGGAGGCTATTCTTTACCTCTAAATCCTTTTATGTCAGAAGTTATCATTGAATTTTGGGGGTGGAACATAAATGTCACCATGTGCATGTTTCAACCACATCAACACTAACACTGTCTTACTCTGTTATTTTAACTGAACCTGAAGTAATTGGGACCTGGTCTTCTTGTCTGACTGATGAGTAATCTGCAAACAGCTGAATGGATTGGTATGACCACACGGAGCTGGTCAGAGTCATTCTATCTATCTCATTTCCTCTGCAGACTGTCAAGAAAATGAGCCTCTCAGAGTTGTATTTATTCTAGAACAGAATGCTGTAAAAGGGAAATTAAAGTTATTTATAAGAAGGCCTGGGAGAAAAGTACACACACAATTCTTGATGGCAATGATAGGCAATTCATTTAAAAAAATCAAGTGCCCTAATCAATTTATAGCTTCCCTGATATAAAAGAACCAAACTCTCTTATTCATGGCTTAAGAATTTTTCTCTAATTTTTAAAAATTGTGAGCAGATGACAAATTAATGCATGAGAAACACATTATGAGGACTGAGCATGCATGTTTATATTTCATTGTTTTAATCTAATCTAATACAGCACACACCAAAGTCCCTCATACACACTTTTAATGGCATGCATAATCATGATTGTGCTGCATAATAATTAGGCATTAGTGATAAGCAGTTCCCATAAATTACTGTAATTAGTATTACTTTTACACCACCACAGCCATTTGTTTTTTTTAGGTTTTCCCTTCTAATTTTGTTAATTCTTTAGTATCTGTCATCAACACAAATGTCAGCCATTTCCCTAATGTCATGTGTGACTTAATTATCATTATTCTTTGCCCAGAGTGAGATCTCAATCAATCTTTGTTGGATTGAATTGAATAAACTCATCACACAGCAGCTAACATTTGCTATGTTATAAGGCAGAGAACTTGGATTTGCTCTTCAGAGGTGAGGGCCTCTGTGCATTTCTCAGGGTCAAATGCTCTCTCCTCCACTCCATACGCTTAGTCTCCTTACTCCCCTCATGAAAGAACCTTGAGTTTCAGGACTTAATGAGATGTGGGTCAGGAAATGCTGGCTGGAGCAGAAGGTAGTGGCCATTAATTTCTTACCTGCTGTATAGCTCAGAGATCAGGAAATTGGGTCAAAGATAGAGCTGAACATGAAAGGGAGGGGAACAATGACAATGTATTCTCAGTACTAAGCATCTTGCTATGTTGGGATGAGAAATGAGCTAAGAGATTAATTTAGTTCACCAAACTATTGACTCAAGATCAAAAGAGGCCTGGGAAGAAATTTGATGATTTAAAAACCTGCAATACCATCTGAACCAATCATCGTTGGCACCTAATGTAGGATAAAGGCAATTTATCTGTAGGGTAACCTTGCCCTTGAATGACCCTAGAGTTAAGAGAAGAATTCCCTTGATTTCAAATATTTCCTCTTCTTCTATTGGCAGGAGGGCAGATCTTTCTTTCTACAATCTGAGAAAAATAAGAATTCAAATACCTCACAGAAAACATTTGTGTAAGTAAGTTTCAACCAAATCTTGAAAATGGGACCAAATCTTTTCTTGGATTGTTTAAGGGGAGGGGACTAAAATTAGATGTATAATGTTGGCAGAAGTTCTGGCTGGGTAAATATTGAGAGCTCTCACATGGCTGGATATCTTGGTTTCTTAGCATATACAGTCATAGTAGTCATATACAGTAACAGTACTTAATTGTGTTTCTTGGTGGAACAACGACAAAATAAAATCACAGGATGTAGAAGCACTGGGTGACTGTATTAATTTCCTAGTGATGCTATAACATATTACTGACTTAAAAAACAAAAATTTATTATTTTATAGTTCAGTAGGTCAAAAGTCCAACACATGCCTCGTGGGATAAAAATCAAGGCATTGAAAGGACTGCATTCTTTCTATGCAGGCTCTAGGAGTGAATGGTTTTCTTACCTTTTCCAGTTTCTAGAGATCACCCACATTCCTCCATCTTCAAAGCCAGAATCTTTAAATCAATCTTCAATGTCCCTTTTGCCATATAGGGTAACACATTTACAGGTATGGAAGTAGGATGTGGACATTTGAGAGGGACATTATTCTGCTGACCACAGCAACTGATTGTCCATCTGACTCTGGAGTACTAAACTTGTTACTGAACTGAACTTGGGTCCGCTTGCCTGATGTGCAGCAAAGTTAATCTACTGACACCAATCAATTTCTTAACTAAAAGATGTTCCATGGAAATCATATTAATCATTGATTTATAATGACTAGGAAGGAAAGTACAGCATTTATTGCAGGGTTCCAAGAAAGGAGAATGGACAGCTCATGCTCAAAAGACCTGAACTCCCTGATGGCTTTTGGGGAAGGGTTTTAAAAGGCAACATTAGGGTGAGGGTTATAGGATGCCTCAGCTCATGGACATTTTTCTGGTTGGTTGGTGGTGACGTTTTGGGGCTCTCAATCATCAACCTTCTGGTTCCACCCAATTTGGGGTCTGCCTGCTGGTGGTCAGCATGCAGCTAAATTCTTCCATCTGGTGGGAGTTGTAGTATCTGCAAAACAACTCAAGAATATGGCTGAGAATATTATCTATAGCCCTTGAGGAGGAACTAAGTGTTCTTGACTTTGGTTTACGGCTAAACTATTATTATTTTGTCTTGCTTGACTGTTTTCCTTTGTTTCTTCATTTTCTCACTTCTCTGGTTAAATTTGATCTTTGGAACTCAGGAAAGGCCTAGGAGGCTGCAAGGGGGTGGTCCTTCTCTGGAAAGACCCTGCAGGTCCCTAACAAGGTATCATAACTTTAAAACCTGTGACAGGACATTCACCCTCCTCTCTGGAGTGGTCTCCTGCCTCTAGCCTCCTTAGATCCCTTTTCACATTAGGGTTCATGTTCTAATGGAGGTCATTTCCCTGCATTCTGTCCAATGCAGGTACAGGTTCTTGGTCATTGAGTTCCTGGGAGCCACTGTGTTTGCCATGTTCACAACTTATAGATAGACATCCTGCTTGATTTTTACGGTGACTTTCAGGTTTAGAAAGCATGAGAATAATTGTGGGTAAACATTTGCATAAAGATTACTGTATAATAGGGACTGTTTAAAATGCTTTACATATATTAACTCATTTAATCTTCACAACACTCTTATGAGCAGAGTTCTATTATTTATATTTTTAAAAATTTTTATTGGGGTATAGTTGATTTACAATGTTGTGTTAGTTTCAGGTATACAGCAAAGTGAATCTATTATACATATATCCACTCTTTTTTAGATTCTTTTCACATACAGGCCATTGCAGAATATTGAGTAGAGTTCCCTGTGCTATAGAGGTCCTTATTAGTTATCTGTTTTATATATAGTAGTGTGTGTGTCAATCCCAATCTTCAGTTTATCTCTCCCCTCCCTTTACCCACCAATAACCATAAGTTTATTTTCTATATCTGTAACTCTACTTCTGTTTTGTAGGTAAGTTCATTTGTAACCTTTTTTTAGATTCCACATATAAGTGATATCATATGATATTTGTCTTTCTCTGTCTGACTTCACTCAGAGAGTGCTATTATTGACATTTCGCAGATAAGAAAACTGAGGACCATAGAGGTTAAGAAAAATTGACAAAGTCTACCTAGTAAACAACAGAGATAGGATTAAAACTCATTCTGTCTGGCTTTGGAGTGCATGCTTTAAATCACTACACTGCACATTGCCTCTCACAGTGCATGTAACAAAAGTTTAAATTAAAAACACAAATACTACTATACTAAACTGAAAATGATGCTGAAGAGATAGAGAGTGGGAGGGGGAGTTAGGGGAAGATTTGAAGAAAGAGTGAGCATGCATACACACATAGGGGAGAGAGAGAGAGAGTGGCCCCCAGAGAGGGCCACTGGGTATGAGAGGCACTTTGCATATTGCACAAAGGCACCCATTGAGGGGTTCCTGGGGGCTGGCAATGTGGCTAATTTGCATCCTGC
>NW_006799924.1:140810-143877 GCF_000442215.2 Lipotes vexillifer
CCCAGAGGGGATATCTTTTCCCTCTTGCCCAAAGGTGCCATATAGGCCAGCAGCAGCCATGTTTACAAGCTGGTGAGTGTATATGAGCAAATTTTGTTTTTTGACTAGAGAAATGGATTTATCCAATAGATAGTATATTAAAAGATTCCAAAAATATGTTTTTTAGCATCAGGACTGCTTGCTTCCCATCAGAATTCCAAGGGAAGTATTTAAGGGATACTAGCATTGGCCAATTTTTATATGGTACCCATATGACACTAGCCCATTCACCCTTAGACTGCTCAACTCCTAACTTGTATGAATTATTTCCTCTTTTGTTGTAAAGAGTTTAAAGATTAAGGTTTCAAATGGTCTACCTAGGTCTGAAATTTTGTGATTTGGCTCATTTTGTTGAAACATGAATAGTCCTCCAATGAAGAGATGCTGTCTTCTTTCAAAGCCACGTTGAAATGCCCTTATATCTCTCTAAGTGGTATTTGTGCCCCTGCTTAGGCTGTTAGATTTATCAATTTCTTAACTAAAAGATGTTCCATGGAAATCACATTAATCATTGATTTATAATGACTAGATAGCAGGAATCCAATAATCAATGAATTTTAATCCTGAAATATTAATTCTTAGTCACTCAGTAGTTAAAATATTTAGCAACCTTATATTGGTTGTGCATTAAAACTGCTCTTTAACACATGGCTGTTTCTGAAAATGCTTGGTTGTGGGAAATAACTGCATTTCTATTGAAGCTATTAGAATGAATCACAATTGGATTTCACATAAAAAGTTCTTAATGCATAGATATTTCACATAATATGTTCCTAGGCAAGGATTCTTCAAATAAAACTCTTTTGTCCTCAAGAAATTTTATCTGTGAGTCAGCTTTACCTCCACTTAGATCAGATATTCTTGCTTTTTCTTTCCTTTTTTTTTTTTTTCATTTGCTACTTAAATTATTTCTAGAAATGCTATAACACTGCTGTGGACTGAATGTTTGTGTCCCCCTGCCCCCTTCAAATTCATATGGTGGAGTCTTTATCCCCAGTGTGATGGTATTTGCAGGTAGGGACTTTGGTGAGTAGGTCATGAGGGTAGAGCCCTCATGAATAGAAATAGTGCATTTAAAAGAAGAGGTGCAAAAGAGATGAGGTCTCTGTCGATCATGTGAAGATGAAGCAAGTAGGTGTCCATCTGAAAACCAGGAAGAGAGCCTTCACCAGACACAAGATCTACCAGCACCATGGTCTTGGACTTAGCCTCCAGAACTGTGAGAAATACATTTCTGTTGTTTAAGCTACTCAGTCTATGGTATTTTGTTATAGCAGCCTGAACTAAGTTAAGCACCTATAGTCATTGCTGTGGTCACTCTGTAAAGCAAGCTGAACCCCTATCCAAAATTTGGTTTGAATATCAAGATGATGATGCCACATGTATACCAGGGTATGAAAATGTCACATAATGGGACTTTCTGGGGATTTCAGGGCAGGACCCCAAGGTGGTCCAAAAATGGCTTAGGAGAACCAAGAAAGGAGACTGGCTTGGGTTTCTATAGTAATTAGAGGTGTAGGGCCAGAGTGAGGGCTCCTGCCAGTGGTTTGAACTTCCTACCAGAATCAAAGGAAGGAGCACTTGGGGCTTTAGTGTCAGCTTCACCAGCTGGGGGAAGAATAAGAAGTATGGGGGGGGGCGGTGCTTAAAAGCTAACAGCAGTCAAACATCAAAAAATGAAGTCAGACTCTTTCTTACGATCCTTGTGGAATCTAGCTATAACAGCAAATTTTAACTTCTTTTAAACATAAAAATTATGTACAGCATGGTCTGGTGGAAAAAGCAAGACTGAGAGCTAAATAGACCTAGACTCAAATTTGAGGTCTGCTGATTGCTTGCTGTGTGCATCAGGACTCTGTACAGTAAATAAAATCCACTGTAGGTACTTAAAGCATTTGGGAATTTAATATAGGGGGTTCGCTACATACAAAATTCTTAAAGAGGCTGGAGAAACAGGTTCCGGGCTGTATCCCTGTAGTAACTCTTAAGAGTTATGCGGAACAGCTTCCCTAGGAAAGTACTACTTGTGATGCTGCTCTGGTGCTATGCTGGAAGCAACAGCCTCTTTGAGCACTGCCAGTGCAACTGCTTCCATCATCCAACAGATTGGGCAATGGCACTGGACTGCTGCTATAGTGAAACCTCACATTTTCATGGTCTTGCTTGCCAGAAACAAAAGCCAAGAGCCACAGGAAGTTAGCTTCTGCCTCACATCCATTTCTCCAAATCTTGCCTTAATGTCTGTAAGTGATAGAAGCCAATTCACATCTCAAATCCTAGCTTGAAGGGTCTGAGAAATGTTCATTTGAGTTTGACATGGTCCAGTGGGGGTTGACTGAAACAATCTAGCCATTTCCCCCTCTCTGGGTGATCTGGGAGAAGAAGTATTTGAATTTTACTTTTCTCTTCTACAAAATGGATGTCATACTTAAATTGAAGGGTATCTAAGGACTACAGGTCACATAATTAAAATATCTAGTGTATGGTAGTTGGCCAAATAGCCATATGTATTGTTATGGCTATGTCTGTTTCAGAACTTTAGGAATCATTACACTGAAAGTCTTAATAAGAAGTTGCTTTATTGTAAAACATGTAATCAAAGAATTTTCACTTCAGGATAATCTGTGGGGATTGTAAAGCCCAAGCACTAATTTTAGAGATAAATTATAGTAAGTAACATTGCAATTTATAAATATTGGGACTCAAACTCATGCCTCCCTCCACTTAATGTATTTACACATTTATGTGTGTACATTTATGTATTTACACATTCATTAATTCCTCAGCTCCAGATTGTTTTTACCACCTATTGTGCCAGACATTGTGTTACTGACCCTCTCCAGTTGGGTGAACTCCAACCTTGCCCAGTGCCATTGTGCCAATTGAATGAGACCAAGTCGGGCAAAGAGGAGCAGAAACTGTATTTGTTGATCAAAGAATGGAGAAGGGAGAGCTCGTGCTCTAAAGACACCTTCTCCCCAAAGGGAAGAAAGTGAGGGACTTTTTTTTTTTTTTTTTTTTTGCGCTA
>NW_006799924.1:145207-150026 GCF_000442215.2 Lipotes vexillifer
CTTGCGCTATGCGGGCCTCTCACTGTTGTGGCCTCTCCCATTTGCGGAGCACAGGCTCCGGATGCGCAGGCTCAGTGGCCATGGCTCACGGGCCCAGCCGCTCCGCGGCATGTGGGATCCTCCCGAAACGGGGCACGAACCCGCGTCTCCTGCATCGGCAGGCGGACTCTCAAGCACTGCGCCACCAGGGAAGCCCCGTGAGGGACTTTTAAGGGGTAAGAGGAAGGTATCATCAGAAACTGGGGAAAAGGGTAGACATATCTAGGAATAGCTAGCACACGTGCAGCCCCTTAGGCTCCCTTGGACACAGCACTGATTGGGCATAGCAAGTTATACGTCTCCATTTTGGGGCCGAGATCTTAGCATGATAATATGAAGCTAAGGCAACTTTCGGACACTTCTAGGTTTCCTCTGCACAGGCGCTATTCTTGCAGTTAGACTGGAACTGGTTCAGGGTGGTTGACTGTCACGTTTCCTTTGAGGAAACTAAAAACATCTTTGACAAACATCAGGTGTTTTGGAACAAGAATAGAAACAGGTTAAATCAGAGATCTTTCAGCTCCCTTGGGTATGTATGGCTGACAGTTATACTTATTGGTAGGTATGGAGCAGAGAATAAACAGGTTAGATCCTGCCCATTGGAGCTTTACAGCCCAGTGGAAAAGAGATATGTTAAATAACTAATCAATGCAATGTAATTGTTATGAAGGAAAAGAATGTTAGTGTGGCTAAAGTGAATATGGAAGAGAATAGCCTGGAATGGGATCCCAGGGGCAGGCAGGGGGAGACCAGGCAGAAAGTATGCTCACTCAAAGCAGTGATTTAAAATTTTCATTTATAAAATGATTTTCAAATCATCTTATACAGAAACTTGTAGCATATAACATATAAGATTGAAGCTATTCTGCTTGAAGGGTGGGGATATGGGGTATTTGGAAGGTCTAGACCCCTCAGTTTGCTCAGTAGTGTTCACCCCCTTCAGTAGCATCCCTCAATGGGACTAAATGGTGTGAGGTATTAGATCAGAGTGCTCCCTGAAATGGATACCGAGAGAGGGGAAATAACTTACACAAAGTTTAATGTTCATTTTAAAAGCATCAGTCCTAAAAATTCACCAGCTAGAAATGGGAAGTTTCTAAATTTACCTCTACAGTTAAGATAGTTTGAATTACAGAAAATCAACTCAGTACTTTGTGTTTGCACTGATCAGAGTGCGTTCAAATCAGTTTAACATTTTTAAAATTAGCACCTCCAAGTCATCTCTGATAGGAAATCAGTTGTTGGCCACTACAAGCGTTAGAGTATTTGAAATTCAAAGAGAGTCTCCTTGACCTTCCCCAGATCAAGGCAAGTCATCCCTAAGGAGGAAGGAAGCTAACATTTCATGAGCTTGTACTCTGGCACCAGGTACACACTGGGTGCTTTACATAATGTCACATTCTCCCTCTTAAAAATGAAAACAGGAAGCTCAGAGAGACAAAGTGACTTGTCTAAGGTTACCATTTAATTGGGCATGGGGACAGATTTGAGTTCAGACTTGCTTGACTGCAAAGCTGTTGGTTCAGAAACTGGCCCCCGTACATGGAGGTTAAGGAGAGACAGAAGACAATGGACAGATCATCCAAAATGAAGATAAATAAGAAAACCCAAGCTTTAAATGATACATTAAACAAGATGGACTTAATTGATATTTATAGGACATTCCATCCAACAACAACAGAATACACATTTTTCTCTAGTGCTCATGGAACATTCTCTAGGATAGATCATATCTTGGGTCACAAATCAAGCCTTGGTAAATTTATGAAAATTGAAATTGTATCAAGTGTCTTTTCCGACCACAACGCTATGAGACTAGATATCAATTACAGGAAGAGATCTGTAAAAAATACAAACACATGGAGGCTAAACAATACACTACTTAATAACGAAGTGATCACTGAAGAAATCAAAGAGGAAATCAATAAATACCTCGAAACAAATGACAGTGGAGACACGACGACTCAAAATCTATGGGATGCAGCAAAAGCAGTTCTAAGAGGGAAGTTTATAGCAATACAATCCTACCTTAAGAAGCAGGAAACATCTCGAATAAACAACCTAACCTTGCACCTAAAGCAATTAGAGAAAGAAGAACAAAAAAACCCCAAAGCTAGCAGAAGGAAAGAAATCATAAAAATCACATCAGAAATAAATGGAAAAGAAATGGAGGAAATGATAGCAAAGATCAATAAAACTAAAAGCTGGTTCTTTGAGAAGATAAACAAAATTGATAAACCATTAGCCAGACTCATCAAGAAAAAAAGGGAGAAGACTCAAATCAATAGAATTAGAAATGAAAAAGGAGAAGTAACAACTGACACTGCAGAAATACAAAAAATCATGAGGGATTACTACAAGCAACTCTATGCCAATAAAATGGACAATCTGGAAGAAATGGACAAATTCTTAGAAATGCACAAACTGCCAAGACTGAATCAGGAAGAAATAGAAAATATGAACAGACCAATCACAAGCACTGAAATTGAAACTGTGATTAAAAATCTTCCAACAAACAAAAGCCCAGGACCAGATGGCTTCACAGGCGAATTCTATCAAACATTTAGAGAAGAGCTAACACCTATCCTTCTCAAACTCTTCCAAAATATAGCAGAGGGAGGAACACTCCCAAACTCATTCTACGAGGCCACCATCACCTTGATACCAAAACCAGACAAGGATGTCACAAAGAAAGAAAACTACAGGCCAATATCACTGATGAACATAGATGCAAAAATCCTCAACAAAATACTAGCAAACAGAATCCAACAGCACATTAAAAGGATCATACACCATGATCAAGTGGGGTTTATTCCAGGAATGCAAGGATTCTTCAATATACGCAAATCTATCAATGTGATTAACCATATTAACAAATTGAAGGAGAAAAACCATATGATCATCTCAATAGATGCAGAGAAAGCTTTTGACAAAATTCAACACCCATTTATGATAAAAACCCTGCAGAAAGTAGGTGTAGAGGGAACTTTCCTCAATATAATAAAGGCCGTATATGACAAGCCCACAGCCAACATCATCCTCAATGGCGAAAAACTGAAAGCATTTCCACTAAGGTCAGGAACAAGACAAGGTTGCCCACTCTCACCACTCTTATTCAACATAGTTTTGGAAGTTTTAGCCACAGCAATCAGAGAAGAAAAGGAAATAAAAGGAATCCAAATCGGAAAAGAAGAAGTAAAGCTGTCACTGTTTGCAGATGACATGATACTATACATAGAGAATCCTAAAGATGCTACCAGAAAACTACTAGAGCTAATCAATGAATTTGGTAAAGTAGCAGGATACAAAATTAATGCACAGAAATCTCTGGCATTCCTATACACTAATGATGAAAAATCTGAAAGTGAAATCAAGAAAACACTCCCATTTACCATTGCAACAAAAAGAATAAAATATCTAGGAATAAACCTACCTAAGGAGACAAAAGACCTGTATGCAGAAAATTATAAGACACTGATGAAAGAAATTAAAGATGATACAAACAGATGGAGAGATATACCATGTTCTTGGATTGGAAGAATCAACATTGTGAAAATGACTCTACTACCCAAAGCAATCTATAGATTCAATGCAATCCCTATCAAACTACCACTGGCATTTTTCACAGAACTAGAACAAAAAATTTCACAATTTGTATGGAAACACAAAAGACCCCGAATAGCCAAAGCAATCTTGAGAACAAAAAATGGAGCTGGAGGAATCAGGCTCCCTGACTTCAGACTATACTACAAAGCTACAGTAATCAAGACAGTATGGTACTGGCACAAAAACAGAAAGATAGATCAATGGAACAGGATAGAAAGCCCAGAGATAAACCCACGCACATATGGTCACCTTATCTTTGATAAAGGAGGCAGGAATGTACAGTGGAGAAAGGACAGCCTCTTCAATAAGTGGTGCTGGGAAAACTGGACAGGTACATGTAAAAGTATGAGATTAGATCACTCCCTAACACCATACACAAAAATAAGCTCAAAATGGATTAAAGACCTAAATGTAAGGCCAGAAACTATCAAACTCTTAGAGGAAAACATAGGCAGAACACTCTATGACATAAATCACAGCAAGATCCTTTTTGACCCACCTCCTAGAGAAATGGAAATAAAAACAAAAATAAACAAATGGGACCTAATGAAACTTCAAAGCTTTTGCACAGCAAAGGAAACCATAAACAAGACCAAAAGACAACCCTCAGAATGGGAGAAAATATTTGCAAATGAAGCAACTGACAAAGGATTAATCTCCAAAATTTACAAGCAGCTCATGCAGCTCAATAACAAAAAAACAAACAACGTAATCCAAAAATGTGCAGAAGACCTAAATAGACATTTCTCCAAAGAAGATATACAGACTGCCAACAAACACATGAAAGAATGCTCAACATTACTAATCATTAGAGAAATGCAAATCAAAACTACAATGAGATATCATCTCACACCAGTCAGAATGGCCATCATCAAAAAATCTAGAAACAATAAATGCAGGAGAGGGTGTGGAGAAAAGGGACCCCTCTTACACTGTTGGTGGGAATGTAAATTGATACAGCCACTGTGGAGAACAGTATGGAGGTTCATAAAAAAACTACAAATAGAACTACCATATGACCCAGCAATCCCACTACTAGGCATATACCCTGAGGAAACCAGAATTCAGAAAGAGTCATGTACCAAAATGTTCATTGCAGCTCTATTTACAATAGCCCGGAGATGGAAACAACCTAAGTGCCCGTCATCGGATGAATGGAAAAAGAAGATGTGGC
>NW_006799924.1:150079-156780 GCF_000442215.2 Lipotes vexillifer
GTAATGAGGTATGGACCTAGAGTCTGTCATACAGAGTGAAGTAAGTCAGAAAGAGAGAGACAAATACCGTATGCTAACACATATATATGGAATTTAAGAAAAACGTGTCATGAAGAACCTAGGGGTGAAACAGGAATAAAGACACAGACTTATTGAGAATGTACTTGAGGATATGGGGAGGGGGAAGGGTAAACTGTGACAAAGCGAGAGAGTGGCATGGACATATATACACTAACAAAGGTAAGGTAGATAGCTAGTGGGAAGCAGCTACGTAGCAGAGGGAGATCAGCTCGGTGCTTTGTGACCACCTGGAGAGGTGCGATATGGAGGGTAGGAGGGAGGGAGACGCAAGCGGGAAGAGATATGGGAACATATGTATATATATAACTGATTCATTTTGTTGTGAAGCTGAAACTAACATACCATTGTAAAGCAATTATACTCCAATAAAGATGTTAAAATAAAATTTTTAAAAAAAAGGAGAGACAGGAGAGAGAGGCAGCCACTCCAGATTGGTAGATGGAAGGTTTAACATACAAGGAGGCTTCACTTGGTCAGCTATAAGACAAATAGGTCTCTACACCCACCTGCCAGAATCTTAAAAAAAGTTTATACAGAGGCCTTAATGGGGCTCAGTCATGTATTCCATCCACATGATCTCAATAACACATTGCTCCCTCAGGGCTGAATCCTTGAAATCAGCTCCCACTGTGGGGACAGTGGGCAGAATGTACATTCCAAAGACAAGGGAGGGGGCTAGGAGCCTCCAATCTCCTGGGTCTAGCATGAGATCAACTGTCAGTCACTTGCTTCCATGACCTCCTCCAACCAAAGCGTATGTCACCGTTTGAAGGAGGACTGGTCTGAAGTGTATTGCTACTGTTTAGGAGGGTGAGTAACCAAAAGTGATTTTAGTTTGTGTTTTATAGATAATATTTCAGTCTTTTTCACTTTCAGTCTTCAGTCACTTTCTTGTGACTCACTTGTAAGGGAATTAACATTTAAGTTTTAAAACAAGTTGTCAATTTCACCTGTGAAGTTTTTAATTTCCTGTACTCATCTGAGGTGTCAGTCATCTGCTATCCAGTAGGAGAGTTTTGTCTTTCACCTCAAGATCTATTGGATTTCTTGTAGTGATGGGATAAACAATATCATTAACTTATGACTGACTATAAAGTGCTTCAAAACACATTTGCACCTTTTGTTAGAACATTTCAAAGTGTTGAGCAAAGAATTTTAAATGCTATATATTATTTCAAAACAATGGATATCTATTACTATTATTATGTTCAGGAAGAAAGAGAAAAATAGAAAATGCCAGACAGTAGAAGAAAAAAGAAGGTGTGTATGAAAGCGAAAATAGAAAGGGATTTTTTTCCTTCCAATGATTTCTGGCTATTATTATCCTTAAAAGTTAATCAAGAAAAGTAACTTGTTGAATGAAGTAACACATAGGATTATATTTCCAATAAAGAGCTGCTTGAAATTGTGAGTTCCCAAAATTACCATGAGATGCGGATATACTGCCAGCAGAGTTTACTGGAGTAAATTTATGACCACATTTTAAATGCAGAGTAAAGTCTGGAAAAGCAAGTCTATCCAGGGACAGTAAAGAGGTGTCCTCTCAGGTGCCAGCTCTGACACCTGATTGGCAGAGTGTCCCATTCAGAAGAATTCTGAAGCCAAATCTCAGCTAAAAAGAATGCATCAGGATTGGCCAGCAATGTCTGTCATGGCTAAATGATGGATTGTTTCTTGTTGAATGTGAATGTCAGCTATAAACTGGGTATTATAAGAGACTGGATAAGTCTCTGCCAATGTAAAGGCATACACACATGCAATGTTTAATAAAGTATTTCAAACTTTTTTTTTTTACTATGTACTTTTAAAGAATAAGTTTGCGAAGAACTTATCTTTCTCCTTAGTATAAAATGTAGAAAAATAAATTCTGGTTGTTCTTGGGCTCTAAATAATTGATATACTTTACAAAAATTTTATAGTAGTTGATAAATAAATATAGAAATAAATTAAGAAACCGACAGCAACCTCATTCAACTGTGCTTGAGTGCAAAGCAAACTGGGAACTTGTTTATGTAGTTCTTGGGGCAAAGTTGGGAACATAATGGATAAACTGGAGAAAATAAAAGACTGAAAAGGTTGGAACCAAAAAAGGGGTACAGACAATGGAAAATCATTTTTTAAACTGTGAGAAGGAAAGTAGTACATGCTAACACTTAGAACTCAAACTATTGCAAGAAAAAATGATTTAACTAGGAGCACCTAATCATTTAGTGCTCAGAATGGACCAGAGATATAGAACTGCTTCTTTCCTTTTTATTTATTTATTTTTTATTAAAATATAGTTGATTTACAATATGGTGATAGTTTCCAAAGGGGAGAAAGTGGAAGGGGAGGGACAATTAGGAGTATGGGATTAACAGATAGAACTGCTTCTTAATCTGTTATGTTTTGTGGGAAAATTTAATGATGGTAGATAACATTCTTTGCATGAATTTGTCTTATATATTTATATATATTATAATAATATAAATGTATTATATATAAATGTATATTAGTCACTATATTATTTTTCCAAAATCATGGGTAAGGAAGGTATATGCTAAATTTTTCACATCCAAAATAAAAATTTCTGAATGTGAATTCAATGCAAAAATAAAATAAATAAATGAGTGTAGTAGGCTGAATAATGCCCCTCTACCTCCCCCTAGAGATATTTATGTCCTATTACCTGGAACTTGTGAATGTTATTTTATATGGCAAATAATGCCTTTGCAGATTTAAGTTAAGGATTTTGAGGTGAGGAAACCATCCTGGTTTATCCATGTGACCCCTAAATGTAATCACATGTATTCTTATGAGAAAGAGGCAGAGGGAGATTTGACACAGACAGACGTGGAGAAGGCAATGTGAACAGAGAGGCAGAAGGTGGAGTGATGCAGCTACAAGCCAAGGAATGCCAGCATCCACCAGAAGTTGGAAGAGAGAAGGATCAGATTCTCCCCTAGAGTATTTGAAGGGAGCACAGCTCTGCTGACACCCTGATATCAGCCCAGTGAAAATGATTTCAGATTTCTGGCCTCCAGAACTGTGAGATAGTGAATGTCAATTCTTTTACATTTTTTTTTGACATTCCTTTATTTTGTATTCTTTTCCATTATGGTTTATCACAGGATATTGAATATAGTTCCCCGTGCTATACAGTACCACCTTATTTTTTTATCCATCCTCTCTATACTAGTTTGCATCTGCTAATCCCAAACTCCCAGTCCTTCCCTCCCCCACTCCCCACCCCCTTGACAACCACAAGTCTGTTCTCTATATCTGTAAGTCTGTTTCTGTTTTGTAGATAGGTTCATTTGTGCCATATTTTAGATGCTACATGTAAGTGATAGCATATGATATTTGTCTTTCTCTTTCTGACTTACTTAGTATGATAATCTCTAGTTGCATTCATGTTGCTACAAATGGCATTGTTTCGTTCCTTTTTATGACTGAGTAGTATTCCATTGTATATATGTACCACATCTTCTTTATCCATTCACCTGTTGATGGACATTTAGGTTGTTTCTATGTTTCAGCTATTGCGAACAGTGCTACTATGAACATAGGGGTACATATATCTTTTTGAATTATAGTTTTATGTGGGTATATGCCCAGGAGTGGGATTGCTATATCACAGTAATTCTATTTTCAGTTTTCTGAGGAACCTCCACACTGTTTTCCACAGGGGCTGCACCAACTTACATTACCACCAACAGTGTAGGAGGGTTCCCTTTTCTCTACACCTTCTCCAGTATTTGTTGTTTGTAGACTTTTTGATGATGGCCATTCTGATGGGTATGAGGTGGTACCTCATTGTAGTTTTGATTGAATGTCAGTTGTTTTAAAGCACCAAGTTTGTGGTAATTTATCAGCACTACATCAGGAAACTAATACACACAGTTAAAAGGGGAGCAAAGTGTTTTAAGGCACTACATTTGTGGTAACGTATTATAGCAGCCATAAGAAACTAATGCAATGGGTTTAAAAGAGGAAAAAAAGTTGAATATTTCTTCCTTCAGTAAAGTCTCCGCAGACTATGTGACCTTTCCCTAACACATACTTCCCAGCACCTCAAATTTACTTTTGGTAACATTTGCTCATTGTTTCTTTCAGCTGTCTTGTTTACCTGTATATCCCAAAGTGCCCAGAAAAGTAACTGGCACACAGTAGGCATTCAATAAATATTCGTTAAATGATCAAATGGAATTCAAGGCATTGAATCATTAGGGTGGTGAAAGTTGGATTGTGACTTATGCAACTGGTAGGATAAAGTTCTTTTGGGCAGGATACAGATTGGGAATAGGGTACAGCAGTTAACACTGTGTATCCTACATGTACCTGTGAAGATAGGTGGTAACAAAATGTGAATTGGTTAGTCATTTTGGAAAACCAACTGCTTATCACTATTAAAATTACAAACATATATAACTTATGATTGAGGAGATCCCTTCTTGGGAATTACCAGTATGTAAGAATGTATGAACAGGGATAATATTGCAAGTTTGTTCATGGTATAAAATCCTGGAAAAAGTAAATGCCTAACTTTAGAAAAATGACAGAAACAATCATGGCATATCCATACTATGGAATATTATGCAGCCATTAAAAATTTAAATACAGCAATAATACTTGACTTGGAAGAATAGCCAAGAGATACTGCTAACTCAGGTGAGCAAGATGAGGAAGGGTGTTTGTTATATGATTCTTTATCTATATATACATAAATATACACACAAATGACTCTGTGAGTATGGATAATAACACAGTTTCATATAGATACATATTTAATACTAGCTGAATTATTAATAAGGGCAGTGTTATAGGGGCACTGATGTAGTTGGGAGGGAGAGGTGGAAGTGAAACAGAGCAAAAGAAAATAAAAGACCACAAAGGCTGGGGCTTCCCTGGTGGCGCAGTGGTTGAGAGTCCGCCTGCCGATGCAGGGGACTGGGATTCGTGCCCCGGTCCGGGAGGATCTCACATGCCGCGGAGCGGCTGGGCCCGTGAGCCATGGCCCCTGAGCCTGCGTGTCCGGAGCCTGTGCTCCACAACGGGAGAGCCCACAGCAGTGAGAGGCCCGTGTACCACAGGAAAAAAAAAAAAAAAAAAACCACAAAGGCAAATATAATTCATTAATGCACTTATATAAATTTATATTTGTATATAGATATATTTATAGACATTTAAAAAAAATAAATACAAAAATGCTTTTTTCTTTTTTTATCAAGGTAAAATTGACATATAACATTATATTAATGTCAGGAGTACAGCATGATGATTTGATATTTATACATATTGTGCAGTGATTACCGCAGTAATTCTAGCTAACATCTGTTACCATATACAATTACAAATTTGTTGATGTTGTTGTTTAGGAAGTGGTTTTCAAGCAGGAAAGGGGGCTTGAAATAATATTGTAGGAGGCTGTTGTCCTGAAAAAATAAATGTATGTTATGGTCCCAGTATGCTAAGGTTTTGCAGTAAATCAGTTCTAAGAGGAAGAAAGGGCCAGCTGTGTGGTACATCTAGACTTCAGCCACACCAGTAGGAGCGCTGCATTACTTTGGGAGGAGGTGGGCGCGGAGTAGGACCCCTGAAGAGACACAGTAGATACACACATAGCCCCACCCACACGGCCTAGGGCTGTAGCCATCAGCCCTAATGCATCCCAGCCAAGTGCGAGGAGACTGAGGCCCCTGCCACCCCAACCCAGGAAGCCAGATCTACTCAAACGTAAGGCTTGGGTGCAACAGTCTAAAAAGTTACCTAGATTGTTTTCTCCTGCCATGTGTACCCTGCTCTTCATTTTCATAATATGTATCACATTTCACATTTATTTATGGATTAGTCACTGATGTTCATTCTCCCTTCCTCCGCGCACACCTCTTTATGGGAAGGTACTTAGGCTCATCGAGATCCTCAGAACTTAGCATGGTGACTGTACTTAGTAAAACTTGAAGAATATTTGTTGAAGTTTCATAAACGTGTTTTCTATACTGTCAAATACATAAGGTGGTGATACTTACTATTTTGTTTTTGTTATGAGCCCACTTGGGACTTTAATGAAAGCTGTGAAACTTCTTCCCAGAAAAATTCAGAATTTTGTCACATTTTCTGTGGATTTCTTGACCCCCTAAAGTCCATTCATGTGGGGTTCGTCATTTCCAAATTATGTTAATTTCCCATTTTAAACAGCAGATGTTAACTTTTACAGAGTACTTACTTGTCAGACTTTGAGCTGTTGAGCATATAATATTTCAGTTAATCCTTACAGCTCTAGGAGGTAAGTCCTGTTTTTACTTTTTAAACAGATGAGGAGTCAATTTGAGAGAAACTGACTGACCCAAACTCACAGAGCTAATTAGTAGCAGAGCCAGGGCTCAAACCGAGATTTTTTTTTTTATTCTAGCCTGAGTCTGCACTCCTAACCACTGAAAACCATCTGCCCATTCTCTGTTTCCACCCATGGTAAGCGATGGACTTATCCAGTGAAGACACTTAATCTCCCCTAG
Organism: Lipotes vexillifer; assembly: GCF_000442215.2. Taxonomy (NCBI): domain Eukaryota; kingdom Metazoa; phylum Chordata; class Mammalia; order Artiodactyla; family Lipotidae; genus Lipotes; species Lipotes vexillifer. The sequence continues at coordinate 156,655 of NW_006799924.1, forward strand.
TAAGAGTCTGAAATGATATGAGCTGGCTTGAGCTCCTGACTTGATGTGAGCAAAGTTTCCTTGATCAAACAGGACAGGCTGTTCCCCCAGCGCCACTCTTCATGCTTAGAGAGTCTACATTCCTGC
>NW_006799924.1:156923-158240 GCF_000442215.2 Lipotes vexillifer
TCCTGCTGCCCTTGTTTAGCAGTTGGCAGAGCTGTGACTCCAAATTATCTCATGCATGTTTCAAACCATTTAAATTGTCATTGTAGGATTTTGCCTATTAGCAAAATACCATCCCCTGAATACTGATTATGTAAAGTAATACAATTGCCTGGTGATAGGAAAGCAATGACTTCTTGAACGTAGTCCAGCAGTATGACTGCTCTTTTTCAATGAAATGTAAGGAAGTTGCTTCTGCAATATTCTTTATGTAATTAGATAGATTCAGGGTGTATTCATATTTTACCCCATGTTGATAGAAAAATAAACAGGCAGAGTATTTTAAAAAATGCTTAATTGCACATCTAAATGTCCTTTGTCATTGAGGCTAAAGAAGAGTAAAACACGCCTTTTGCATTTTTCAGCCCTTTTCTTTGGTGGTGACAACATTTTCATCAGAGATTGTGTAAACCCAAGAATACTAAATACACTCTTGGCATAGGATTTAGCTCTTAGCTAGCCAGTCCCAGGTTGGGGGATGGGGGAAAGCACTCTTGGTTAAACCTGGAGCTTTTAGCATGCTGGTGATTGATCAGCTGAGTTATTCACTTTTAAGTTTCATCATTTTCACATTTAAAGTAATTTCAGTCAGTAAGAGAAAATTACACTCATTATATCCAAGTGCAAATATATGTTTAGAAAGCATGTGGTTTAGAAAACAAATGGGATACAATCCCAACAGTAATGCCTCATAGGGGCATTTGCACACCTCGTGTCTCCTAGCTCTTTATAATCATCATATTGTCATGCCTCCCTCAATGAAATGAGGAGATATATTTATTTGTCACTCTTCCCATGGGCATCAAGGAGATATATTTATTTGTGTCACTCTTCCCATGGGCATGAAGTGGAGCTCTCTCACCCCTATTATTTTTATTTCTTGCTTTCTGCACCAGTGACTATACTACTCAGATAAAACTGGGCCTGAAATCATGCAGAAATCCTAGGTAATGCTCTTAGAGAGGACTGTCTTATCCCCAGGAGATCTAAAAATTAGGAAACAACTTCCCTTAGAATTCCTTTAGAATTACCACCAGCACCGATCTTCAATTAGGGATCCTTAAGGGCTTGCCTGAAGTTAGCTTGTTTGCAGTAGATTAAAGATGGTTGCAAATTTTCTATTACCCTGCCCATTGGGAGATGGAGGCTAATTCATTTCCATGGAATCTGGGCTCACCTAGTGACTTCCTTGACCAATTCAGAGAAAAAGACATTCTGAGACTTCAAGGCAATGTCATAAGAAGCCTTGCAGCTTCTGCCCACGTCTCTTGGAACACTCTT
>NW_006799924.1:158250-159535 GCF_000442215.2 Lipotes vexillifer
TCTTTCTAGGTGCCTCGAGCTGTGATATAAGAAGTCTGCCGACTCTGAGATCATGTGCTGGTACTCCCCATGATAGTTCCAGCAGGCCCCACCCAGCCTTCCAACTATCTCTGCCACTGCACCAGTTTTTTGTTTTTTGATCTTTTTTAATATTTCAATGTAGGTTTTATTGTTATGCAGGTGTAGTGAAGCCAGTAAATCAGGAGATGACTGCCATTGAAAAGATAGTTTGATACTCATAGTTTCTGAAAAGAAAGGGCATGCCTGGCCATACAGGGCCACATGAGGATGCACTGGAGTTGATAAGACGGCAGAGGAGTAAGGCGAAAGCATGGACAAAGGCATGTATTTTGGTTCTTGTGGGAAGGAATGGAAGAGGCAGGGAAAGCAGGGAAATTGGCTAATTTGAATAATTTCAGTGGCCTTCCAGGTATAGGGGCTGACCCTAGTTGTCTGGTACCTGGCTGTGGGGTGGTTAAAACAGAAGAATATTAGCTCCGAGTGTAAATGCTCTATGAGAGCCCAATAAAGAGAATAGGGATAAAGATTTTGGATTGGATTGTTTTGTGTATGAAAGGTACTCTTGCTGTCTCTAGGAATTGGCTAGCCCTGTGAGAGGCAGTCTCTCCCACGTCAGCAAAAGCCCAGATGCCAGAGCATCAAGAATACAGAAAATAAGAAAATGTAGTTAATACAACCAGAAATGTGAGTGAAGCCATCTTAGACCCTCCAGACCCGCCTATCTGCCAGCTGAGTACTAAGGAGAGAACTCCATCAGTGCCATGTGTACCTGAAGAATCACCCAGTTGACCCTGCCCCAATTCCTACCCCACAGATTTACGGGATATAATAAAGAAGTATTGTTTTCTTCTGCCAAGTTTGTTACGTTAGTTAACTGGGATATTGCACCACAAGTTTAGAGCCCTTTCACTTTCTGCCCATCACCAGAAATCCATTAGAATGAGTATTCATTCTTGGTCAATGCCAAAACTCAGCAAAATTTTGACTAACGTTGATTTCTTTGTATCTTTTGGCAGAATTCTACTTGGGTGATATAATTAATCAGATTTCTTTTAGCTATTTCTGGTAAATAAGAAAACCACATACAAAATATAAAATCACACAGATGAATACTAGAAATGACTTATGGGTTTCTATATTATAAAATTACAACATTTTCAAACTTAAGTAGTTCAACTAATCTTTTTCAAACTGACTCTGCCAAAGGCTAGTGGGTAGGGCTTCCTGCTGATATTGACATAAACAGACTGGGAGGATAATTGGT
>NW_006799924.1:159545-221361 GCF_000442215.2 Lipotes vexillifer
GGTCATGTTGAAAATGATGCGGCTACTCAGGGAAAAATGAAGAAAACCAATGCCATCTCTATTTCCACACAAATTAACTTCAGAGGATCTTACAGTTCTCCCAAACAGTTCTTGCACGTCTGGCTTGAGTAGTGTCTGCATTTCCCTGTCCTACAGCTGCCTCCATCTGGAATTTAATATGCACTCATCTCTTTTCCATTCCAGGAGGGATATGTAATGAAAATCTCCATATTAGTCATCAGCTGTCAACATTGACAAATTTCAGTTACCATCCTCTGGTAGCAGTTCACACTAGAGAAGGAAATCAGGATGGCACACTGGGATAGAATACTTGTGACAGATCTATTTGAATTGCCTTTCTTATCCACATTTAGCCTCTATCATTTTGACAGGAGAAGGAAACTCACAGAGAGGGTAACTTTTTCTGCCAGTGATAAAGCGGGATGAGATGGGGAAATAAGCTTCTAGGAAGACACTAGGTAACACGTACCAACATATAGACTGGCGTTGATTGCTGGGGATGCTTTCCTTTCACTGTGAGGCCTGTGGTGGTAACTTTCTGCTTATCAAAATACTTTGCATTTAATCAGCTGCCTGGATGGATGCTCCTGCTGGTCGTCCATAAATTATTCATCAATTAAAAAGACTTGGCATGATCTTTTTTTTTTGCCTCATTTTCTGAGAGATGAATTTTCAAGAGCCCATAGCGGTAGTTTCCCTTAGTGAGTTCTCATTTCTTCTCATTCCTTGCAACAATACTGTTCATTTAGCCTTTTGATTGCAGCTTGATGGTTGCATCAGAGGCTACCTCTGCAATGATGGATCATGTTGAGTTGTGCTATTTTGCTCTTGCTTCATTCTTTTTCTTTAATCCGGACAGATCTAAGTGCTTTTCTCAAAATAAGGAGAAAATGTTTTTCTCTAATAAAACATGTCAAAAAATCATTTATGGCCTCTGGGTTTTCACAGACACATTTCTCATGGGATTTTTCACTGTGGGTTCTATTCCTTCAGTGACCTGGTTTCTGTTATGATCCAGTCAAAATGAAATTAAGGTATCTTTCTGTAATAACAATTTGCTAATATTTATTGGCCCTAGCTATACTTCACGTTTGGATTACAATAGGTAACTTATTTTAATCATCAGAAACCCCTGTGAAGTAGATACTGTTATTATCCATTTGTTGCAGATGAGAAATAAGCTCAGAGGTTTTTAAGTAGCTCTCTCGTGGTTACACAGCTAGAAAATAGTGAACCTGGGATTCATTCTCAGGGAGTCGGACTCCAGAATGATTCCCAATTTCTGCGCTGCACTACACATTGGGAGTTCATGTCTGCAATGTTTTATTAACCGTTTTAGTCATTATTACTGCCCTGCAGAAGAATGGCATCCTCCTGGGGACTTACAAATTCATTATTGTTTTGAAAACTAGAAAGAAAGGATAATGTGGTTTCACCTATCTCTGGAAAAGACCAAAACAGCTAAGCTAGAGAATTAACGGCCAGTGACAAGGACAATAGTTAGATTTGAAAAAATTAGTAAAGAAGTTGACTAAGGCATTTCTGAATTTAGGAAAGAATAGCACCAGGAGTGAAAATGGAGCCAGATGGACCCAAACGTATCTATCCATGACTTCTCTGTAGTCTTTTCTAGATATGGAACCACAGCATTAGCCTGGATTCTTTCTCTCTTCTATCCCCTCTTTTCTCCATTAAGTTTTTGTTCAGGCTGGATCCAGAGTATTCTAAGAGTTGTATTCACACAATTATATGATAAGGGAAGACATGTCACTTCTTAATTCTAATCCTTAAACTAATGCAACAAAAACTGTGCAAACTGCTATGCAAATTAGCATAGTCCTCCTGAATCTTCAGGGTGTCAAATGGATGTTCCTTTCACCGGAAGGACTCTGAGAAACAAGTTATGAGTAAGGTGTTAATGAAGTTTCAATTTTGAGAAGGCAGTTAAGACAGGAGACAGAGCATGCAGAGCTGTGGATGCCTGCCCCAGAAGGAGGCAAATGACAATCATTATAAATCATAGTGGAATTGAGAGGGGTTAAAGAGGTAATTAAAATCTTTCTTCTGAATAGAGATTGCAACCTTAAAGTTGAAAGACTGGCCTTGGTGGAATTTAATAGAACTCTTCCTAATTATTAAAAGGATAAACCCCATCATTTGATAGAGTGTTCCTTTTTAAATGCAAGCAAATCAAAACCACCCCGGGGCATGTGAATTACTGTGCTCATTTATAAACTATAAAGTGCCTTATATTTAAGAGAATGCATATGACAAGCTGAAGTCAAATCTATGAATATATTTAGATTTGCTAGTGCCAAGATTTCTTACACTTTTTTAGGAAATATCTCAAATGAGATATAATGCAGCTCTGGAAATACCAGGACTCATTTAATGCTTGCTGCTTGGTATAACCAAGGAGTCTGTATAAAGCAGGATTGTCTTTAGAATGATTAGTATGTTAGCACAGATTTGAGTTATAAATATCATAGTTATCCCTGCCCGTGTGTGTATGACACATATATCATGTAGCTCTCCAGCACCTGACATATAAGGCTTGGGGAGGGGCTTACATTTATTGCATACGTATTATATAGTAGGAAATGTTTGGTCTCTGAAAATTATTTTATTGAACTCTCCAAGCAGTTTTGTCCATAAGGCTTCATTAGTACTGTTATACATATGAGGAAACTGAGACTCGGAGAACTGAAGTCAGATGGCCACAGGTCATAAGACTGTAACTGTAAAAGCTGAGTTTAAATTCAAGGTCACTGGCCTTTAAAGTAAATACTTTCTATTATTATATCTTGCTGTCTTCTAGAATAATATAGGTACTTCCTGTATATAGTAGGTGCTTAATAAATCTTTGTTGTATGAACGCTGAAGAATCAATCCATATGTACTCAATGGATTTGAAATTTTATTGAGAAAAAGTGGAATAAAGTACAATTAAAAGCAACATGTGAATATTATTAAAATGATAGATGTAAACATAGATATGATAACGTTTATAGAAACTCAGCAGAAATTGCTACTATTGAAGTATAGTATTTATCAAGGGACTCTTCTCTGAGAAAAAAACTTTGCTTTTTTAAGATGTGCAATTCCTAAATAAAACTTCCTCTCCACATCTTCTTACCAACCCCTTCAGAAAAACATATTACAGTTTTTCAATATTACATACTAGAAGGTGCCTAAAAGCCTACTTATCCTGCAGTAGTTTTATCTCAGCACATTTTCCTTTCAGTAATAAGGTAAATTAAGACCACCTTCAGGTGATTTTTTGTTTTTGACAGACTACACAGCCAACCATAAAGTTCCCCCAGTAAAAATGTCCTCAAGTGAAATGCTCTCCTTAGGTCCTCAAGAAAATTTTAGGACTGGCAGCGTGTCCTCAAGAATAAATATCTCATTTAAGTAAGGCATGCTTGACCTTGAGAAGCAGCTGGGGATTCTGAACAAGCCATGTGACTTCCCAAAGGCCACAATCAATCTATTGCTGACTGTGTGTTGACTGTATCTTTGTGAGTCCTGGAAAAAAAAAAAAAAAAAAAGTAGCTTTTGGCTTAGTTTATTTGGTTAGAAGGGCCCCTGAAGACCAGTTTGGATGACACAAAAGTCAAGCTACAGCCACTTTGTTTGGGATGATTTGATTAAGGTGCTTCAGTTGGCATCTACATAATGTAAAGTGAATTCCATCAAACTGCAGGGAAGCAGGGCTTCCCTGGTGGCACAGTGGCTAAGAATCTGCCTGCGAGTGAGCCTTTAGGCCCCAAAGCGGCCTCTCTGCTGACTCTTCGGTCTTCTGCTTCTTCCTCCGACGCTGGCGAGCAACGGCCTCACGCCAGCCCAGGGCGTAGCTGCGTGTGGGCCTCCCTTTGGACCCGCCTCTGATAGACGTCACTTCCTGGTTGAGTGTTTCCGGGTCGCTGTGGCCCCGGGCTACTGGTTTGTGTACACTGCAGCCGGCCGGAGCCGCGAGAGCCCAGCCGGGCCTGGCTCCGGCAGCTGCCGTGGCGTCCTCGGCGGCAGTGCCGGGAGCACTCTGCTGGTCCAGGCAGGCGACATGTCAATGCTTTTAGCAATGTCCCTGCCTCTATCTCAGAAGCCATGGAGGAAATAAGGTAGCCCCCGTCCTTGGATTGGATCGGATGGGGGAGCCCAGTTCAATGGATGCAAAATATAAGGATGACTTATTTCGGAAGTACGTGCAGTTCCATGAAGGCAAAGTGGGTACCACCCCCAGCAAGCAGCGGCCTGGCAGTGATGAGTCCCTGCGGGTGGCAGCCTCGACCCTGCTCAGCCTGCACAAGGTGGATCCCTTTGATCGATTCCGGCTGATCCAGTTCTATGAGGTGGTGGAGAGCTCTCTGCGCTCACTGAGCTCCTCCAGTCTGCGGGCTCTGCACTGTGCCTTCAGTGTGCTCGAAACGGTGGGTGTCAACCTTTTCCTCTACCCGTGGAAGAAGGAATTCAGAAGCATCAAGACCTACACGGGCCCCTTTGTTTATTACGTCAAGTCCACATTACTGGAAGAGGACATCCGAGCCATCCTGAATTACATGGGCTACGTGCTCAAGTTGGGGACTGCGTACAAGCTCAAAGAGCTGGTAGAGACCCTCCAAGTGAAGATTGTCTCCTTTGAACTCTTTCTGGCCAAGGTGGAGTGTGAACAGATGCTAGGAATCCACTCCCACGTCAAGGACAAAGGCTACTCTGAGCTGGACGTGGTGAGCGAGCGCAAGAGCAGTGCGGAGGATGTGCGAGGCTGCTCAGATGCCCTGCGGCGGCGGGCTGAGGGCCGGGAGCACCTGACAACCTCCATGGCCCGCTTAGTGCTCCAGAAGTTGGCCAGCGAGCGGGCAGCCAAGGACTACTACAAGCCCCGTGTGACCAAGCCTTCAAGGTCGGTGGACACCTATGACAATTACTGCGAGAGCCGGAAGCCGCCCCTGAAGACCTTGTTGAGCTTGCGGAAGGAGCCTGTGGCAGCAGACTTGGGGGACGACCTCAAGGACAAGCTCATCCGCCCGTTCCCCTCGCTCCTGACCATGTCCAGCTCCCCCCACGGCAACCCGGATAACCTGCCATCCCCCTCCCCCAACATGGCCTTGGCTTCCTGCGTGGCACGTACTTCTCCGCTCAGGAGGATGTGGATCTGTACACAGACTCAGAGCCCAGGGCCGCGTACCGGAGGCAGGATGCCCTGCGACCAGATGTCTGGCTGGTCAGAAATGACGCCCACCCCATCTACCACAAACGCTCGCCCCCCGCCAAAGAGTCCGCCCTCTCCAAGTGCCAAAACTGCGGTCTGTCCTGCAGCTCCTCCCTCTGCCAGCGCTGCGACAGCCTGCTCGCCTGCTCCCCGGCCTCCAAGCCTAGCGGCTTTCCCAGCAAGGCCTCCGCCCACGACAGCCTGGCCCATGGGTCATCTCTGCGGGAGAAGTATGCAGGCCAGACGCAGGGCCTCGACCCGCCGCTGCCCCTCCACTCGAAATCCAAGCCCTCCCCTGTAGCCGCCTCCCGCTGTGGCTTCTGTGACCGCCCAGGGACCGCCAACACCTGCACGCAGTGTTCGGAAGCCTCTTGCGACGCCTGCCTCAGCACCTACAATTACGACCCCTGCTGCAAAAAGAGCGAGCTGCACAAGTTCATGCCCAGCAACCAGCTGAACTACAAGTCCTCCCAGTTCTCCCGTCTCGTGTACAGATAGACTTGACCTTGCATCTCCCTGCTACAAGGGCTACACCACTGACATTTCTGGTTTCATGGGGAAGAAATGTTAATGCGCTGATCTCAGAAGCAGAGGCCTGCACTTGACCACGTGGTTGTGGGGGCGGGGGGCAACGTGGGAGTTCCTGTATCGACTCAGATATGTCAGCTGATGGCTGCTTTGCCATCTGGCAAGAGAGACTGTGGCACTTGCATTCAGATTCATTTTTGCTAATCACTCCCTGTTCCGTTCTTTTGTTTTTGTCTCTCAAAGAGGATTCTATCTCTGGGACTCTTGCCATGCCGACTGCTCCCACGGCAAAGCCAACTAGGACTGGGAAGGGCCCTCCAGGTCCCCTCCAAATGCCCACCTGGAGTGGCGAGCTAGAGGCCTGTTGGCTTGTGAAATGAGCCCTCCTGCCACACCGGGCCTCATCCACTGGCTCATCCCTCCACCACCCTTTCCCAAACACAAGGATCCCCGGAGGCAGCCCCCGACCGAACTTCCCTGCCTCTCCATGTATCGATGGTGACCCGAGTCCAGGATTCGATTAATGTCATCCTGTTGCCTCCACAGCTCAGTTCAGCCTTGGGGTTTGTGAAGTTGGCTCTAGCGCTCTGAAGGGTGGACCTTCCACACTGGGACTGACACTTCCCCCGTTTCTGTTGTTTTCACATGCCTCTCTTACTTTACTGTAAATAGATATTTTTGAGATTTATTTTTAAATAAATATTCAACTTGCTGTGTGCTTCAAAGTGGTTAAAACATTAACGATGTAGCTATTTATAAAAATACCCCGGGTTCTTTAGTCTTCCAAGGGAGGGGCTCATGCCCTTCCACCTTGTATCCTCCACTCGCCACAGCCCAAGGGTAGAGTGGAGATTGCAGGGGCAGAGGAGGAACAGAGACGATGTCCCCTGAGTTGGTGGAGGGCCACTGTCTTCCCTACAATAAATTTCTAACACCTACCTCCAGTGTGCCCTTAGGGGGTTAGTCCGGGCCGAGAGGTCTGTGCGCCTGCAGACTGTGACAACCTAGTGACAATTCAGGAACCTCACCCTGTGGATCTCCAGCCTGGTCTTTGCCGCTTGCTGAGCGTGAACCTTGCACTCCAAACTTCTTGAGTCTCAATTCAGGAGGAAAGTCGTTTGGGATTCCCGCCACCCCTCTATCTCAGTCCTCTTCTCTTCACCTGTTGCCAGGATTCCTCTGCAGCATTTGTGACCTTTTTGCACTAAAAGTGGGCAGGAGCCGGCGTGCGCCCGTCAGACAGATGTGTCCTGAGATTCTTAGCCGAGCCTCAGCGCTTCTAAACCCGAAGGCCTCTTAAACTCCTCATGTGAATTGCTGACCCCGGATTTCCTTTTGGGGTGCAGAGCAGGAGTGGGGCAAGAATTTGAAAATAAAACTGCTTCCTTGTGAACTAACAGTATATTTTAGCCATAAGTGTTTGTGATGTACAGAACGTTGTAGGAATTTACATGCAGTGGGTTTTCTGATAGAAGGAGGTATTCAGCTCTTGAGCAAACTTAAATCTGGCTGAATCCTGAGGCCACTGTGAATTTGCTGATGTTCTTCCAACTCAGTTGTGTGATTTTAAGGTTTTCAAAATCTTCTATGGCTCTTTTTCTATATATCTAGTAGATCACGTGTAGATATTCAATGTGTATATAAAGCTGAATTTCAACCAACTTTATTACTAAGACCTACCCATTCTGGGGCATTCATCTCTGATGTTCTTCCTTTTCACGTTTCAGAAGTGGCCGTGCCTGTCCCAGTCCTGAGTTTTCTAGTTTTCCATTTCCAGACTGCTCTAGCACTACACTAACTCTTTTAACCAACCGTGATGCCACGTAACTTACACAGCAGACAAAAGTAGGAATAACTAACTTGTCCTGGAAGAGAAAGGCCAGTGTGTGTATCATCACGGAAATACTGTGTTCGTGGACTGGAATAGGAAATGCTGTGACCATGCTCCTCCTCGTTGTGTATCTTATTGTATGAGGTTGCTGTGACTGAGATAAATACACGCTAATTTAAAAAAGCAGATGTGTTGCATTTGATTTCTACCAAGAGTTGAAATGTTGAGAGATGATTTAAAAAAATAAATAAAATAGGGCTTCCCTGGTGGCGCAGTGGTTGAGAGTCTGCCTGCCGATGCAGGGGACACGGGTTCGTGCCCCGGTCCGGGAAGATCCCACATGCTGCGGAGCGGCTAGACCCGTGAGCCATGGCCGCTGAGCCTGCGCGTCCGGAACCTGTGCTCCGAAACGGGAGAGGCCACAACAGTGAGAGGCCCGCGTACCGAAATAAGTAAATAAATAAATAAATAAATTAATTAATTAATTAAAGTAAATAAAGTGTCTTCCATTGTTAAAAAAAAAAAAAAAAGAATCTGCCTGCCAATGCAGGGGACACAGATTCAAGACCTGATCCAGAAAGATCCCACATGCCACGGAGCAGCTAAGCCCGTGTGCCACAACTACTGAGCCTGCACTCTAGAGCCCGCAAGCCACAACTACTGAAGCCCACGTGCCTAGAGCCTGTGCTCTGCAACAAGAGAAACCACCGCAATGAGAAGCCCATGCACTGCAACGAAGAGTAGCCTCCACTCGCCGCAACTAGAGAAAGGCTGCGCGGAGCAATGAAGACCCAACACAGCCAAAAATAAATAAATAAAAATAAATAAATCTATAAAAAAAAAATTGCAGGGAAGCATGTTACCTTTAATTCCTGCCCCGTACTCTTCATTACTATATGAAAAAGTCTTTTCATATCATTTTAGATTATTTCCAAATCATATTCCAGGTGCTCTTACTTTCTTACTTGTTCCTTCAAAAGCTTATTTCCTAATTGGAGGTTTTGAGGCAGCTAAAATAAATTGAAAAATTATAGCATGAAAAAATATTCACTATTTAGTTAATGAATATGTGTAAAACACTTACAAAGGCTTTATATATTATTTCATTTAATCCGATGAGTTAGTTACTCTACCATCCATATTTTGCAGATAAGAAAACTGAGTCGGGGCTTCTCTGGTGGCGCAGTGGTTGAGAGTCTCCCTGCCGATGCAGGGGACACAGGTTCGTGCCCCGGTCTGGGAAGATCACACATGCCGCGGAGCGGCTGGGCCCGTGAGCCATGGCTGCTGAGCCTGCGCTTCCGGAGCCCGTGCTCCGCATTGGGAGAGGCCACAACAGTGAGAGGCTCGCATACCGCAAAAAAACAAACAAACAAACAAAAAAAAAAAACTGAGTCTCAGAAGCTTGAAAGAAATTTTCCAAGGTTACACTTGTAATAAAAGGTGAGTTCAAGTTTCAAGCTAAAACCTGTATTTTTTCAAAATCCATGCTTGTTTTATGACTCTGTGTTATCATCCTTCAGTTTAGGTGGGAAAGCTGTAACCTCACATTGTCTCTTTTATCATGTTTCATCTACTTGTATTCATTCATGTAACAACCATTTATTGAGAGACTAATATATGCAGGTTATTAAAGACTGATACAAGGCACAATGTCCTCTCTCTTCACTTTTTTTCTTTTTTTGCAAAAGCTGAAATTTGGTGTGAAATATCATTATGATCCTTTTTCTTTCTTTTTTTTTTTTTTTTTTTTTGCAAAAGGGTGTTTCCTCTGTGTTGGAGCTTTCCATGTGGATTCTATTTCTAGTTTGGGAAGGGATGCTTGTGTTTTTTCTCTCCTAAATTAGTCCCGCTCTGTCAGTGGACACATCAATCCTTTACCCATATGATCCTTTTTAACATCACTTACTCAGTGATGTTTTATTTCATTTCTTGATCCAAGACAAGCCAATATCCCTTGTCATCTGGTAATGAGCACTTAAAGCATGAAGATCCCTGCTCTTGTCCACTTAAGCCAGCATTTCACACTGGGCTACTCAGTTTCTCTGCATCCCTTTTTGTCCCTGTCTTGCTCTCTTCTGTGACTCTTCTCATTTTAGTTTTTTGGCCTTGATATTCTGTGGACTGGTGTTCAAAAATTACTTCTGCTCTCAGATAAGAAAACACGGTAATCAGAATGATTTTACCTCTCTTTTTGTCCCTCATACACAGATGTTCAACAAGAATAACAAAGCAGTTAATGTTTTATACTGGTCTTTAAGTTCAAGTGAAATCTTTTCCGTATTTCATAGGGATTTCTGGATTCAATATCTTCTTATGTCAACAGCAAAATCTCAGTTTTTTGAGGTACTATACTTTCCCTCTATTACGATAGTTATATTGCCTTGCTACACTTGTATATCTCTATTTCTACCACTATGTTGTATACTCTTTATAATCAAGAACACTGTCTAATTTATCACGGTTGTCACCGCATCCAGGCTTAGCACAAGGCCAAAGAGCAGACACTCAATAAAGATGATTGGTCCAATTTCCTTAACTAATAAATGTATGAACCTTTGCATTGGAGACACATCAATGAACTAAGTCAGACAAGGTCCCTACCCTTATGGGGTTTATGACCTTGAATTTATTTCAGAAAGAGTAGACAGAAGAAAGGGAAAAAATAAGGAAAGATAATCTAATATTATATGAGTAACTGCAGTGTGTGAAGTAATGTTAGCTATCTTATGTTTGCTGCCCCACTTAATGTTTTAGTGGGGCAGGAAATAAATCAATCTTTCATCACAAAGGCAGTAAATCAGTCTTTCCTAAACGTTTGTGTTACATCCTAATATGAAAATAAACCTAAGTCATCAACCTTTTTGGAGTTGTTACTTCTGGGAGTCCTTTTCCTTCAGCAAAGGTAGAAACTGGATTGACTGTTGCTGTCACTTTTGAGTTCATCATTGCGAATAATAAGCATGTCACTTCTTTTCTCTACTGATCTTCTCATCCTTCGGGCATTTGCTGGTAATAACTCACTACTCTGTTGTATTTATTTTAAGAAAAAAAACTTATAACCATGGATCTATAAAACTGCTTTTCCCCTGTCATATCACAATGTGGGGGCTAGGTGGGAGAAATAAGTAGGCTTAACATAGCTATCAAAGTGAGAGTTTTGTACTTGTTGTTGAGGCTACTTTCTTGAACTGAAAGATGATTTCTATTATCTGTTTTCTCTACACACTGTATATGTTAGAGCTAGGGGTTGGTGGAGACTGACTTGCAGGAAGAACACCTCCAGAAACTATATGCATATATTCATTTGACCTAAGGGATTGAAATAGCTTTTTAACCATTTACGGGGAGTCAAGGCCTTACATCAAGATTAGAAGCATAGTTGGAAACTAAAAGGCACTTTCCCTAGGAAATGAGACAGAACGCATTTGAAAGAAAGAAACAATTGTGTCAGGTTAACCCAATTATAGTAGTGTGATTAAATCTGGGAGATGGGAGCCCCAAACCAGGCCTGATGGAAAGTGTAATACCACCTATAGTAAAGTTCTCACAGCAATTGGAGACAAAATGACAAGCGTCTGTTTGTAGATAAAAGAGATTAACATGGAATCTCAGGACTTTGATCACAGAATCTAAAGGAGCTAGATATTGGTTGGGTTTACAAACAATCACAAGAGCCCAAACTCTGCTTAAGTAGAGTGGATGGGAAGAGAGAAAAAATTACCTGTTTTATTCAACAGGGAAGATCAAAGACTCTAAGAAGATGATTTAAAATATACATCATCAATATTGGTCAAAGGGTACAAACTTGCAGATAAACAAGTTCTGGGGACCTAATGTACAGTGTGGTGGTTATAGCTAATGATACTGTTACAGGTGCTACACCAAACTACAAATCTTCTGTACAGCAAAGTAAAGTATCAACAAAATGAAAAAGCAACCTAACACATTTTGCAATTCTAAAATTGTATTGGGTAGAGTATCCTAGTTTGCATATTTTCTCCTTTCAGCTCTTTGAATATATTATGCCACTCCCTTCTGTGCTTCCTGTACTTAGGTATTTCTTTCTTTCTTTAGGTTTGGGACGTTTTCAGCCATTATTTCATCAAATGCATTTTTGACCATTTTCTCTTTCTCTTCTCCTTCTGGGACACCTATCATGCAAATGTTGGTATGCTTAATGTTATCTGAGAGGTCTCTTAAACTGTTTTCATATTTTTATATTTGTTTTCCTTTTTGCTGTTCTCTTTGGGTGATTTCCATTATTCTGTCTTCCAGATCACGTATGCGTTCTTCTGTATCACTTATTCTGCTATTCATTCTTTCTAGTGTGTCTTTCATTTCAATTATTGTATTCTTCAGTTCTGACTTTTTAAAAATGTTTACTAGTATCTTATTAAAATTCTCACTTTGTTCATCTATTCTTTTTCCTAATTCATTTAGAGTTGTTATTACTTTTGCTTCAAATTATTTATCTGGTAAATTGTCTATTTCTGTTGCATTTTATTTTTTTTTCCAGTGGTTTTCTCTTGCTCTTTCAGTTGAGTCCAGTTCCTCTGTCTTCTCATTTTACTTAATTTCTCTGTCTCTTTAAATTTAGGTGAAACAGTTGCCTATTGTCATCCTGAAGATTTGTCCTTATGTGACAGCATCCCTATACAGTCTGTGTGTACTCAGTCACTTTGGCAGGAGAGCTGGATTTGATGTGAACACAAGTCCCCTCTTTCCCCAGGGTGTGCTGTCCGCTACCACCTTGGTAGAAGGTGGGGCTGGAGATGGAGGGGCTAGGGCTGGAGCCAGGTGTAAGGCAGGGTTTCCCCTCTGCTCAGTGGCTCTTGCCACCCTATTGGAGATGGTGTCATATCTCCAATTCCTGGAGCATAAGCCCAGAAGATTGGGTCTGAGCTGTCTCTGTTCATTTTAAGTGTGTGTTCTCCCCTCTCTCTGCATCAACACCCTTGCCCTAGAGGGGAATAGTACTGGAACAAGAGGGGTCTGTGCAGGCTGGCTGCTTGTGATGGGGCATGGGCTGTGGCAGGCCAGCCCCAGACAGAGGTCTGGGCTGCTTCTGATGAGCTGCCTGTGTCAGTACCAGTAATGGCTGCCCCTATCCTACTTAAACTCAGCTTTGGGCCGGAGTACCCTTTGTCCCTCACAGCTATCACTCCCCTCCATTTCTGCCACCCCCACCCTGATGTTGAGTCAAGCTGCTGGGCAGACAGGGCCTGTGCAGGCTCTCAATGTGTGTTGGGGTATGGGCTGTGGTGGTCTGGTTGCTGACAGAGATCGGGACCATTTCCAATGTGCTGCCTGTGTAAGTGCCAGAAGTGGCTGTCCCCATCCCACTCAGACACCACTTTGGGTCTTGGCTGCCTGTTTATTTCACAGCCAAGCATTTTCCTTGCTTGTGGCAGCCCTAGCTCCACTGTGGAGCTGCAATGTGATGTAAGCAGGGCTGGAATGTTCACCCGGCTCAGGCTGGGGCATGCACTGAGCCAGTAGTGGGAAACCAGGCAGCTTCTCAAGCTGCTCTCCATCTGCCCTCTCTGCCCTGCTTTGGGAGCAAGCCACTGCATGTGTGCTCCTCACACGTGAAGTCAAGGCTTTTCAGTTTTCCTATTGGTCCCACTGGCCCTCCAACCAGTCAGGGGGGCTCCTCTTCCCTTTGTCAGAACCCAGAACTAGGGCACCTAATATGTGGCCTGAACCGTTCACTCCCCAGGGCAGATCTCCACCTGTGTTATCTCCTTTTTCCTCTGAGTCCCCTCCTAGGGGCACAGGTTCTGACCTGATTGCTTCTTTTCCCTCCCTACCTGATTCTGTGTGGATATTTCTTACAGTCTTGGTTGTACAGGAGTCCTTCTGCCAGTTGCCAATTCATTTTCAGTGAAAATTTTCTACATGTAGATGTATTTTTCATGTGTTTGTGGGGGAAGGTGAGGTCTAAGTCCTCCTATTTTGCCATCTTGATCGATCACTCTAATTTATCTTCAGTGAGAAAATAATGGATGTCACAGGGTAGCAGCTGGGGCTATAAGTCCATTATACTCCCTGTGGCTGCAGATCAGAGAGGTACATTCTCATAGCCCCCATACTCATGGACCCCAGGGTGAATCCTTGGCTTAAGGAAAAGTAGAAGTTATGATCAGAGAGATAATTTTTACAAGATGATCATCAAATCTACGCCTCTGATTTAATCTGAAGATAATGACTTAAAATGAGTTAGACCCCAGGTATTTGTACTGAAAGTATTTCAAATCTAAATGTACTGAGGATTCTGTCAATGATTGATACCATTTATTTCTTAGTACCTATTCTGAGCTACATATGATACTAAGCAATTTATATTAATTAATTAACTGTGAGGTATTATGATATTCAACTTCATAGTTTAGAAAACTGAGTAAATTTTGCCCATTTATCTAGAAACACAAATATAACTTTTAATGCTTTTATTTTTTTTAGCATATAAATTTCTACATATAAATCTCTATCTACATTACCAGTGGTTGCAACCAATGATCTTGAGATCACAATACTTCTAGAGAAGGAAAGATGGACTTTGGGCAGGAAGGTTAGCCTCCTCTTTGTGACAAAGTCCTCTTCCCTAGTCTATGAGAAATTATTTCTATTTCTTTCTATCTTGCTTAGCAGAATTGTACTTGAGGGAGAAGAAAGCAGAACACAAAACTGAGGTAGGAAACAAAACTTATCCTAACGTTTAAAGAGAATAAGGCCACAAAACTGAAGACTTAAAAACTATCTTCAACCTAAAAGGGAATTATATGGAAAATCCTTATACACTGATGGTGGTACCATAAGAACAGTGTTCATTTGCAGCAGGAAGGTTTAGGTTAATTATAAGGAAGAGCTCCTTTTCATTCTTATTAATCAAAGAATTATGTATATACTGAATGTGAATATGTAAAAAGAGGATACAAACAAGATGTGTTATTGAGCCTTCCATTTCAGAAGGGTGGGTCAGAAATGACCCTTTTGTGCTATTGATACTTTTAAAAAGAACATTCATGTAGTACACTGGCTTTCGAACATCTTTTTATCATACAAAATACATGTATACACACAAACACAAACATATAGTTCATAATGACCATGGCTACCTTATTATCTGCAGTACATTCTGTTTTGTCTGCTTTGTTCTATTCATTTTTGTCCTATCCTATCCTATACTTTCTCGTTAAAGAATGCTAGTCATGGTCAACTCAATTGATTTCACTATCTGCTAATGGCTCACAATTTGAAAAATTGAACCAGTATGTGGTTCAGCTTCCAAAAGACAACTGATTCAGTTACAAGAATCATGACACCATTGAAGAAAGAGGGAAGAGTTGAAAGAGTTGTTGATAGGTAAAGTTGTCACCTTACCTATCACATAGTTATGGAGTAACCGTACAGTAAGGATTTCTTTTTTAGGGTGAGAGAAGTGATGACTGATTCTATATTATGTAAGCAATATCAGTTGTTGTTTAGAGAATAGTTTTCAGTGAATGATGATGAATCACAGATATTCTATTCTCTCTATCGCAGGCATCATACAGAATGCTGAGAATTATATGAAGGTAGCCTGGCCTTGTTTGTAAGAGCTGTTGGATACGTTAACATTAAAAATCAGGGAGCTGCCTTGAAGAGAATGTAGATCAGCTCAGGGCTAGGCTGTAAGATGGCATGAGCCTAAGGCTCAAGGTCTCATGAGTGGTCCATCTTTTCTGACAGATGGACCTAGAAGTTGAACAAGTTAGCCTGGGTCACAGTGATATAGTGGAGTAACATAATTGGCATTGACATAAAAATCTTTATCATGTCAAGCTCAGCTGGTTATTTGTTCAGTGGTTGTTGAGCAAATACTGTTCACTAGATGCTGCTGAATACTAAGCATCCAAAGAAAAGAAAACACAGTTTGATCTCAGGGATCCCACAAAGAAGATCTGCCACGTGGTTATTCAGTTTGCTTCTCTTCTCCCTAAATTCACCCACTCCCTTCCCTGTCTCGCCTTCTTCCTCACTCAGAGGTTCTCCCTGGGCTCTGAGTCATCTTGCCTTCTGCCTCATAGTTGGGCTTGGCCAAAGTGAGTCACCAGTAGAAGATTGGAAAGTGGGAAGAGAGAAGTCAGGGCTTTTCTTTTCTACTCCCTCCACATCTGGACTATGCTTTCTGGTGATGCGTGTTTCCTCCATAACTACAGTTCTTGTAGGACAACCGCTTTCCGTCGCAAGCTCTCAATGTTACAGTAAAGTTCTCTGCCCTCCTTGCTATTCTGTGCCTTTGGGTGCTTGTGATGCCTCACTGTGACTAATCTTTGCATCCTCATCATCTATTTCTGGTTTCATTAACCTTTCCCACATCTTTGCAAACTTATTGTTAGGTCTCTTGAGTCATTTGAGAACTAGTCTGTGTCTGCTGAGACTCTGACTGTTATAGGAGAAGCCATATATAATATAGGAGCAAAATGGAGGAATATCAGGAGAGGGGAACTCTGCAGTGACATTTTTAGAAAGTTTTTTTTTTTTTTAGTCCATGCAGTGATGGGGGCAGGGCTGCTGAGAAAGGTTATTTGAGGTAGGTCATTAATAATTGGAATAAGAGTGTGTTAGACGAAGACTTAACAGAACTGAACCTGACATGATATATTCATTCAGATTTTTACTATTGCGTCTTTTCATTTTTGAATCTTGGCTGAGCTATCTTTCAGTTCAACAAAAATGTTGCCACTTTGGACGTGTTCGTGAGCTCACCTCACATTTATTTACTGGTGAAAAAGAATGATGCACTTAAGGGCATGATGTGCTTTTAGGCTGGACACTAGAGTTATGCCTTTGGGGAATATTTTATTTTTAATATAATGTTCACTTTCTCAGAGTACTATATCTTTAAGGCTCATCCTAACTTCATTGAAGACTGAAAGATGAGGACTTGTGCTAATAATGTATGTAGATGATACAGTTTTCTGTATATTGTTCTATCTACTTTTTGTAATTTTTTAGCTGCTGCAACCTTTTTACCTTGATCCCATTTGACAGGTTGGCTAATTTAGCATGAAAGAGTAGCAAGCAAGATAAAGCTAACTTCTGCACATCCGAGGAAGACATGGACATGCTGGATGAAGCTAAACAAACATGAATCTTTGACCTTCTCCTTTAACTAGCACTCCCGTCCGCTGAGCTCATTATAGGGAAATCTGTTAGCATCCTTCACATGTTGGCAGATGACTGGTACTGAGCACATGCTGCTAGCCCATCAGGGGATCAGGAGAAGCCCAGTTTGTGCATGACCCATCACTGCTAAATAGCAGATTCCTGCAGTTACTTGCATTACACAAAACTGCTTGATGCACATTAAAGAGAAACTTTTTTTGAACCCCATACTCATTAGCTTTTTTCTCTTTAATTCCGTTTTCTGACTTCTGTGGTGAGATTGCCTTCAAGTCTTATCATATGTGCTCACACTCTGAGCAGCTAATGAATATGCATGTTGTTTGGGTGAAAGGGTTGTTGCGTACTTTCTTGAGTAGGGTAAAGAAGGGTGAGAATGCATTATTGTTCTCTATATGAAATACCAGTGAATCATGTGTGAAGACAAGGCATGTCTTGTCTTCATAATTATCTAATCATTAATACCTTATTTAGGAATATCTACAATTCAAATTTAGTAGGGCTGTAAATATTGTTTTACAGGCCTAAAATGAATATTAACCAGAGTTTGAGTTAAGTAGAACTAGTTGCCCCAAATGAGGTGCTAATACATCTTTTACAGGAGTCTCATGTGACTGTGAGGGAAGATTGAGGAGTGACTAGATTCGGAATTGAAGCATGTCAACATAATTTGACAAAGTCTGAACAAGGAAACATTATCCAAGGTCAAGAGATCTTTTATTGTAGAGGATACAGTGAATTGATTCCATTTAGAAGATATTAAACTAGGTAAACCATCAAAATGTAAAAGTTAAGGGAGGGCTTCCGTGGTGGCGCAGTGGTTAAGAATCCACCTGCCAGTGCAGGGGACATGGGTTCAAGCCCTGGTCCAGGAAGATCCCACGTGCCATGGAGCAACTAAGCCCGTGTGCCACAACTACTGAGCCTGTGTTCTAGAGCCCGTGAGCCATAACTACTGAGCCCGTGTGCCACAACTACTGAAGTCTGTGTACCTAGAGCCTGTGCTCCACAACAAGAGAAGACACTACAATGAGAAGCCTGTGCACCCCAACTAAGAGTAGCCACCGCACACTGCAACTGGAGAAAGCCGGTGCGCAGCAACAAAGACTCAAAGCAGACAAAAATAAATAAATAAATAAATAAAATTTTTTAAAAAAAGCTTAAAAGTTAAGGGAAAGCACAAATAGGCTTACTTAAGCTAGGTTAGGAATTAGGTGTCCCTCAAAACCCACGTGTCGTATGACTGCGTTCTAGACTGTGGTATGGAAATAATATGCGCCACTAACAGTCTTGGTTTATAATCTTTCATATGAACTCCTCCTTACTTATTATTACTGATTGGAATAGAGATAACTTGCGGGAAAACTTTGGAAGACATACCCTGAAGACGGCAAAGCTTCCATCAGTTTGTATCTTTGGATGATGTCATTAAAAGACTTTTCTGGCCACCTATTTACTTGCCCCATATTTTTACATGAACAATAAATAATCTCCTATTGGCTGACACTATTTGTTAAAGATGTTAGCTTTACCCTAATGAAAACAAAGTCTGAAAACAATATAGAATATATGGCAGTCACTCATAAACTTTTTACAGGGTCGTGAATCCTTCTGAGAACCTTTTGAAAGTTATGGAAACTTTTTCCTTAAAATGTTTGCATTCAGCATTTATGTAACGTTTTGCAAATAATTTCCTGAACCTTATGAAGTACATGCCTGGATGTTAAAGATGTTTTAGGATTTCTAAAGAATCTTAAAATTCAGGCATGGAGCAAATGATCTGTGGGGGTCATGGGGAGAAGCCAATTGGCATAGGATATTTCAGACTACGTGTTGGAGATTTATATCATTGAAAGATGTAGTTCTGGGTTACCCAAGGAATTGGGTTAACAGGCAGGATACCCAACCACTGGTGGTAGAGTTGGGAAGGCTACAGAATCAGTGCCCAGCTTCTGGAATTTTAGAAGAAAAGGTCTGTAATCTATTACCCTTATTGGGTAATTTGTAATGTACACCCAGTATAGTTTATAGATTATGAATAGTCTTTTTTTTGCTGTTAATTAGGCCTTTCAGTTGCAAGGAAGAAATACTCATGAAAGTGAACTAAAGTCCTGAGGGTTGATAGTAGGGATACAGATGGCATTAATGGAGAAGGGAATCTCAGAGATGACAGCAGGTCTTGTGATATCATGTGTTAGAAATTGGTTCTGAATTCAAGGAAGCTGAGAAGCAGATTTTAGTGTCTCTTTATAGAAATAAAACTTTTTCTTTTTTTGCTCTCTTAAGATGTGATCCATCATGATGTCACTTTGTTCTCCATTTGTCTGTTTGGCTCAGTTTCAGTCACATTCTTTTCCTCCTACTAATGCAATACTCTTCTTATGGTGTAGCAAAAGAGAATTTGGTTCATCTAGTTATTTAAAGTCATACACTCCAGACATTTTTTCATACTAGACCATCACATAGGTTGTCGTGCTGTTTGAATATTGATTGTACTTGAGGTACCACTGTGGTGGTACAAATATCTGAAACTTTGGAGAGGAGGAGATAACATCATATAAAACAGAATTTGTCATCCAGGTCTTAAAGAAGAGCCTACAGAAACTTCTGTCAGTAGAAACTGCCAATGGGAAGCTTCCTAAAGATTAGAAGATAACATGGGCTTCCCTGGTGGCGCAGTGGTTGAGAGTCTGCCTGCCGATGCAGGGGACACAGGTTCGTGCCCTGGTCTGGGAGGATCCCACGTGCTGTGGAGCGGCTGGGCCCGTGAGCCATGGCCACTGAACCTGCGCATCCGGAGCCTATGCTCTGCAACTGGAGAGGCCGCAACAGTGAGAGGCCCGCGTACCACAAAGAAAAAAAAAAAAAAAGAAGATAACATGATGTGGCTGGCACATCACATTTCTCTGTTACAGTTATGAATGTGCTGGTAAACCAGTTCTCTGGAAAAAAAGAGTTCTGATTTGCAGTGCTTGCCAATTTCTGTGGTGTAAATACTCTCACCTTAGCTAATTTCAGCTACCTCTGGTTTTAAAACTGGCTGAATAAATCCTAAATTTTAAACAATTGGCTTTTGTAAGCCAGAAGTTTCCAGCATCAACTCATCACTAATAAGAGAACCTGCTCTAAACCAGTAAATTGGTAAAAAAAAAAAAAAAAAAAAAAAGAACGAAAGAGAGAAAATTAAACATCACTTGTGCCAAGATTGGAATTAGTCAAAATGACTAGAGGAAGTTTGAGACTCCCAGTGATCAAGGATGAGACTGTAGCACCAAGAAGTCTTTCAAAAGTAATTAAACTAAATTTTAGTCCTTGGCTTTGATATATTTGAAGGGCAGACCAGTAGAACCCAAGTAGTAGTCACTTGGGTAGTCATTTCTATTATTCTGCTTAGCTCATATTAAAATGCATAGCTCTAATAGTTTTGAATGATTAAATGGGTCTAATTATTAAAGAAGGTCTTAAATAACTGAATGGATTTGCTTAAGAAGCAGATGCTACCATTACATAAAACACTGACAAAAATATCAGCTCTTCGTCCTAGGGAATTGCAATGTCTGCAGCAAGATCCCTGCTACCTTTCTTGCAACACCGAAGGTTCTCCAATGAAAGGATGTTTGAAGGAGCTATAATTAGACTCGACAGGGGTTTAACGTATTGAAGACCTAACACTGATTTGATTTTATATTTGTATTGATGATATATGCTTGTACTTGATTTCCATAACTGAGTCTGACACCTTTATTGGAATATTTGCAAAATAGAAAGGAATGGCTTATATGAAATATGACAACATGGTTCAGACCAGATGGATGCTTTTTGCATTAGTGTGATATGGCACCTGAGGATCTGATAACTGCTAGACTCAATATGACCACTAACTGAATGGGAAACCATTGCACTCTTGAGATGAGCCAATTTGACCCACACATTTGGCCCATGCACTTCCATCCTCTCTTTATTCACAACAGATTTGGAGCCATGCAGTATACAGAGAACGTGCTTAGTATCTCAAGCCACACATTAACATTAGCTAGCAAAAATGAATGGGGGGGGGAATCATTGCTGTGAGATGAGAGTAATACCAGAGAGATGATGACTAAAGGAAGGAATGATAGAAGCTGGTGTAAATAAATGCAAATGTTCAATCCCACATTTCTGTGAATGTATTATAAATTAAAAGTATGGTCAATTTTCCTCAGAAATTATCTTCCTTTTTCTGTTTGGCCATAGAAAATATAAAGTCAGGGAAGCCAGATAATACTTGTTTTTTTACTCTCTGCCTCTTATTTTGATTTTCTTGGCACCTTTCCTACCTTCATTGTCTGAACCATTTGAGTTTGGACTCCTGTAATTTTCAATTTAAGACATCACAATACAGGAATTAACCACTCTACTATGTTTAAAGAAGACTTTAATAGGTAATTCTTGAGCTGGGCTTTAAAATAATTGTGTGAATGTATTGGGCTTTTGGAGAAGTTTTCAGAGGGTAGATTGCCTGCAGAGTATCATTATTAGTTGAGGGGAATGTGTGTAAGCACGTGAGGGTAGATTTTTTCCCCAGGGAAGCCTTGCTTGTATATGGAAGCAGAATTCCAATAGTTGTACCTCCTTTGGTAATTTATAGACTAAATAATACTAAACTGTCCCTCTGAGATTTATTTCTAGAAGTTCGTATATCCTGACAGTTACCTTCCACAAGACCATATCTCTTGTTGAGTCACTGCCTCATGGCCAGCAATTATAGTCCCTCTAAAAACACCTAAGGAAAGTCTAACCTCTATAAAAATCTGAACCCTTCTCCAAATTATAGCTTGGTGCCAAAGAGTATCATGCTATATATATCCAAATCATTAGGAATACTTATTAAAAATGTAGGTTCCTCTTGGAATCCCCTCATTGATGGAGGCAGATAACTCTTTTTTTTTTTTTTTTTTTTTTGTGGTACGCGGGCCTCTCACTGTTGTGGCCTCTCCCGTTGCGGAGCACAGGCTCTGGACACGCAGGCTCAGCGGCCATGGCTCCCGAGCCCAGCCGCTCCACGGCATGTGGGATCTTCCCGGACGGGGGCACGAACCCGTGTCCCCTGCATCGGCAGGCGGACTCTCAACCACTGCGCCACCAGGGAAGCCCAGAGAACTCATATTTTTAACAAGCAATTCATGGTTCTTAAGAATCCAGCTATATTTCCAACCACAATTTAGACATTAATTCTCAGATTCGAGACATAATAACCTATAGAAAGTCTTCCTTTACACCTCATTCCAATATGCTCACCTTCATCACTCTTAGATCTATATATGGGCATCTTTACCAGGCATAACCATAAGCTATTCAATAAGGAGGAAGAAAAAAGTCCTAGAATGCCTGTATAGAAACCCAGGAACAGAAATATTGAACAATAGAAAATACCAATAAAGGAAATAATGTAATTGCCTGTATATATGTATGTGTGTGTATATATATATGCACATATATGTGTGTGTTATGATATTATATAAATAGATGGGCCTGATCTTATAAACAGACAGACATGATAGTTATATTCTTCTATATTTCTAGATATTAACTACATAATGATATTTACAGAAGAGAGTTTGAAAGTCCATGTGGAATCTGGGAAAGTGAGAACAAGACTTGAAATGCGTACTAGAGAAAGGAGTGATGTTGTTTAGAGTGTGGATGTCTAAATCTGAAGGCTTGGTGTTAATAACTTTTTTAAATATTAAAGAATTTCATGTATTTCGGTATTGGTATTCTTTTTTAAAAAGTGCTTTTGAAAGCATTTCTAAAGAATATCTTTAATCTGAATTTTCCACAAGGTTTACTCCCATGTCCCAAATGCTCTCATGTTGTGAATTTTTGTTGTTGTTGTTCATGATACTTTTATTTAATACTTCAAAAGATCTTATAGGTTCAGTGCAAGAGTATTCACAGGTATTTATATATAAAAGGACATTTTATTTTCTCAGGTTATGGGTTTTAATTACATGTACAAAGTCACTGGAGCTGCCTTGATGATTTTATTTTTGGCAAAAAGAAAGCATCCTCTGAAGCAGGACTCATGCCATTTGTATGTTCATTTTTCCTTGGACCACAGATAGGATGACAGTCTTTTCTTAACCAAATGGAACATGGGGAACTTTTATGTATCTAATGTTTCATATTCATAGGTTGCGAAACTATTACTGAGACTGGAGTCTGGGCATCTGGTGCTATGCAAGGGAAGTAGAGCAGTTATTATGGGTCCAACAGCATGGAACATACTGCTTTGGATTAAGTGTTTATTACCCAGAATATAAAGGATGTTGGCAAAGGTACTACTGGAGGGAACACAAGCAATTTATTTAAAAAAAACTCTCAAGACCCTCTTATCTGTCTGTGTAGATTTTTCATATTATTGCAGGTCATCAGTGGAAGATAGAGTCCACAGTAGAAAGAATAATTTAAGATAAGGCACACCTGAGCTAAAATTCTTGTTTCCTTTATATGATATGTAAAGTTTGGCCAGTTATCGAACGCTTTTTGATCTTTGATTCCTCATATATAAAATAAGAATAAGCAGAATTACATAGAAGACTGAAAACGAAATGAAGTATGTGTCAGGGGAGAAAGTAATTCATAGAAAACTATCTTTTGATGTGATAGATTACATTGATTGATTTTTAATTTGAAATGAACTTGCATTCCTTTGATCAACCTTTTAGATCATAATGCATTATCTTTTTCATATATTGATGGATTTTATTTGCTAATATTTTGTTAAGGATATTTACATCTATGTTTATGAAAGATAGCAGTCTGTAGTTTTCATATGATGCCTTTGCCTGGCTTGGTTGTCAGTGTAATATTAGCCTCATAACACAAATTCACAAAGATTTCTTCCTTATTTTTGTAGAAATTTGGTCAGGATTGTCATAATTTCTTCCTTAAATAATAGAATTTACCAGTGAAACTATCTGGACCTTTATTTTGGGGGAGAAGGTTTTTTTTTTTTTTTTTTTTTTTTTTTTTTCTTGCGTTATGCGGGCCTCTCACTGTCGTGGCCTCTCGCATTTGCGGAGCACAGGCTCCGGACGCGCAGGCTCAGTGGCCATGGCTCACGGGCCCAGCCGCTCTGCGGCATGTGGGATCTTCCCGAAACGGGGCACGAACCCGCGTCTCCTGCATCGGCAGGCGGACTCTCAAGCACTGCGCCACCAGGGAAGCCCGGGGAGAAGGTTTTAAATAACCAATTTTATTTATTTAATTGATATAGTAGTGCTCATTTTTTCTATTTTTCTTGAGTTAATATTTGTAATTTTGTATTTAAAGGAACTTATTTCACATAAAGTGAAAGGATTTTTGTCATGGAGTGTTTATAATATTCCCTTATCTTTTTACTATCTGAAGTCTTTGTATTGATATCCTCTTTTTCATTCTTAATATTGGTAATGTGTAGTTCATTCATTTCTTCTTCTTCTAGCTAAAGATTTAACTAGATAAATATTTATTCTAGCCAAAGATTTCTCAGTTTTAGTGATCTTCTGAAAGATTTAGCTTCTATTTTAGATGACTTCTTTTTCCTTTAATCCTTTTCCATTCTTCAAATTGAATAATTTCTTCTGGTGTATTTTCAAGTTCACAAATAATTTTTTTTTCTGTCATCTCAATGCTACTATTAAATTCATCTAGTGAACTTTTAGTTATTGTATTTTTCAGCTTTAGAATTCCTACTTGGTTCTTTTATATTCTTTTAATTTCTCTTGAGATCCCTATTTACTGCTTATTATTAGCACATTTCCTTTAATTCCTTGGACATATGTTTTTTTAATTTGGGGGACATATTTATAGTGATTGCTTTGAAGTATTTGTCTATTTTATCCAACATATGTGACTTTTTTTTCCTGATTATGAGTTACACTTATTAATTTATCTGCTTATCTAATAATTTTTGGTTGAAAGCTAGACACCAGGTAATACATTGTAGTGACTCAATTCTATTTTGTTCTTCTGACAGCTGCTGTTTTTATTTGTTTGCTTTACTAGTCAGTTAACTTTCCTGATCTCCAAATGTAAAATCCTTCACTTCTGTGGTGTGTATCCACTGCTGCCTCTGCTCACTTTTTTTTAGCCTTTGTCCCTAGGGGTCTACTTTGTGCCTGTGTAGTTCAGCAGTCAGCCAATGATTTAGACAGAGGCTATTCTCAGACACCAAAAGCTTTTTTATCTTTTATCCTCTGCACTCCTGAGCTGTAGATTGAGGAATACATTTAAGATGCAACAAATTTTCATGTTTCTCCAAGGCTTGCATGCATAGTTTAGAAGTCACCCGGGGATATGTGTAGAGCTTATCTCAGCTTTTCTATGATTATCTTGGTCCCAAACTCTTTTTTGGTTTCTAGTTGCTGTGTTTTGGCTTTGAACCAAATTTCTACCTCTGGCAAGTTAGGCTGTAGTTTTCATCCTGAGTTGGAGATGGGAACAATCTAGCGTGGAAAGACCACAAATTCACCTTTCTTAACCAATGAAACAGCCATTTTTCATGAATAAACACCTCTCAACTTGTTACCTGCCTTTGGTCATTTTCAGTTCTTGAAGTGATTATTCTTGAATAATTTCAATCTATTTTATACCTGTTTTCTGCTTAAAGGAGTGGCCTAACTCCTTCATGATTTCAATGCCAAAAGTAGAGTTCTGATTTTTACTATTTAATTTTATACTATTTTAAAAGTAACTAGTTAGTGCCAGGCATATAGCAGGGACTCAATTAATATTAACCCCTTTAATCTTAATAAGAAGCACTGAATATGGCTATATGGTGAAAAAGACAACTTTCAGATAAGAAACAAAAGTATAACACTGCTAGTTTGGAGATAAGTAATGGCAAGCTGCCATCAAAAAAACCTTGGATTTTTGAATAAGGAGACTGAAAGCAATTGATTAAATATCTTCAAAATGATTACCAAACTGGGTATTGACCAGTTATTTGATGAGACTTCAGTGACAAAAATTCTAGTGAAACCTTCTATTATTTAATAGTCCTGTTCTTTGACCAACTCTCTATAATTTATGAAGTGGAGCTTAATCACCTCTTTTGAATATTATGTCCTGTTCCTGAGAATGAAGTTGTGCTAAATTTTAAGGCATTGTCACTTGTCTAAGCAAGCTTTAAGAAGACTTTGTTTCTGAGGGTCCTGAGTCTCTGAAATATTTTCTATTCAGTACTACAAAACACTTATTATTTAATAAGACACCAAGCAAATTAAAATTGAGGGGTCCTTAGGAACAAATTATTTATACGAAGGACCTTAAGATACTTAAGACAGAAATTTCAGCCAAAGAAATATATGAAACAAAAGTCATTAAAGATTAAAAAAGAAGATGAAGAAGAGTAAGACAACAGAAACGGCTCATATTATTGCCTCGAGTAGCCACTGAGAGAGACTCTACTTATAAATTTAAGGAACTTGCACAGTTTAAAAGGATCTTTCTTCAGAATCATCTGCTCTTAATGTCTTAATAGTAGTATAGAGCAAAATTAATATACAAGATGACCTATATAATGGCTAAATTTCAGAATAATGCAAATAGTGGCTAAAAAGTCAAGTAGAGTGATCAAACCTTACAAATTTACCATTTATTTTCCAGTTGGACATTACTTACATTACTGTTGTTAATAGGACTGTTAACCATTAAAATTTTATTTTTATATATTTGGTCATGTCAGTGACTAATTCACTTTATTAAAAATATCTGCCTTAAATAGATTTTGAAATGAAGCAGGAAGTGGCTGGAGAGAGAAAGAGAGAAACAGAGAATGACCAATGGGAGTAGAGAGAGACAAAGTGATGGGAATGTGAAAATAGTATTTAAAAAAATGTTTACCTGGCCAAAGTTGTAATGTAATTAAAAAATTCAATGTAAAGTAAGAAAAAAAAATCTACTTTTAAGAAAAATCTTTAAAAAAATTATACCCTCCGGGCTTCCCTGGTGGCGCAGTGGTTGAGAGTCCGCCTGCCGATGCAGGGGACACAGGACATTTTATTTTTGTATTAGCTCAAACAGAAAAGGTAAGTTGAAGTTCAGAATGTATTAAAAAAAATGTAATGAATGACGCTTTGTCTCATTTATCTGACAATAATGTTATAATTTTAAAAATCCTTATCAGTTTCCATAGTTCTAATTAGTTCATCTCTGAGGTTGCTTTCTCAGTGGTGTTCCTACCACATCTTTTTTTAGCATAATTTTGTGCATTTGCTGTCTGTCCTTATAATGATCTTTAATTAGTGCTTCCTGGGTGGCAAAATTCCTGATGAAAATTTTTATAATTCTGTGAAATTTGAGTCTGTTGTTTTAGTTTTTCAACTTTACTTGTTTTGCCAAAGCCAAAGCCAGTGGTTTCTTCTAACATTATAAATATGTTGATCCAACTGTCCCTAAGTCTGGAGATTTGAGAAAGGCAATTCATCTACAGGTATTAATTTATCAAAATAAAATCAATTTGGTTAAACTTTTTGTTTGCTCCATTCAAGAAACAAAAATTCTGATAACAAAATAAATGAAGTTGCATTGTCATTTAGCATATTTGCTAAGAGCTTAATGTTTGAAAAAAAATCATAGAAGTGTCTTAGGAAAACAGAATTCTCCATCACCATATTAAACATGAAGACCTATTTTGAATGTGGATGCACTTTTCTTACAAGTAGTATATGATAGAGCCCAAGGAACAAAGATTTAAGAAAAAAAAAGAAAATGAGGACATTTTCATTTCTCCTTTTTAATTTTCCTGGCATTTTCTCTAGTGAAACCAGGATTTAGAAACATGAAAATAAGACAGGACATTTCACTTCAAGGTTTCTTTAACATTGAATGATTCATTGTTCCTTTTTGAATCTGGCACTTGAGTGACACAATTAGGAGTCAGAAGATGTGCATTTTGAAGCATTAGGCTATAGGAGAAAATAAGTAAATGAGGTATAAATGTGCTTTAGAAACCAAATCACTCTAGGGATTCTATACAGATTGTTAAAATGTATAATTTTCCTCCTATAGATGCATTAAGGAACAACTTCAAATCTAGTATCATATCTATGTCAAAAATATGCCATTAGTAGAGAAAAGATATTTTAATTAGATGTGTTATTACTTATATATTTACTTTGTCTCTTCCCTCACCATATTCTAAGTAGAATTAAAATTACACTGACTAATATTGAGAATTTAAATATACATAGCTTTAAACCATTTAAAATGTACCACAAGGGTTTTTAAATTTCTGGGTACCCACCTGGTCATCAACATGTAAATCACTGTCTTATTTAGAATACAATATAAAGAAACATTTTTTCAATGCACTTTTAAAGTTTTTTTTTTTTTTTTTTTTTTTTGGCGGGGAGGATAATTAAAATTATCAACTAGATTTGTGTTTCAGTTTCTGGTTGCTTAAAAGCTGCCACACACCCCCACCCCAGCCTGTTTACACACACACACCCTTTCTCTCTTAATCCTCTAAAAGCTAAAAAAGAGAAAGAGAATCGAGAGATAATATCAAATGTTCTCAGTGCTTAACCTATAAAAACTAACAAAAACTATTGATGACTTTGTCTATGGTATCTAAAACTGGGTTGAGTAGAGCAGTTGTTTACTGCTTGACAGGTAGAATAATGCCCAAACACAAAAGGGAGGTTTCTTTTTGCAAATTCCCCAGTTTAGAACCCAAGTGTCAATTCTCTCTAGTTCTGAAACTGCTTTTAATTCCTAGCTTAAATGCAAATTCAGCCCAGGGAACTTCCTCTACCATCTTGCTTCTTAGACCTACAACTTCATAGTTCTTTACCAGCAACATTGAGGCTAGCTCTCCTGGGCTGGTTTTGGTACATTTCTAACCAAATTCAGTCTAACTTGGCCATACTCACCCAGGGACAAAAGACCTTCAAACTATAGGAATAACTTAATTTCTTCCTCATGTCTAACAGTAGTTAATAATGACTGAGCACTTGTGCTGGACACTGAGCTAAGGACTATACTAGTTTCATTTCATTTAATTCTGGTCATAACCCCATGAGGTAGCCATGGCTACTACTAATGAGGAAAATGATCCCTAGGATACTTGCTAGAAAGTCATCTAAGTGGTATGTGTCAGCGTCAAGATTCAAACTTAGATTAGTCTGAATCCCAAACCCATGCTGTTAACTACCACTCCCTACCATCTCCATCATGGCCATAGTATGAGGAAATGAGTTCCTCCATTCTATATAGAAATGAAAACAATTTAATGTGTTCTACTCATGGCTTTTCAGAATGCCTTATTCCAGTTATGGATTCTCCAGCATATAGACATATCTAATCCATTTGATCACCACATTTCTGTCTGTCATTTGGTGAATCATCTATTTCCTCTTCCATACAACTTCTTTCACTTCAAAGCTGCAACTTTTTGTTCAGAAATTCTCTGCAAAATAGTTAACTCCAGATTTTCCCCCCTGCAGATCATCCATTTTCTCAAGGCTGCCTAGTCTGACATTGCCTTTCTTTGCCTCTTATCCTTGGGCTGTTTTATACCTAGAGACTAAAGATCAAAATTATGGACTGTTCCTTGATCTTCCTCTGTAGGGTTTCTGTTTCAGCCTGAGTAAGGTTATTGGTGAAAGAAAAATAGTTAATTAAAGATATTTAAGGCAACTGATGAAAAGAAAGGGAGAGAGATACTTGAAATATTATAGTACTAAACTTAATGGGTTATTATCCATCACAGATTTTAATACCAGTGGGGTGACAAAAGATCACCCCACTGGTGGGGTTTTTTTTAGTAGAGTTTTTAGCGCTTTTTATAATTGGTGGATTTCTTTTTGGGTTTGGTTGTTCTCTTCTTTCTTTCTTTCTTATTTTAATTACATTTTTATTTTTAATAATATTTAACATTTTTTTTTTTTTTTTGCGGTACGTAGGCCTCTCACTGCTGTGGCCTCTCCCATTGCAGAGCACAGCCTCCAGACACGCAAGCTCAATGGCCACGGCTCATGGGCCCAGCCGCTCCGCGGCATGTGGGATCCTCCCGGACTGGGGCATGAACCTGCATCCCCTGCATCAGCAGGCGGACTCTCAACCACTGCGCCAACAGGGAAGCCCCAATATTTAACATTTTTAATAACTTTATTTTATTTTATTTTATCTTATTTTTTATTTCCTTTTTTCCTCAGTTTTCTTCTGAGCCATATGGCTGACAGGGTCTTGGTGCTCCAGCCGTGTGTCAGGCCTGAGCCTCTGAGGTGGGCGAGCCAACTTCAGGTCGTTGGTCCACCAGAGACCTCCCAGCCCCACATAATATCAAAAGGCAAAATCTCTCCCAGAGATCTCCATCTCAATGCTAAGACCCAGCTCCACTCAATGACCAGCAAGCTACAGTGCTGGACATCCTATGCCAAACAACTAGCAAGACAGGAACACAACCCCACCCATTAGCAGAGAGACTGCCTAAAATAATAATAAGGTCACAGATACCCCAAAACACACCACCGGACACAGTCCTGCCCACCAGAAAGACTAGATCCAGCCTCATCCACCAGAACACAGGCACCAGTCCCCTCCACCAGGAAGCCTACACAAGCCACTGAACCAATCTTACCCACTGAAGGGGCAGACACCAAAAACAACAGGGGCTACGAACCTGCAGCCTGTGAAACAGAGACCCCAAACACAGTAAGTTAAGTAAAATGAGAAGACAGAGAAATACACAGCAGATGAAGGAGCAAGGTAAAAACCCACCAGACCAAATAGATGAAGAGGAAATAGGCAGTCTACCTGAAAAAGAATTCAGAGTAATGATAGTAAAGATAATCAAAAATCTTGGAAATAGAATGGAGAAAATATAATAAATGTTTAACAAGGACCTCGAGGAAGTAAAGAGCAAAAAAACTATGATGAACAACATTATAAATGAAATTAAAAATTCCCTAGAAGGAATCAATAGCAGAATAATGAGGCAGATGAACAGAGAAGTGACCTGGAAGATAAAATAGTGGAAGTAACTATTGCAGAGAAGAATAAAGAAAAAAGAATGAAAAGAATTGAGGACTGTCTCAGAGACCTCTGGGACAACATTAAATAAAATACACCAACATTCAATTTATAGGGGTCCCAGAAGAAGACGAGAAAAAGAAAGGGTCTGAGAAAATATTTATAATTTCTTATAGTTGAAAACTTCCCTAACATGGAGAAGGAAAGAGCCAGTCAGGTTGAGGAACCACAGAGAGTCCCATACAGGGTAAATCCAAGGAGAAACACATGAAGACATATTAATCAAACTATCAAAAATTAAATAAAAAGAAAAAATATTAAAAGCAGCAAGGGAAAAGCAACAAATAACATACAAGGGAATCCCCATAAGGCTAACAGCTGATCTTTCAGCAGAAACTGTGCAAGCCAGAAGGCTGTGGAAGGACATATTTAAAGTGATGAAAGGGAAAAACCTACAATCAAGATTACTCTATCCAGCAAGGATCTCATTCAGATTCAGTGGAGAATTTAAAACCTTTACAGACAAGCAAAAGCTAAGAGAAATCAGCACCACCGAACCAGCTTAACAACAAATGCTAAAGGAACTTCTCTAGGCAGGAAAAACAAGAGAAGGAAAAGACCTACAATAACAAACCCAAAACAATAAAGAAAACGGTAATAGGAACATACATATCCATGATTACCTTAAATGTAAATGGATTAAATACTCCAACCAAAAGACACAGACTGGCTGAATGGATACAAAAACAAGATCCATATATATGCTGTCTACAAGAGACCGATTTCAGACCTAGGGACACATACAGACTGAAAGTGAGGGGATGGAAAAAGATATTCCATGCAAATGGAAATCAAAAGAAAGCTGGAGTAGCAATTCTCATATCAGACAAAATAAACTTTAAAATAAAGGCTATTACAAGAGACAAAGAAGGACACTACATTGATCAAGGGATCAATCCAAGAAAAAGATGTAACAATTGTAAATATTTATGCCTCCAAAATAGGAGCACCTCAATACATAAGGTAAATGCTAACAGCCATAAAAGGAAAAATCGACAGTAACACAATAATAATAGGGGACTTAAACACCCCACTTTCACCAATGGACAGATCATCCAAAATGAATATAAATAAGGTAGCACAAGCTTTAAATGATACATTAAACAAGATGGACTTAATTGATATTTATAGGACATTCCATCCAAAAACAACGGAATACATTTTCTTCTCAAGTGCTCATGGAACATTCTCCAGGATAGATCATATCTTGTGTCACAAATCAAGCCGTAGTAAATTTAAGAAAATTGAAGTCATATCAAGTATCTTTTCCAACCACAATACTATGAGCCTAGATATCAATTACAGTAACATATCTGTAAAAAATACAAACACATGGAGGCTAAACAGTACACTACTAAATAACCAAGAGATCACTGAAGAAATCAAAGGGGAAATCAAGAAATACCTATAAACAAATGGCAATGAAAACACGACAACCCAAAAGCTATGGGATGCAGCAAAAGCATTTCTAAAAGAGAAGTTTATAGCAATACAGTCCTACCTCAAGAAACAAGAAAAACCTCAAATAAACAACCTAACCTTACACCTAAAGCAATTAGAGAAAGAAGAAAAAAACCCAAAAGTTAGCTGAAGGAAAGATATCATAAAGATCAGATCAGAAATAAATGAAAAAGTAATGAAGTAAACGATAGCAAAGATCAATAAAACTAAAATCTGGTTCTTTGAGAAGATAAACAAAATTGATTAACCACTAGCCAGACGCATTAAGAAAAAAAGAGAGAAGACTGAAATCAATAGAATTAGAAATGAAAAAGGAGAAGTAACAACTGACACTGCAGAAATACAAAGGATCATGAGAGATTACTACAAGCAACTCTATGCCAATAAAATGGACAACCTGGAAGAAATGGACAAATTCTTAGAAAAGCACAACCTTCCGAGACTGAACAAGGAAGAAATAGAAAGTATAAACAGATCAATCACAAGCACTGAAATTGAAACTGTGATTAAAAAGATGGCTTCACAGGCGGATTCTATCAAACATTTAGAGAAGAGCTAACACCTATCCTTCTCAAACTCTTCCAAAATATAGCAGAGGGAGGAACACTCCCAAACTCATTCTACAAAGCCACCATCACCCTGATAACAACACCAGACAAAGATATCACAAAAAAGAAAACTACAGGCCAATATTACTGATGAACATAGATGCAAAAATCCTCAACAAAATGCTAGCAAACAGAATCCAACAGCACATTAAAAGGATCATACACCATGATCAAGTGGGTTTTATCCCATGAATGCAAGGATTCTTCAATATATGCAAATCAATCAATGTGATAAGCAGTATTAACAAATTGAAGGAGAAAAACTGTATAATTATCTCAATAAGTGCAGAAAAAGCTTTCAACAAAATTCAACACCCATTTATGATAAAAACCCTCCAGAAAGTAGGCATAGAGGGAGCTTACCTGAATATATAAAGTCCATGTATGAGAAACCCACAGCCAACATTGTTCTCAATGATGAAAAACTGAAACCATTTCCGCTAAGATCAGGAAAAAGACAGGGTTGTCCACTCTCACCACTGTTATTCAACATAGTTTTGGAAGTTTTAGCCACAGCAATCAGAGAAGAAAAAGAAATAAAAGGAACCCAAATTGGAAAAGAAGTAAAACTGTCATTGTTTGTAGATGACATGATACTATACATAGAGAATCCTATAGATGCTACCAGAAAACTGCTAGAGCTAATCAATGAATTTGGTAAAGTAGCAGGATACAAAATTAATGCACAGAAATCCCTTGCATTCCTATATACTCACAACAAAAAATCTGAAAGGGAAATTAAGGAAACATTCCCATTTACCATTGCAACATGAAGAATAAAATACCTAGGAATAAACCTACCTAAGGAGACAAAAGACCTGTATGCAGAAAACTATAAGACAGTGATGAAAGAAAGTAATGATACAAACAGATGGAGAGATTTACCGTGTTCTTGGATTGGAAGAATCAACATTGTGAAAATGACTATACCCAAAGCAATCTACAGATTCAATGAAATCCCTATCAAACTACCAATGGCATTTTTCACAGAACTAGAACAAAAAATTTCACAATTTGTATGGAAACACAAAAGACCCCAAAAGCTCAAGCAATCTTGAGAAAGAAAAATGGTGCTGGAGGAATCAGGCTCCCTGATTTCAGACTATACTACAAAGCTACAGTAATCAAGGGAGTATGGTACTGGCACAAAAACAGAAATATAGATCAATGGAACAGGATAGAAATCCCAGTGATAAACTCACACACAGATGGTCACCTTATCTTTGATAAAGTAGGCAAGAACATATAATGGAGAAAAGACATCCTCTTCAATAATTGGTGCTGGGAAAACTGGAGAGCTACAAGTAAAAGAATGAAATTAGAACACTCTCTAACACCAGACACAAAAATAAACTCAAAATGGATTAAAGACCTAAATGTAAGGCC
Source organism: Lipotes vexillifer (assembly GCF_000442215.2). Taxonomy (NCBI): domain Eukaryota; kingdom Metazoa; phylum Chordata; class Mammalia; order Artiodactyla; family Lipotidae; genus Lipotes; species Lipotes vexillifer. The sequence goes on from NW_006799924.1 coordinate 193,822, forward strand.
AGACACTATCAAACTCTTAGAGGAAAGCATAGGCAGAACACTGTATGACATAAATCACAGCAAGATCCTTTTTGACCCATCTCCTAGAGAAATGGAGGTAAAAATAAACAAATGGGACCTAATGAAACTTAAAAGCTTTTGCACAGCAAAGTAAACCATAAACAAGATGAAAAGACAGCCCTCAGAATGGGAGAAAAGGGCTTCCCTGGTGGTGCAGTGGTTAAGAATTTGCCTGCCAAGGCAGGGGACATGGGTTTGATCCCTGGTCAAGGAAGATCCCACATGCCATGGAGCAACTAAGCCCATGCACCACAACTACTGAGCCTGTGCTCTAGAGCCGCGAGCCACAACTACTTAGCCTGCATACTGCAAATACTGAAGCCTGCGCACCTAGAGCTCGTGCTCTGCAACAAGAGAAGCCACCACAATAAGAAGCCCATGCACCACGAGGAAAAGTAGCTCCCACTCACCACAACTAGAGAAAAGCCCATGCTCAGCAACAAAGACCCAACACAGCCAAAAATAAAATAAATAAATTAAAAAAAAATTCACTTTATAGCAGTACACCGTATATACTCAATAAATATTTGTTAATCAATAAATGTTATTTAAAGCTAAGTATAATTTTAAAAACAAAAACAATGGGAGAAAATATTTGCAAACGAAGCAACTGACAAAGGACTAATCTCCAAAATATACAAGCAGCTTAGGCAGCTCAATATCAAAAAAACGAACAACCCAATCCAAAAATGGGCAGAATACCTAAATCGAAATTTCTCCAATGAAGATAAACAGATTACCAACAAACACATGAAAGGATGCTCAACATCACTCATCATTAGAGAAATGCAAATCAAAACTACAATGAGGTATCACCTCACACCAGTCAGAATGGCTATCATCAAAAAATCTACAAACAATAAATGCTGGAGAGGGTGTGGAGAAAATGAAACCTTCTTGCCCTGTTGTGAGAATGTAAATTGATACAGGCACTATGGAGAACAGTATGGAGGTTCCTTAAAAATCTAAAAATAGAACTACCATACGACCAAACAATCCCACTACTGGGCATATACCATGAGAAAACCATAATTCAAAAAGAGTCATGTACCACAGTGTTCATTGCAGCTCTATTTACAGTAGGCAGGACATGCAAGCAACCTAAGTGTCCATCAACCGATGAATGGATAAAGATGTGGCACATATATACAATGGAATATTAACCATAAAAAGAAATGAAATTGAGTTATTTGTAGTGAGGTGGATGGACCTAGAGACTGTCATACAGAGTGAAGTAAGTCAGAAAGAGAAAAACAAATACTGTATGCTAACACATATATATGGAATCTAAAAAAAAAAAAAAGATGGTTATGAAGAACCTAGGGGCAGAACAGGAATAAAGATGCAGATGTAGAGAATGGACTTGAGGACATGGGGAGGGGGAAGGGTAAGCTGAGACAAAGTGAGAGAGTGACATGGACATATATACACTACCAAATGTAAAACATAGCTAGTGGGAAGCAGCCGCATAGCACAGGGAGATCAGCTCGGTGCTTTGTGTCCACCTAAAGGAGTGGGATAGGGAGGGTGGGAAGGAGACACAAGAGGGAGGAGATATATGTATATATATAACTGGTTCACTTTGTTATACAGCAGAAACTAACACACCATTGTAAAGCAATTATATTCCAATAAAGATGTTAAAAAAAAACAACAACAAAAAAACCTATGGAGAGGGAATTCGCTGGTGGTCCAGTGGTTAGGACTCTGTGCATTCACTGCCAAGGGCCCGGGATCAGTCCCCAGTTGGGGATCTAAGATCCTGCTTGCTGCCCTATGGAGAGAGATGCTGCATTTTCAGAAAGTCAGAGTGTTGGACTTACATTCAGAAAATTCTTATTGAGAAGGCAGACTGAGAAGCTGCAGTGATAATTCATCATGTTTCTGTATATCCATATGTCCCTCCTATCACTGAAAAACAGCCATCTTAATAAGAAAAAAGCCCTGATATATTTTTTCCACTGGAAAACTTAACTCTTTTTATTTATTTATTTATTTGTGGTATAGTCATTTTACAATGTTGTATTAGTTTCTACTGTACAGCAAAGTGAAGTAGAGTTCCCTGTGCTATACAGCAGGTTCTCATTAGTTATCTATTTTGTACATATTAGTGTATATATGTCAATTCCAATCTCCCAATTCATCCCACCTCCCCTTCCCTGCCTTGGTGTCCATACGTTTGTTTTCTATCTCTGTGTCTCTATTTCTGCCTTGCAAACAGGTTTGTCTGTATCATTTTTCTAGATTCCACATATATGTGTTAATATACGATATTTGTTTTTCTCTTTCTGACTTACTTCACTCTGTATGACAGTCTCTAGGTCCATCCACATCGCTACAAATGACCCATTTCATTCCTTTTTATGACCGAGTAATATTCCACTGTATATATGTACCACATCTTATTTGTCCTTTCGTCCATTGATGGGCATTTAAGTTGCTTCCATGACCTGGCTACTGTAAATAGTGTCACAATGAACACAGTGTCTTTTTGAGTTATGGTTTTCTCTAGATATATGTCCAGTAACGGGATTGCTGGGTCATACGGTAATTCTATTTTTAGTTTTTTTAAGAAACTTCCATACTGTTCTCCATAGTGGCTGTCATGTTACATTCCTACCAACAGTGCAAGAGGGTTCCCTTTTCTCCACACCCTCTCCATTATTGTTTGTAGATTTTTTGATGATGGCCGTTATGACTGGTGTGAGGTGATACCTCATTGTAGTTTTGATTTACATTTCTCTAATAATTAGTGATGTCGAACATCTTTTCATGTGCCTCTTGGCCATCTACATTAATTACACATTTTTAAAAAAATTTATTTATTTATTTTTGGCTGTGTTGGGTCTTCGTTTCTGTGCGAGGGCTTTCTATAGTTGTGGTGAGTGGGGGCCACTCTTCATCGCAGTGCGCGGGCCTCTCACTTTCGCGGCCTTCTCTTGTTGTGGAGCACAGGCTCCAGACGTGCAGGCTCAGTAGCTGTGGCACACGGACTTAGTTGCTCTGCAGCATGTGGAATCGTCCCAGACCAGGGCTCGAACCCGCGTCCCCTGCATTGGCAGGCAGATTCTCAACCACTGTGCCACCAGGGAAGCCCAATTACATATCTTTTTGCTTCAAGTAATACAAGGTCAGGTTAATGTGGCCTTTGGTTAACCTTCCGTTGGGTATGAAAAGAATAGCAGAATGCCACAGGTAACAGTGTCAGTCAGGGTCTAGGAAACAGATGTTATCCTCTAGTTGATGAATTTTCAGGGAGTTTAATATAGGGAATATTCACAAAACTAGGGTCAGCATATAGGAAACCTACCCTGGAGCTGTTAATTGCAGGAATTATTAACACCTCTAGGTCTGAAAAGACAAGTGGAGGAAGGAGTTACTGGGCAGAGAGGACCACCTGATAGGGCTGTGACCTTGTTCCAGGGATCCATCAGGCCCATTGTAGCCTCTAGGGAGGGTTCCAGGGGAATCAACATCCCTATCTCCTTCTCCTCCTTTGCACACAGAGCTCCTGCCAATAATCTCCTTTTGCTGATTCCAGTCAAAATTCTGAGGGGAAAAGGGCAGGAACATGAGCATGCTCGACACAGAGCAGGTAGAAAAAAAGTGGAGAATGGAATTGACAGCCCAAACAATAGTTATCTAACATAGCAACATTTCTTGCTTTTCTACCTGAAAAAATGGCATTTCAGTAGTCAGAGCATTCGGTTAGATTGAGAAGATCCTTCCTCAGAATAATAAGATGCATATAAAATTTGCTTCAATAGGGCTTCCCTGGTGGCGCAGTGGTTGAGAGTCTGCCTGCCAATGCAGGGGACACGGGTTTGTGCCCCGGTCTGGGAAGATCCCACATGCCGTGGAGAGGCTGGGCCTGTGAGCCATGGCCTCTGGGCCTGCACGTCCAGAGCCTGTGCTCCACAACAGGAGAGGCCACAACAGTGAGAGGCCCGTGTACCACAAAAAAAAAAAAAAAAAAAAAAAATTTGCTTCAATAAATAATTCAAATGTTATATCTTAATATCATTACTTTTCACTTACCTGCAAGCCATTCTAAGTAACCTCATAAGTTTGTCTAGTTCTTGTTGCCCAGCAGGATGATTTTCATAAAAATACAATCTTCAGACTTCCAGTCCCTTGAAGGGTTGTGGTGAAAGCAGAAAATTTGTGCTAGAGTCTAGCTAATGGTGTACCCTTAAATGACCTTCAGTGACAAGCCAATGGCTTGTTAATAGATTCAAACTAATGAAGTGGGGCAAGAGCTGGAGGGGAAACTGACACACTAAGGGCATTTCATAATGCTGACTTCTGTGCTTACTCTTAGCAAAGACTGGAAAGTTTGAGAAGCAAATCTCAAATGTAGACAATCACAATATGTAACGTATAACAATCATATTTTAAGAAAAAGTAGTGGCATGTACTCTATAAAGGTTTGATGCCTATTTGAATGAATAAGGAAATGGACTGAGATTAATGTATATGTGATTTTCCATCAGATCATATAAGCATGGAGGGAGCTCATTATTACTAAACTGGCAGTGGTAGTGTGAGGCTAGCTTCAGAGACTCAGCTGATGAAGGGGGACACCAATATCCTGTCTGCATCTGTCCAGGTCTCCTAACATTTCCTGCAGTGACTTTATCAGTGTACGTAAAAGAATTCTATCTATGCGGACAAAGGAATTGGACGACTAGTGGAACCTTCTCCAGGTGGTTCCAGTGCTCATAATTGTTCTCTATATTCTCTGGGACATCATGAGAATCTCTGAAGCAATGCTTCAACACATACTGTATTACTACTAGGAGAATTGGAACTTATCTGAAGCCATGTTAAGAAATCCAGAGCAGATATAGTAGAAAAGCATATTTTTTGTCAATTTCAGGAATTATGGAAAAAATAGAACTATTTTAGGTCACACACAAAAATAAATAAAAATGGCCTCTGAAAAATTTGAGAAGATGCTCAACTTCACTCATAATAAGTGAAATATAAATTAAAACTATGCTGAAATAATTATTTCTCATCTAACTGGCAAAAATTCAAAAGTTCAATGACATATTCTACTGGTGAGTTTCTGGAGAAATGAAACTCATATATTGCTGATAAGAATGTAAATTGGTACAGCATCTAAGGAAGAGAATTTGGATACATCTACCAAAATTATAAATGAATTTACCTTGTGACTCTCAATCCCAATCTAGGAATTTCACTTGAAGATGCTCTTCCACAAATATGCACAAGATTATTCATTTGGAATTATTTGTGATAGCAAAATACTGAAAACAACTTATTGTTCCACATTTAAGGAGAGGAGACTTAGATTATTTATTGAATAATAATCTAAGGTACAGCCATACAATGGAGAACTTCACTGCTGAAAAATATTAGAAAATCTGTATAAATTAATATGGAGTGATTTTGACTTCTCAGATCCATTGTTAAGTTTAAAAAGTATGAGTTCAAGAATCCATGCTACTATTTGCATGTGAAAGGTAAAACACCAATATTGCCTATTTAGAAAAGAAAAACTTAGAAAAGATAAAAGAGAAACTGTTGAAAATGGCATCTATGGGGATTGAGTAGAACTAGGATGAAAGGGATGGTGGTGAGACATCCTTGATTATACTATTTTTAAATAATTTTGACCCTTGAACTATGTAAATATACCCTTAATAATTAAACTGAAAATGGAAAAAAGCAGACCTGAAATTGAATATAAACAAAAGCAAATAAGTCTAACTGTATCAAATTGATATATAACCACTTAGCAAAAAATAATTAATTCAAGTAACTTTTGATCACAGTACTTTTACCCTTCATAATTAGTGTCTAAAGACATAAAGAATTACAAACAACTCTTGAAACCTCTATTAGGCTTGGTTTTGGTGATGAGATTGATGTTTAATTATGAAAACATTTTGTTTGTATTGGTTGGAACAAATAAGGAAATATATTGATGTTCTTTGGAATTAGGTTTCTCACTTGGTAAAGAAAGACACAAATACGAAATCGGAGGAAGAGAGAAAGAACCCTGTGGTCTTGAATTTGAATTGGTAAAATTAGTATAAGCTCATTATATAATAAATATGGGCATCAAGGAAATGCTCAAGGACCAATGGAAAAAACTTAAAGACACAACATCCAACTTGAAGGGGAAATCACTGGTCAAATTTGGAATAATTTGAGCATCAAAAGGTATAATGATGGGGCTTCCCTGGTGGCGCAGTGGTTGAGAGTCCGCCTGCCGATGCAGGGGACACGGGTTTGTGCCCCGGTCCGGGAAGATCCCACATGCCGTGGAGCGGCTGGGCCTGTGAACCATGGCCGCTGAGCCTGCGCGTCCGGAGCCTGTGTTCCGCAACGGGAGAGGCCACAGCAGTGAGAGGCCTGCGTACCGCAAAAAAAAAAAAAAAAAAGGTATAATGATGGCAATGTATTATAAATAGACTGTAACTCATTAAATAAAAAACGAATCCAGATGGATAAATAATAAGGTCCTACTCTATAGCACAGGGAATTATATTTAATATCCTATGACAAACCATAATGGAAAAACATATGGAAAAGAATGTATATATATGTATAACTGAATCACTTTGCTATACAGCAGAAATTAATACAACATCGTAAATCAACTATACTTCAGCAAAATAAACAACAACAATAAAAACAAAGAAAAAAAAAGAAACCAGGAGTCATAGTGATACTAAAAAAAGGGGGAGACTGTATCTCTTCTTCACAGAAGAATGATAGCTAATGAAGGTAGAAGAAATGACAGAATTAAAAAATCACCATTTTGAAAATAACACTCTAATAATTGTTTCAGGCAAGGATCGTAAACAGATATAAAACTACTGGGTAAAATGTAATTGTGGGACAGAATATTCGTATCAATGTACAAAGCCATGGATTTGTAATTAATTCAAAATGGAAATAAGTAACTTTACAGTAAAGAGTTCTAGTAAATACCATCTTATTCAAGTGATCAAACTCAGGATAAATCAATGATTATCGAAACTAACATCAAATACCTCATGATAATGATGCAAATACTTTTGAACTATTCTCATACAAACTCTTTAACTTCAATTTCCTCATGTGGAAAAATTGGATAAATCTAGATTGTAGAACATTCTGTAAGAAAAATGGGCCTGAGTTCTTCAAGAATATTAATGTTAAATTAAAGAAAGAGATTAGGGAGTGTCCTAGATTAAAGACGGCTAAAGAAACATGGCAGTTTAATGCTATGCACAGTTCATATTTGAATCCTGGATTAAGAAAAGAAGAAAGCTTAGAAGCCATAAAATGCATTTTGGGGAAAATGTGCACATGGTCAGTACATTATATATTGTTGTATATCCACATTCTGTTCCTTGGATATGACAAATTATTGTGGTTATTGAGAGTAATGATCCTGTTTTTAGGAGATACTGAGCCATTTAGGAGTGAAGTATGATATCTGCAACTTACTTTAAAATGTTTTCACAAAAAAGGTAGTGAGATAAATTGAAATAAAGGAGAAAAGGGAGAAACCCAGAAGGGAAGGAAAGAAGGACAGAAGAAAGGAAAAATGTAGCAAAATGCTAATATTTGGTAAATCTGGGCTCTGGAAATATAGTGTTCATTGCAGGTTTCTTTTAACTTTTCTGTATGTTGGAAATTTATCAAAACAAAAGAATAAAATGCTATTTGCAGCTATTTGGAGATAATCATACTAAATGAAGTAAGTAAGGCAGAGGAAGACAAATATCATATGATACTGCTTATATGTGGGATCTAAAAAATTATGATGCAAATGAGCTTATTTACAAAACAGAAATAGACTCACAGACATAGAAAACAAATTTATGGTTACCAAAGGGAAAGGGGGGAGGGACAAGTTAGGAGTTCAGAATTAAAATATACACACTACTATATAAAAAATAGATAACCAACAGGGACCTACTGTATAGTACAGGGAACTATACACAATATCTTATAATAACATCATATAATGGAAAAGAATGTAAAAACAGAATATATATATATATAACTGAATCACTTTGCTGTACATCTGAAACTAACACAACATTGTAAATGAACTATATTTCAATAAAAATTAAAACACACAAAAAAAACCCCAAAATTGGGGAAAAAGGAACACATACACATGAATTGGGGGTCTTTATTTAGCATTACTATCCATTCTTATGGGTTTTTTACCTACGTGTAAAATGTGTTTTCAATGTTTCATTGACAGAAATGCAGATGGACACATGCTCAAAGAAGCATGGAGCTTAGTGTAATAGTGTCTGAGGCCTGATTTCCAGGACTGGAGCCTAGATTCAGCATGAACAAAGGCTAAGATGCTATTAAGTTCCCTTATTGCTCCTGCTGCTTCCGTCACACCCTGTTCCAAACCTCTCTAATGGTATGGAGTGCAGGTATGCTTTCATTTTTTTACATTTAAGAACATCTCTTTTATGTAGGGACTGTGCTGTTTACAGAGGTTGGCGCTCTCAGGGATTGTCTTTTGTAGAAGGATGGATATAATCATACAAATAATTGTTTTATAAGGTGGATTAAATAGATGGCTTTAAGGAGGTACAGGCTTCATTTGAAATTGTAAGAGGAAGGAAGGAACAATTGTTTCCAGTTAGAAGTTGGGTTGAATGAACTGTGCCTTGAGTGATGAGAAACATAAATTAAAATGAGCAAGAGATTTATACCAGCATTAGAGCACTGTGAAGAAAGGTGGAGACATAAAAATGCTGTGTCTTTTGAGACTGGCCAGTTATAAACTGAATTCAAAACACATATGAAAGGGCCGGTGTAGTGCAACATGGCGAGGCCTGCTGCAGACTTAGGAGTATGTACCTATGTATGTGTATGTGTCATAGCAAGAATTTCCTACTGGAGAGAATATCGAATGAGAAGTTAGAGCTGCCCTTTGCTAATCTTCACCATATAAAAGGCAGAAAGCCCATGGCTTTGAACAGGGATTTGTTTTTTTTCCTCTGTCAGGGCTGCATTGGACACATCTTCCAAGACAACTGAGAATTTTGGGAGGCAGGGTGAGCTCTCTCTACTCACTTGTGTCTTTATCTAGTTACACTCCTCACACTGTTTACTTTCTGATTTATAGTAAACTAAAGTGAAAATAACCTCTCTGAAGCAAGGTCACCATTTTTGCCTACGCTTGTGGTCTGGCCTATTTCAATCATTGTGTCATTGCTGGAGATAAAAAGGTGCATATTAGACGTGGTTATTGATCCTGCTGCATTTTCACTATTCATTGAAACCACTGGCTTATCTATATACTCTTATTCCTATCTCCTACATTTTGGCCTCAATTCTTAAGATTCTCTTCTGGATTTGTTCCCCTATGTGTAAAATATTGTCCTTTTACATTTTTCAGGTTAGAAGACAGGTCAATAAAACAGAGACATAATTTTTATATTAGTGAAAAACATATGTATCTATATTGCTCTTTTAAAATTAATAAATAACAATTATATATTTGAAGAAAATTATTAAGAAATACTTATAAATAAAGCTTTCTGTTTTTACTTTAATGAGCATGATAAACAGCTGATTTTAATAATGGAAGGACAGATCTCAGAATCTTGGTTATATTTTATTGAGTAATTTTGCCTAGGGTATGGTACTTCCTGAAAAGCCATATCATGAAAAGTTAAATTTCTTTTCTAAGAGTCAATAGTATGATTGAACATGCTTTTTGGAGTTCTAGTTTGAGTTTTTCAAAAGGCTTCAGTATTTCCAAGGATACAGTTTCCATAATGAATAGGAAGGATCCACATTTTTGGTAAAATTTCTGGGAAGTTAGTAAACATGTGCACATATTAATTAACCTTATGCTAGTAATATGTTTGCTGTCACGAGTGCTTAATCATTATCCTAGGAAAATGAAGGTCAGACTTCAAGGAATTGGGGAACTGGACAGCACATGTAACTTCTTCCAGATTGACTGCTTATGCCTAACCTAGCTTAATCAGTCTGCATACTATGAAGACTGGAATTCAGGTATCTCAGTAATATTGCTGTTGCATTTGAAAAGCTTTAGAGCATACTACACATCAGTTATCAAAAACAACTTTTTGGAACTATAGTGGTAGAGTTGCAGCCACTATGGAAATGACAGATGATCACCTTGGAGGAATAGCAAAAAACTAGAGAAGCTGGAAAGGTCTAGATGGATTGTGCTGTTCTCTGGTGTCACCTCTATCACTTCCGTAGCCTTTTATTATATTTCAAATACTATATATATATATATACACACACACACACATATATATATCAAGTATTATCAGTTTTGTCAGTAGCTGTTTGTATTTCTCTGTCCTTAGAATGATGTACAGAAAAAAATTAGCTATGATTTTATAACAAATGCACCATTACTAATACATATTATTTTAAAAACATGTTAAGCATTGTTCAAATTACTTGCAACTAGTAACATCTTAAGGCATAACTGGATCAAACTGTAAATTATGATGATTATTTCTTACCTGTTCTTTATTAGAAGTCATCTGAGCACTTTGAATAATTTTTGGTACAGCAGAGATTAAATAAATATACCTTTGTGGTTAGAGTTATTGTTTTTCCAACAGAAGTGCATCTTGGAGCAGCCACCAGGAATTTCCATTTCTTTAACCAAACATTTTATACCTAAGGGTCTTGAAACTTACTAACCAATTTACTTATATATCAACGCAATATAATGCTCTTAATTGTTATGGCACACTATAAATAAAAAGAGAAATAATTCACTGAATGAGCTTAGTCTTGAATTAAAATAAAGATAGCAAATACAGAGTCAGGAATAAGTTTGTGAAATGTCGTCAACTGTATATTTAGAACTTAAACCTCAGAAATGGACCTTGTTTTGAAGCTAGTTTTTTTTTTTAAAGACAAGGTAGACTGGAACAGACGCTCTCACCTGTTTTTCCACTGGAACACTGTTAACTGATTGGTTATGTTCACACCAATGTCGAGCTGGATTGAGTCATATGGACCCCTCAGACAGACTAACAATTGGTGATGTTTCAAAAGAACATTCTTAAGTATGTGTTCAACATTGATTCAGAGGAAATACTGTAATCTGTGGGAAAACTATAAAGAAGGAAGACTTTTGGTGATGTAGTCTCAGCTTGCCCACCCATTTAACATCACAGGAGTCCTGCTGTGAACTAGGTCCTCTTTAGAAGAAAGTTAATAATCTCTCTTGCTATTTTACCATGTTGTCCAGTCATCTCACCCTCCTCCCCTAGTGGCTTATCAAGGTGTTTCTTCTAATCACATAGATTTCCTAAAATATATTCTGGCATATAAAATTTTCTCTATCTCATTATATTCCCAGGTTTTGGGGAGACCTCTGTAATGTTTGTGGAATTCTAGTATTACTTCAACATCCCCTATAGATACCAGGTTGACAAGGTATTTAACCAGGATTCATATCAAGGTCAGATTTCCATATGCCTAAGTACTTGACTGTCAACTCAGTATCTTCACCTCTCCCTAGTCTAAGATCTCCTAAGGCAGAATTCCCCTCCCTGTATAGTTCTGAATTAAATTCTGTTCATGAGAGTCTCTTGGAAGGAAGGCAAGAGGGAGAAACCATCACTCTTCAGGAGATGGGGTAGTTAGTGTCATAGAGGGCAGGAGGTATGAGGTATATTTCAGGCAAGTTGCTGACAGACCCCACCACCACCTGGCTGTTGCATACTGAAAGTTGATAAGAGCTTACCAGAGCTTCTTAGATTTGTCGTGGTTTCTGGGCATGCTTTTGAGAACTACCTGCTTCTACCTGGTGCTGTGGGATGAGATCATTAGTGCTTGTTTTCTTACTTATAATTCTAGCTTTTCCAACAGCTATAGAGACCTCTCTTCCCTGTATTAAATTCCTTCATACGTGTTTCACTTCATACATTTCACTTAGGCAGTCTCTGGAAGGCTGGACAATTGTTTCTAAAGGCAGTATTTTGGCAGGATAATGGATGAAGAATTTATACATAGCCTTCCATCTCCCTCTGGTCAAATGTTTTCCCACAGGACATCAACTACGTCCACACTTCCAGGTAGCTCACTGTGCCTCAATATCAACATTAAACCTCAGGGCCAGGAGGTGAGGGATGTGCAGTGTGGGTATGAGATGCAGTCTTATCGCAGTGTCCCATGTGAATTTTGTCAGTTTGCACACACAGTTGGTTGCCCCAGTGTAGTTGAAGTAGTCTAAATGGCCAAAGACCCCAGAAGCAGGTAAGGCTGAGAGGATCTGAAGTGAAATATAAAAAGTTTTTGCTCTATGAGATTTGGGGCCAGTTGATTCTGGGTTTAAGTCTTGTTTTATATTAGCCATATAACTAGCTGATTTTGCTTGGCCTCTCTGCATTTCCTGAATTTTTTTCGATCATAAGACAATAATGATACATTATTGTAACACTGTGGAATATTTCTAAAGATTAAATGAGGTAAAGTATATAGTGTGTTTAATATGGTACCTGCCACATAATAACGCTGAATAGATGGCTCTTTCCATGATAATTATTATTTGTGGTTTTCCGGGGGATTGCTAGTTCAAGTAGGAGGAAATATGGGTAACCCAGTGGAACCCACTGCCCTTTCATTATGACTTACCATCATTAAGATGCTTTCCCTATCCCTGTTCAGAACCTTGGAAAGACACTGCAAATGATTTTTTTCTTCTCCCCTTTCTACCAAGGTTTCCTTTTTTAAAGGATGAGACTTCTGGAACAGTAGCCTTATACCTCTAAAGGGATGGTAGGAGGATGAAATCACAATTGTCTGAGCCTTAAAGAATCATTGTTTTTCAGGACTAACTCCATCTTTACTGAAATGTAATTGAAAACAAGGACCAGAAGGCCAGATGCTATGAACAATGGCTCATGATGTTGGCTACACAGTTTTAATTCTAAAAGTCTATAAAATGAGTTAATCATGTTAGTGAAACCATCAGCTAAGAAAACAAAATGATAAAAGACTATAAACATCTACTAATAAGTTATTACAATTGAGAGAGACATACACTTTAATGATCTCTTTCTCATCTGTAAAACTAAATTTAGAAGTTGGTAATAGTTAAAATAACCTCAGTTTAGTCTATGCTGATCATTGACTGTGGATATTTCACACCAGAGATTTGGTATATTAAAGTAAAATGAAATTGTACTAATCAATTAACTCTGTTATACATTACCTTTACCTAGAGTGTTAAACTACAGTGGGACTCTATAAATTTAAACGAAAGATATTTACTGAATAAGAGTAGGTTAGAATTAAAATAAACAAATATAAAATAAAGAGTCCTGATTGTGATTTTCTGGGATTTTTTTGATCCTAAAAGAAAAATCTAGTCCATTTCCTATTCTATATGCAGGTAAAAGCATAACTTCCATCAATTTCTCTTTGCTAAGCCCTTTCTAGAAAAAGGAAGACAAATCTCAAAGTTGGTTGGGCTCTGCTCACTTGAGGGGCTGGTAATCATCCATCATAGTCTGAACACCAGAACAAAGCCTTCTGAGAACAAATGGAAATTCTCTCCTTACTAAAAGTTACTAACATTTTCTTTTCAGAGATGGTTAATTTTAGTGAAATCTCTTAGCATGACTAATCTGGCACTTTAGAGCATCTGCTATATCTGTGAAATCTGAGCATATTTTTGAGGATAAGACAGGAGACAGTTCTCTCTCCAAAGACAAATTATCTGGTCATTTGATCATCTTTGTGCAACAGATTGTGACTGACTCTTGTTGGCCTAGTGTGTACTCAATACCACACTCTCGCTCACACAGTTCCTACACATGACACCCTGTTATTTAAGAGAAAATCACTCAAATTAGTCAGTTGATGTCACAAAGAAAAAGCAAACTGTTGATTGCCTAAGTTCTCATTTTTCAGCTGGTTGCTTTGATTTCATTTATTGATAGTCATGGTGTATCATCCACTTAGGTCATCAGTTTTTCTTGATATTGAAGAGTTATGATCAGACAGCAAAATGCGGGAGGCGATATCAGCTCTTCATTTCAACCAGTTGAAATCAGTTGAAATTGCTGCTTCCACCCACAATTTCCATGTTTAGGAAGACAACTCAATCTTACTACATTTCATCCATTAAGAATTTAGAGACTCTGCAGAAAGATTGTTGTAAAATAAGAGTGTTTAAGGACTTACATTTGCTCACTTGGCTTATCCTTGAGTACAAAGGTGAGTTGACTCTTCGCTCCAGAACATGCACCTAAGTCAGTAATCTGAGAGTTCCCCTTTGGTGGCTGGTCCTAGGGTGATAAAGTCAGCTAGCCTGTAAGCCTCCTCCACGTTTATGTATCATTATACCTTTTTACTTTCATCTTTCCTTCTTTGCTTTTTATGTGTGATCTTGATATCACATCCCATGATATCTGGAAGATGGGCAGGTAGAGTTCATTATGAGACATTTATTACCAAAAGTTCATACTACTAACATCATGAACACAAGAGAAAACTTCTGATTAGTACTTGCCTTCCATTCCAAGTACTGTCAATTCTTGACTATGCCTCCAGTTTAGTTTTTCTTTTACATCTTTCTTTCTTTCCTTCTCTTCTCCTCTACCTTATTGGTAGGGTCCATGTTTCATCCTGGTAGTACCACATGGTCCAAGTGTGGAAGATAATCCTTCTTGGTTCCACTTTATAATGGTTATGGTGATCACATACTGAATCCTCCTTAGACTTTAACTCTTTTAGATTCTTCAAAATGGAGAAGCTACAAATTTGGTAGATATTTAAAATGCTCATTCTTCTGCAGAGTGATTTTGTGGAGTTTCCAGAGATCCTTCTTCCTATTCCCATTGATGGGAATGTTTTAAATGTACTTCCCTTGAGGTGGGTAAATGCTTCTCTTCTGGCTGATGATTTTTTACTTTTCCTCAGACTTAAGACATTCTTTTGGCTGAGGACACCTTCCCAATTCAGGCAACCCTCTTGGGCAGAATCAAAACAATCCTTTACCACTTCTCTGACTATACCCTGAAAATTCTGGAAATAGAGCCTGGTACCCAAATACAGTGTCTTTGTCTTCATAATCAGAAAAGTTAGGCAACCATGGTCTCTCTCCCTTTAGGTTTCTCAGGTATGTTTTAGTCTACTGTGACTCTAAGATCCATAGAAAACAGATAAAGTTCTCTAAGGCATACTAGTGAAGACTCTTTCCTTGGTTTTGAAAAATTAAAGTCCTTTCCAATTTCCTCCCCATGGCAGGGGTAGAGTCACAGTGCTATAACAGCTCTCTCCAAAAATACTTTAAGTTTATCTCTTGCTTTTTCAGACTCTAAAGGGTGGATATAATTGTTCAGGTAAGGGTTAAAAGCTGGCTTTTTACTCTCTCTTTTACTTGAAGGTTTTGTGTTTTGGAATTTGGTAGTCATTAATACCTATGATCTATGATTTCAGTTGAAATTGTTTCTAAATAAGACCATGTTCACATCCTGTAGAACCTATAAAATAAAACAAGAGCTATTCAGATGAGACCACACTATAGCTGATTCTCTTAGACATATCTATTCTAAAATCTTTAATCTTTCTCTATGATAAACCTTGGTAATAAATATAGTAAACCTTTTTATATTTGTATTTTTTTTCACATGGCAATTCTTAAATTAACAGAATTTAAGTTAACAGTTCTTAGCTATGTATTGGTCTAGATCTATTGTATAAGTGCAGCCATTTTCATTTACTCCTGTTGTTTGCTTTAGAAAGCCCCAAGTAAAGCATCTGGATTGGATAACATGCAACTGACTTGGATACAAGCTCAAGGGCAGGGATTGTATCAGCCGTCCCTTGCATGCAACCTCATATCTTTCTGACTCATATTTTCACTCCAGCCACTGCCGTGGCATGCATGCAGGTATAATATGACAGCACCTTGCCTTACCAACACTCTAAATCTCTTGCTTTTGGCTCTGGATTTTCTCCACTACTTCCAAATGGGATGCCTGTGGGAATCAGCTCAGCCATGTGACACTTGCAGAAGACAGTTAAGTTTCCGTGCACAACCCTCAGAAATTGGCAATGAGAACTGCTCTTCTCTGTCTCAGGTGAACAATTCTGAGGTACCCATACATGGCTCCTCAGAAGATCCCAGGTGGAATTTTGTTCCAGTTCATTGAGGTAGTCAGTTCAATGATGCAATTTTAAATTAACTTTCCCTCCTGCTATGTGTTGCTCTTCTAGTTCCCTCCACCAGTTACTTGGGTTCATTTCCAGAATTAAACTTTATGCATTCAAGCCCTTCTCTCAGGACCTTTTGTGAAGGAACCTAGGCCAAGACCATACTTTTTGTTTCTCTGTTCACTGAAGAAATACAAACACTTAACAATGGTGCAGCCTGGAACATAGTAAGTATTCAGCAAAATGCTGTTGAGTGAATGACTGAATGGTGTCCAGAGGATGGACAAGATAAGTGCCAATCCTTGTAGAATCCAAGCATAAGAACATTTATTCCTTTGTGGGTTGTGCTGCTTCTTAAGATTGATGATTATTAATAGATATCGTCAGTGTCTTTCTGATGTATTATCTGAAACATGCTGCAAGGCTCTTCTCAGAAAGAGGGAGTTGCCTCTTCACTCTAACATCAGGATCTCCAGGAAAATGATGTTTCACAGGTGAATTATTGCAGCCTAACATGGAGTCCAGCATGATGCATTGTTCTTTGCTCATAAATAATGCAAAGACGATACCAGGCAAAGATAAAGGCCAGTGATTTATTCCACATAACCTTTATGTAAACCTAATAAATTGTGTGCAGTGATGTCTGGGAATATGACAGAGGCTGTGGCACCGGGTCGTGTTGACAGTGGCAAGCATTTCATGCATTGAGAACAATAGAACGAAGAGAACACTCCTCATACCTCTTGTACTGTCTCACTAGGGAAAAATGGAAGAAAGAGCAAGATTTAAAACAGTATTAACATTCAGAATAGAGCAGAGATTGAAGAATTAACAGTAACATTGATATAGAGAAAAAAACAGTACTACAAAAAGCGCATTATATATCATTATGAATAAATTCATTTGCACGAAGTTTTATTGTTTCTTACCTGCCAAATTATAGAAATTATACACACACACACACACACACACACACACACACACACACACACAATTTGCACAGTATCCTGATGACATGGGAAATGCTTATCCATTTCCAGCAGAGTGACTTTCCAAGAGTGGGATTTTGAAATCTTTTAGGATTTATTTTCATTGTCTTTATTGGTAAAGAATGATACATTTGTAAGGAGTTGCGGTGTTAAATAAAGGTCTAAGTTGTAATAATTCAGTCTTCACTCTGCTGCATTTACCATGGAAAGTCACAATGTGTAGTAAAAAGTGGGCTTAGAGAAATCATAATGGCTTGTTATGTAAGGAGGAAGGTGAAACCTTAAAAACAATGAAATGCTAAGTAATTTAATGAGATAAAGCTAAACAAGAACTAGAATATGAACAGCTAAATCCAAAAGGGGGGAAGGTCATAGAGAAAAACCAAAACAAAAGCAAACCCCACTTGCCGTAGCATCAGTTCAGTATTGTAGAGTTGACTGTATTCTTAAAGTACTGGGTATCCTAACACTTCAAGTAATAAGTCACCATGAGATGCATAGGACTTACTCGACTGGAGTTATTCAGTCTTTCACCTTAACTCTGCTATGTAACTTTCTTCCAGGAAAATTCCTTTTTTCTTTTTTTCTGGAGTTCCAAAACCTTTGAAGGAATCAAAGGAGACCACAGAGAGGCAGAATTAGCTAAATTGACTAAGATAATATTGTTAATTATTTCTATCATCATTTGGCAAAGGCTTTTACACTTAAATAAGAGATGCTATCATTTGCTTGTAAATAAAAATGCTGACTCTAGTAAGCAAAGAAACAACAAAAACCACGGCGGTTTCATCTGCTGCTTTGACCTTAAAAGAGAGATTTTTCACACAATGAGCATTGAATGCTTTGTTTCTCCATTTGATTGGTACCTGGAATCAGATTTGTTGTTTTTTTTTTTTGCGGTACGCGGGCCTCTCACTGCTGTGGCCTCTCCCGTTGCGGAGCACAGGCTGCCATGGCTCAGCGGCCATGGCTCACGGGCCCAGCCGCTCCGCGGCATATGGGATCTTCCCGGACCGGGGCACGAACCCGTGTCCCCTGCATCGGCAGGCGGACTCTTAACCACTGCACCACCAGGGAAGCCCCAAACATGTTATTTTGTTCAAAATTGTCATGCATAGCTGAACTAATATTCCTGTAATTAGCAAAGCCACCTTTCCATTGTATATAAAATGATAATGCATATTTTTACTAGTGCTAAGCACCCGTAGTGATAACTTTAAAAGATATTGAACTTTATAACAGAAAGGATCTTTGAAAATATAGTTCAATCCCTTATTTAAATAGATACAAGAAGGTGAGGCCCAGAGATGGGAATTGAAGTCTCCAAGGTCACATGACTGGTAAAGAACAAAGCAGGGACTCAACTTGGGTCCTTTGACCCTCCAAACCTACACTCATGCCCCTCTAAAGGAGATCTGCCTTTCCAATGGAGATGAATTATGGAATAAAATAAGAGGGTTTAGCATTTTGAAACACATGATGCTCTCAACACATTACAACAATGCTGCTGTCCTCAGGAAATTAAAAAGCAATTTTGAGAAATGAAATGGGTCAAATGAGCTGTCACTGAAACTAAAGGCTGTGGATCAACCAGTAAATAAGTAACTGCTTCCTGTGCCTGAGATTTTCAACCCCTCAGGGTGGGAAGTAAACTACCAAATAAATTTAAAAGGATTTCCACTGAGTGTTTCTTGTGAAACTCTGAAGGCGTTTATATGACATGCTCTACACCCTTAATTTCCGGGGCAAAAACAGAAAGGCATTCAGAAATCTCATTTTTTAAGAGGATTATTTTCTACCAGATTTTTAAAAATATCATAAAGGGTTTTATCAGGAGAAGTCTAATTCTCTCAGCTGAATTGAAAGGCTCAGATATTTTTATAACGAACGTTAAAATTTCCTTCTTCCGTCTCTTCTTATTGATGATCTACTGCCATCGCTTTCTTTCCTCTCAGGATTCCAGGGAAGAAAATCAGCCAACAAGATATAATAGCTTCATTTTAACTTGGCTTGATATGCAATTTTAATGCATTACTCAACCAACCCCCAGAACACTCAGAGGTCAAATTAGTATTTAAATAGACATTCTAAATGGAAATGAGTGTCCAGTCGTTTACTTGTGAATGGTTTGATAGAACAGCAACTCCCCAAATCATCCTAGAGTATTAGGAACCTGGAAAATCAACAGCAAGCATTGATTTCTTCACCTACTTGATTTTAGCAATTGGACTTCAACTGCATGAAAACTCAAGAAAGAAAAGTGTTTTGTGCTGTTTTCAGTCTCATCTGCACAGATCAGTGCAAATTGCTCACTTACGGATGTTATTTTGGCTTTGGTTGACCACATCTACAATTCAGTTGCAGGTCCCTGATAAGGTTATCTTGGGTCTTCACTGAGCCTAGTTAAGTTCTATGATCCTTAGATTCAAAAGTAGTAAACCATGAATTTCAGGTAGGTAACAGATGGTGGTGAGATTGCTATACTGTGCTCTCTGATTTCCAGAGTTACTTTCTATAATATATATATAAATGAGCATTTTACAATTACCTACTGCTATACTGAACAGATCTTATCTCATGATGGTGAATCATAGTGCAGTAAAGTATCAGTGGTCAGAGGTATGTGGTAGGTGCAAATATGACCCCCCAAAGATGTCTCCATCCTATTCCCCCAAACCTGTGAATATGTTGTGTTACATGGAAAGAGGAAATTAAGATTGAAGGTGGAACTAAGGTTAGTAATCAGATAACATTAAAATAGGGAGATTATCCTGGCTTATCTGTGTAATCACATGGATCTTTAAAAGACAATAGGAGGAGGCAGAGGAATGTGTGTCAAAGAGATTGTGAGAAAGACTTGAGCAGCCAGTGTTTGCTTTATCAAGACAAGATGGGACCATAAGCCAAGGAATGTGGATAGCCTAGAAATGGAAAAGGCAAGAAAACAGATTCTACCCTAGAACCTCCAGAAGGCAGTCCTGCCAACACCTTGATTTTAGACCGTTAAGAACATTTTTGGACTTCTGACTTCCACAACTATAAAACAATAAATTCTTGTTGTTTGGAGCCAATAAGTTTGTGATAATTTGTTACAGCAGCAATAGGAATCAGGATATTTGGACTCCATTCATCTGGATTGATTTAAGTATTGTGTGTGTGTGTGTGCATGTGCAAGTTTAAGGTGACTTTTCATTTATTCATTTTAACTGTGAATAATATTTTATGAATATACCACAATGTATTTTATTATAATGTATTTATCTATTCCTCTGTTTATGGAGAAAGATGCTTTCCATAGCTTGCTATTACAAGCATCCTATAATAACCTCCTTTACTCACTTCCTTGTATTTTTACATGAATATTTTCCTTGGGCATAAACTTAAACATAGAATGGGATGTATGAAACACCCATTTTCAAATCAAATAGATATTGATAAATTGCTACTCAAAGTGGCTAGACCAATTTACACAGCCACCACAGTATTAAGGTTTGAATTTCTCCACATTCTGGCCACAACAAGTCAGAGTTTTGTTTTGTTTTTTGTATTTTTTTTTTAACATCTTGATTGGGGTATAATTGCTTTACAATGGTGTGTTAGTTTCTGCTTTATAACAGAGTGAATCAGTTATACATATACATATGTTCCCATACCTCTTCCCTCTTTGTCTCCCTCCCTCCCACCCTCCCTGTCCCACCCCTCCAGGCAGCCACAAAGAACCGAGCCGGTATCCCTGTGCCATGCGGCTGCTTCCCACTGGCTATCTACCTTACTTTTGTTAGTATATATATGTACATGTCTCTCTCTCGCCCTATCACAGCTCACCCTTCCCCCTCCCCATATCCTCAAGTCTGTTCTCCAGTAGGTCTGTGTCTTTATTCCTGTTTTACCCCTAGGTTCTTCATAACATTTTTTTTTCTTAAATTCCATATATATGTGTTAGCATACGGTATTTGTCCTTCTCTTTCTGACTTACTTCACTCTGTATGACAGACTCTAGGTCTATCCACCTCATTACAAATAGCTCAGTTTCGTTTCTTTTTATGGCTGAGTAATATTCCATTGTATATATGTGCCATATCTTCTTTATCCATTCATCCAACGATGGGCACTTAGATTGTTTCCATCTCCGGGCTATTGTAAATAGAGCTGCAATGAACATTTTGGTACATGAGTCTTTTTGAATTTTGGTTTCCTCAGGATATATGCCCAGTAGGGGGATTGCTGGGTCATATGGTAGTTCTATTTGTAGTTTTTTAAGGAACCTCCATACTGTTCTCCATAGTGGCTGGACCAATGCACATTCCCCCCAGCAGTGTAAGAGTGTTCCCTTTTCTCCACACCCTCTCCAGCATTTATTGTTTCTAGATTTTTTGATGATGGCCATTCTGACTGGTGTGAGATGATATCTCATTGTAGTTTTGATTTGCATTTCTCTAATGATTAATGATGTTAAGCATTCTTTCATGGGTTGTTGGCAGTCTGTATATCTTCTTTGGAGAAATGTCTATTTAGGTCTTATGCCCATTTTTTTTATTGGGTTGTTTATTTTTTTGTTATTGAGCTGCATGAGCTGCCTGTAAATTTAGGAGATTAATCCTTTGTCAGTTGATTCATTTGCAAATATTTTCTCCCATTCTGAGGGCTGTCTTTTGGTCTTGTTTATGGTTTCCTTTGCTGTGCAAAAGCTTTGAAGTTTCATTAGGTCCCATTTGTTTATTTTTGTTTTTATCTCCATTACTCTAGGAGATGGGTCAAGAAGGATCTTGCTGTGATTTATGTCATAGAGTGTTCTGCCTATGTTTTCCTCTAAGAGTTTGATAGTTTCTGGCCTTACATTTAGGTCTTTAATCCATTTTGAGCTTATTTTTGTGTATGGTGTTAGGGAGTGATCTAATCTCATACTTTTACATGTACCTGTCCAGTTTTCCCAGCACCACTTATTGAAGAGGCTGTCCTTTCTCCACTGTATATTCCTGCCACCTTTATCAAAGATAAGGTGACCATATGTGCATGGGTTTATCTCTGGGCTTTCTATCCTATTCCATTGATCTATCTTTCTGTTTTTGTGCCAGTACCATACTGTCTTGATTACTGTAGCTTTGTAGTATAGTCTGAAGTCAGGCAGCCTGATTCCTCCAGCTCCATTTTTTGTTCTCAAGATTGCTTTGGCTATTCGGGGTCTTTTGTGTTTCCATACAAATTGTGAAATTTTTTGTTCTAGTTCTGTGAAAAATGCCAGTGGTAGTTTGATAGGGATTGCATTGAATCTATAGATTGCTTTGGGAAGTAGAGTCATTTTCACAATGTTGATTCTTCCAATCCAAGAACATGGTATATCTCTCCATCTGTTTGTATCATCTTTAATTTCTTTCATCAGTGTCTTATAATTTTCTGCATACAGGTCTTTTGTCTCCTTAGGTAGGTTTATTCCTAGATATTTTATTCTTTTTGTTGCAATGGTAAATGGGAGTGTTTTCTTGATTTCACTTTCAGATTTTTCATCATTAGTATATAGGAATGCCAGAGATTTCTGTGCATTAATTTTGTATCCTGCTACTTTACCAAATTCATTGATTAGCTCTAGTAGTTTTCTGGTAGCATCTTTAGGATTCTCTATGTATAGTATCATGTCATCTGCAAACAGTGACAGCTTTACTTCTTCTTTTCCGATTTGGATTCCTTTTATTTCCTTTTCTTCTCTGATTGCTGTGGCTAAAACTTCCAAAACTATGTTGAATAAGAGTGGTGAGAGTGGGCAACCTTGTCTTGTTCCTGACCTTAGTGGAAATGCTTTCAGTTTTTCGCCATTGAGGATGATGTTGGCTGTGGGCTTGTCATATACGGCCTTTATTATATTGAGGAAAGTTCCCTCTACACCTACTTTCTGCAGGGTTTTTATCATAAATGGGTGTTGAATTTTGTCAAAAGCTTTCTCTGCATCTATTGAGATGATCATATGGTTTTTCTCCTTCAATTTGTTAATATGGTTAATCACATTGATAGATTTGCGTATATTGAAGAATCCTTGCATTCCTGGAATAAACCCCACTTGATCATGGTGTATGATCCTTTTAATGTGCTGTTGGATTCTGTTTGCTAGTATTTTGTTGAGGATTTTTGCATCTATGTTCATCAGTGATATTGGCCTGTAGTTTTCTTTCTTTGTGACATCCTTGTCTGGTTTTGGTATCAAGGTGATGGTGGCCTCGTAGAATGAGTTTGGGAGTGTTCCTCCCTCTGCTATATTTTGGAAGAGTTTGAGAAGAATAGGTGTTAGCTCTTCTCTAAATGTTTGATAGAATTCGCCTGTGAAGCCATCTGGTCCTGGGCTTTTGTTTGTTGGAAGATTTTTAATCACAGTTTCAATTTCAGTGTTTGTGATTGGTCTGTTCATATTTTCTATTTCTTCCTGATTCAGTCTTGGCAGTTTGTGCATTTCTAAGAATTTGTCCATTTCTTCCAGATTGTCCATTTTATTGGCATAGAGTTGCTTGTAGTAATCCCTCATGATTTTTTGTATTTCTGCAGTGTCAGTTGTTACTTCTCCTTTTTCATTTCTGATTCTATTGATTTGAGTCTTCTCCCTTATTTTCTTGATGAGTCTGGCTAATGGTTTATCAATTTTGTTAATCTTCTCAAAGAACCAGCTTTTAGTTTTATTGATCTTTGCTATTGTTTCCTTCATTTCTTTTTCATTTATTTCTGATCTGATTTTTATGATTTCTTTCCTTCTGCTAACTCTGGGGTTTTTTTGTTCTTCTTTCTCTAATTGCTTGAGGTGCAAGGTTAGGTTGTTTATTCGAGATGTTTCCTGCTTCTTAAGGTGGGCTTGTATTGCTATAAACTTCCCTCTTAGAACTGCTTTTGCTGCATCCCATAGGTTTTGGGTCGTTGTATCTCCATTGTCATTTGTTTCTAGGTATTTTTTAATTTCCTCTTTGATTTCTTCAGTGATCACTTCGTTACTAAGTAGTGTATTGTTTAGCCTCCATGTGTTTGTATTTTTTACTGCTCTTTTCCTATAATTGATATCTAATCTCATGGCGTTGTGGTCGGAAAAGATACTTGATATAATTTCAATTTTCTTAAATTTACCAAGGCTTGATTTGTGACCCAAGATATGATCTATCCTGGAGAATGTTCCATGAGCACTTGAGAAAAATGTGTATTCTGTTGTTTTTGGATGGAGTGTCCTATAAATATCAATTAAGTCCATCCTGTTTAATGTATCATTTAAAGCTTGTGTTTCCTTATTTATTTTCATTTTGGATGATCTGTCCATTGGTGAAAGTGGGGTGTTGAAGTCCCCTACTATGAATGTGTTACTGTCGATTTCCCCTTTTATGGCTGCTAGTTTTTGCCTTATGTATTGAGGTGCTCCTATGTTGGGTGCATAAATATTTACAATTGTTATATCTTCTTCTTGGATCGATCCCTTAATCATTATGTAGTGTCCTTCTTTGTCTCTTCTGATAGTCCTTATTTTAAAGTCTATTTTGTCTGATATGAGAATTGCTACTCCAGCTTTCTTTTGGTTTCCATTTGCATGGAATATCTTTTTCCATCCCCTTACTTTCAGTCTGTATGTGTCTCTAGGTCTGAAGTGGGTCTCTTGTAGACAGCATATATATGGGTCTTGTTTTTGTATCCATTCAGCCAATCTGTGTCTTTTGGTGGGAGCATTTAGTCCATTTACATTTAAGGTAATTATCGATATGTATGTTCCTATTCCCATTTTCTAAATTGTTTTGGGTTCGTTATTATAGGACTTTTCCTTCTCTTGTGTTTTTGTCTAGAGAAGTTCCTTTAGCATTTGTTGTAAAGCTGGTTTGGTGGTGCTGAACTCTCTCAGCTTTTGCTTGTCTGTAAAGGTTTTAATTTCTCCATCAAATCTGAATGAGATCCTTGCTGGGTAGAGTAATCTTGGTTGCAGGTTTTTCTCCTTCATCACTTTCAGTATGTCCTGCCACTCCCTTCTGGCTTGTAGAGTTTCTGCTGAGAGATCAGCTGTTAACCTTATGGGGATTCCCTTGTGTGTTATTTGTTGTTTTTCCCTTGCTGCTTTTAATATGCTTTCTTTGTATTTAGTTTTTGACAGTTTGATTAATATGTGTCTTGGCGTATTTCTCCTTGAATTTATCCTGTATGGGACTCTCTGTGCTTCCTGGACTTGATTAACGATTTCCTTTCCCATATTAGGGAAGTTTTCAACTATAATCTCTTCAAATATTTTCTCAGTCCCTTTCTTTTTCTCTTCTTCTTCTGGAACCCCTATAATTCGAATGTTGGTGCGTTTAATGTTGTCCCAGAGGTCTCTGAGACTGTCCTCAGTTCTTTTCATTCTTTTTTCTTTATTCTGCTCTGCAGTAGTTATTTCCACTATTTTATCTTCCAGGTCACTTATCCGTTCTTCTGCCTCATTTATTCTGCTATTGATCCCATCTAGAGTATTTTTCATTTCATTTATTGTGTTGTTCATCATTGTCTGTTTCATCTTTATTTCTTCTAGGTCCTTGTTAACTGCTTCTTGCATTTTGTCCATTCTATTTCCAAGATTTTGGATCATCTTTACTATCATTATTCTGAACTCTTTTTCAGGTAGACTGCCTATTTCCTCTTCATTTGTTAGGTCTGGTGGGTTTTTATCCTGCTCCTTCATCTGCTGTGTGTTTTTCTGTCTTCTCATTTTGCTTATCTTACTGTGATTGGGTTCACCTTTTTGCAGGCTGCAAGTTCGTAGCTCCCGTTGTTTTTGATGTCTGTCTCCAGTGGCTAAGGTTGGTTCAGTGCGTTGTGTAGGCTTCCTGGTGGAGGGGACTAGTGGCTGTGTTGTGGTGTATGAGGCTAGATCTTGTCTCTCTAGTGGGCAGGTCCACGTCTGGTGGTGTGTTTTGGGGTGTCTGTGGACTTATTATGATTTTAGGCAGCCTCTCTGCTAGTGGGTGGGGTTGTGTTCCTGTTTTGCTATATGGTTGGCATAGGTTGTCCAGCACTGTAGCTTGCTGGTCGTTGAGCGAAGCTGGGTGCTGGTGTTGAGATGGAGATCTCTGGGAGATTTTCGCCGTTTGATATTATGTGGGGCTGGGAGGTCTCTTCTTGACGAGTGTTCTGAAGTTGGCTCTCCCACCTCAGAGGCAGAGTCCTGACTCCTGGCTGGAGCAGCAAGAGCCTTTCATCCACTCGGCTCAGAATAAAAGGGAGAGAAAGTAGAGAGAATTAGTATAAGTAGGAGGAAATAGGAAAGAAAGAAAGAAAGAAAGAAAGAGAGGAGGGAAGGAAGGAAGGAGGGAAGGAAGAAAGAAAGAAAGAAGAAAAGAAAGGAAGAAGGCAAGAAGGAAAGAAAGGAGGGAGGGAGGGAGGAGGGAAGGAAGGAAGGAATGAGGGAAGGAAGGAAAAAATACAGAAAGAAAGAAGATACAGTAAAATAAAATAAAGTATAATAAAGTTATTGAATTAAAAAAATAATTATTTAGAGGAAAAAAAAAAGGGAAGGATAGAACCTTAGGACAAATGGTGGAAGCAAAGTTATAGAGACAAAATCTTACATAGAAGCATACACATATACCCTCACAAAAAGAGGTAAAGTGGAAAAAATCATAAAACTTGCTCTCCAAGTCCACCTCCTCAATTTGGGACGATTCGTTGTCTCAAAAAGGGAAGGAAGGAAGGAAAGATAGAAAGAAGGTAAAGTATAACAGAGTTCTTTAAATTAAAATTAATTATTAAGAAAAAAATTAAAAAAAAAAATGGTCGGATAGAACGCTGGGACAAATGGTGGAAGCAAACCTATACAGACAAGATCTCACACAGAAGCATACACATACACATTCACAAAAAGAGGAAAAGGGGAAAAAATCATAGATCTTGCTCTAGAAGTCCGCCTCCTCAATTTGGGATGATTCGCTGTCTATTCATGTATTCCACAGAGGCAGGGTACATCAAATTGATTGTGTAGCTTTAATCCGCTGTTTCTGAGGCTGCTGGGAGAGATTTCCCTTTTTCTTCTTTGTTCTCACAGCTCACAGGGGCTCAGCTTTCGACTTGGCCCTGCCTCTGCGTGTAGGTCGCTGGAGGGCGTCTGCTTTTTGCTCAGACAGGACGGCGTTAAAGGAGCCGCTGACTCGGGGGCTCTGGCGCTCTCAGGCCGGGGGCAGGGAGGGGCACGGAGTGCGGAGCGGTCCTGCGGCGGCAGAAGTCGGCGTGACGTTGCCCCAGCCTGAGGCCCGCCGTGTGTTCTCCCTGAGAAATTGTCCCTGGATCCCGGGAACCTGGCAGTGGCGGGCTGCACAGGCTCCCCGGAAGAGGGGTGGGGGCAGTGACCTGTGCT
>NW_006799924.1:221506-261503 GCF_000442215.2 Lipotes vexillifer
GGTCCGAGCTTTCAGCCGCGGCTCGCGGCCGTCTCTGGAGTCCGCGCTTTTAGCCGCGGCTTGCGCCCGTCTCTGGGATCTGAGCTTTCAGCCGCGGCGCGCCAGTCTCTGGTTTCCGAGCTTTTAGCCCCGGCTCACGCCCGTTTCTGGAGTTCCTTTAGGCAGCGCTCTTAAAACCCCCTCTCCTCGCGCACCAGGAAACACAGAGGCAAGAAAAAGTCTCTTGCCTCCTCAGCAGGTGCAGCCTTTTCCCCGGACTCCCTCCCGGCTAGCCGTGGCGCACTAACCCCTTCGGGCTATGTTCAAGCCGCCAACCCCAGTCCTCTCCCTGAGCTCCGACCGAAACCCGAGCCTCGGCTCGCAGCCCCGCCAGCCCCGGCGTGTGAGCACAGAAGCCTCTCGGGCTGGTGAGTGCCGGTCGGCCCCGATCCTCTGTGCGGGAATCTCTCCGCTTTGCCCTCCGCATCCGCGTTGCTGCGCTGTCCTCCGCGGCTCCGAAGCTCCCCGCTCCGCCTCACGCAATCTCTGCCCGCGAAGGGGCTTCCTAGTGTGTGGAGACCTTTCCTCCTTCACAGCTCCCTCCCACTGGTGCAGGTGCCGTCCCTATTCTTTTGTCTCTGTTTTTAATTAGTTTTTTTTTCTTTTGCCCTACCCAGGTACGTGGGGAGTTTCTTGCCCTTTGGGAGGTCTGAGGTCTTCTGCCAGCGTTCAGTAGGTGTTCTGAAGGAGTTGTTCTACATGTAGATGTATTTCTGGTGTATCTGTGGGGAGGAAGGTGATCTCCGCGTCTTACTCCTCCGCCATCTTTCCCCCTTCCTGTTTTTTGTATTTAAAAAAATTTTTTATTGGAGTGTAGTTGATTTACAATGTTGTGTTAGTTTCTACTGTACAGCAAAGTGAATCAGTTATACATGTACATATATCCATTACTTTTTAGATTCTTTTCCCATATAGGTCATTACAGAGTATTGAGTAGAGTTCCCTGTGCTCTACGGTAGGTTCTTATTAGTTATCTATTTTATATATAGTAGTGTGTATAAGTCAATTCCAATTTCCCAGTTTATCCCTCCCTCCCCTTTTCCCCCAAACCATGTTTGTTTTTTACATCTGTGACTACATCTGTTTTGTAAATAAGTTCATTTGTACCATTTTTAAAAATTCTACATATAAGCGATATCATGTGATATTTGTCTTTCTCTGTCTGACTTACTTCACTCAGTGTGACAATCTCTAGGTCTATCCATGTTGCTGCAAATGGCATTATTCCATTCTTTTCTATGGCTGAATAATACTCCATTGTATATATGTACCACATCTTTATCCATTCGTCTGTCAATGGGCATTTAGGTTGCTTCCATGACCTGGCTATTGTAAATAGTGCTGCAGTGAACACTGGGGTGCATGTGTCTTTTGAATTATGGTTTTCTCTGGGTATATGCCCAGTAGTGGGATTGCTGGGTCATATGGTAATTCTATTTTTGTTTTTTTTTTTAGCTTTTTTTTTTTTTTTTTTTTGCGGTGTGCGGGCCTCTCACTGTTGTGGCCTCTCCCGTTGCGGAGCACAGGCTCTGGACACGCAGGCTCAGTGGCCATGGCTCACTGGCCCAGCTGCTCCGCGGCATGTGTGATCCTCCCAGGCCAGGGCACGAACCCATGTCCCCTGCATCGGCAGGCGGACTCTCAACCACTGCGCCACCAGGGAAGCCGTATTTTTAGTTTTTTAAGGAACCTCCATACTGACCTCCATAGTGGCTGTATCAATTTACATTCCCACCAACAGTGCAAGAGGGCTCCCTTTTCTCCACACCCTCTCCAGCATTTGTTGTTTGTAGATTTTCTGATGATGCCCATTCTAACTGGTGTGAGGTGATACCTCATTGTAGTTTTGATTTGCATTTCTCTAATAATTAGTGATGTTGAGCATCTTTTCATGTGCCTCTTGGCCATCTGTATGTCTTCTTTGGAGTAAGTCCAGAGACAAACCCACACAAGTATAGTCACCCAATCTATGACAAAGGAGGCAAGAATTTACAACAGAGAAAAGACAGTCTTTTCAATAAGTGGTGGTGGGGAAACTGGAGAGCTACGTGTAAAAGAATGAAATTAGAACACTCCCTAACACCAGACACAAAAATAAACTCAAAATGGATTAAAGATCTAAATATAAGTCCAGATGCTATAAAACTCTTAGAGGAAAACATAGGCAGAACACTCTCTGACATAAATCACAGCAAGATCCACCACCTAGAGTAGTGAAAATAAAAACAAAATTAAATAAATGAGCCTAATTAAACTTAAAGGAAAGGAAGCGAAGGAAACCATAAACAAAATGAAAAGACAACCCACAGAATGGGAGAAAATATTTGCAAACAAATAGACTGGCAAGGGATTAATGTACAAAATATACAAACAGCGCATGCAGCTCAATATCAAAAAAAAAAAAAACCCAAACAACCAAATCAAAAAATGGGCAGAAGATCTAAATTGACATTTCTCCAAAGTAATCACAGAGTTTTAATTGAATCTATCGTATGGGTATTATAAGTTATAGCAGTTGGGTACAAATGAACTTATTTACAAAAGAGAAATAGAGTCACCTATGTAGAAAACAAACTTATGGTTACCAAGACGGAAAGTGGGGGAGGGATAAATTGGGAGATTGGGATTGGCATATACACAGTACTATACATAAGATAGATAGCTAATAATAACCTACAGAGGGAACTCTACTCAGTACTCTATAATGACCTATATGGGAAAAGAATCTAAAAAAGAGTGGATATATGTATATGTATAACTGATTCACTTTGCTGTACAGTGGAAAGTAACACCATTGTAAGTCAACTATTCTCCAATAAAAATTAATTAGAATTCAAAAAAAGTTATAACAGTTGGTATTAATTATATAAAAATTCAGCTAACTTTTGATAGGTGGTGATATTTTTAAAGGCTTCACTTAGAAGTCTACAGTGGCTTCTTATTGCTTCCAGAATGAGATACGAGGTTGCTAACGTGATGTGAGTACTTGGCCTGACCTGTTTCTCCAGGCTCACTTCTCCCCACACTCTGATTTGCTCTTTATAGTTCAGTTATGCTAAGTGTCTTGTACCTTTGAACATACAATGCTGATTTTTGACTTTAAAATTGTCTTCAGTTCTATCTTCCGCCTGGAGATCCATCACTTCCATCTCTCCTGGTTAATTCCTTTTCCTAGTATAAAACTCGTATGAGGATACATATTCACCAAGAAAACCTTAACAACTTTTCTTTGGGTTCTGTGCCTTTCTCTTAGTTCTCACCATAATGCATCATTATGCTAAATTTTTAAAAAATAGATAATATAGACACATGGGTCAAATCTCCAAACTATGAAAATATATAAAAGCAAGAAATTCCACCCCCCACAACGATAAATGCACCTCAGATGCTCAATTTCCTTTCCCCTTGAAGATCACAATTACTAAGTTCTTATTTAACCTTCTAGAAAAATTTTATATATATATACAAGCCAATACAACACACACACACACACACACACACACACACACACACACACACATGAATAAATATGCTTTCTTCTCCCTTATTCATTTCTTTCTAAACATTGGCTGAGAATCTCTGGAAAGGGAACATAAAGACCTAGAGATTATGAATAAGAAGTAGATGATTATGGGAAGATTTCAGAGAAAGCAACTCAAACAACAATTACAGAGGCCTTGGGGCAGTAGCTGGAGGTCTGGCCTATTCCACAATAGCAGGGAGGCTAGCAGTAGAGTCAGTGAAAGGAGGGTAATAAAAGATAAGATCAGATTATTAATAGATTCCTATTTCAATAAATAGAAATACTAATGTGTGTTGCAAAGCATTGGACTTTGTTCTATAATCTACTCTTAAATTTTAATAAAATAATGATATATATACTTTTCATTAGTTCTATGAAAATTGTTCATGGTTTTTCATTGTATTCATAGCTTTGTGTGTATGTTATACTATGTGTTCCATTTTATTCATTTTCATGTGTTTATGCATGTAGCTCTGATATTTAGGAAGCATTGCATTCCTTTAAAATAAAGTTTTATAACAAACTTAGTCCTTTTTAAAAAAATGAATCTCATGTTCGATAAGAGATGATGTAATTAGTGTATTTCCACTTCCTTTTACCTCTTCTCTCTCACTTCTACCCTTCAATTTTAGTCAATTTAAAAGTCTTGTTTGATTATTATCATTGTAGAGTTAAATGCTCTTATACTTCTATTATTCGATCTGTCAGCTTTAAATGATATCCTTTGACTCCCAGCTATTAACCATTCAATGCTCCCTCCTGTGCAGTTGCTCTGGATTTCCCCCAGTCATTTTTGGAGGCTGAACTTTGTCCTCTAATAATTTCCCCCAGAAAGACTCATGGGAACAACTTTTACTCAGTTCTCATTTATATAATGCTATTTGCCTGTAGCTTTTATAGCTAAAGAATAATTTGACTTAATATAATTTCCTTGACTTATATTTCCTTTAAAGTTTGAATGATCCTGCAGATTTTCCTACCATTCATATTTTAA
Source organism: Lipotes vexillifer (assembly GCF_000442215.2). Lineage (NCBI taxonomy): Eukaryota > Metazoa > Chordata > Mammalia > Artiodactyla > Lipotidae > Lipotes > Lipotes vexillifer. The sequence continues at coordinate 226,063 of NW_006799924.1, forward strand.
TCTGTTTTTCTGGCTGCTAATGGGATTCTGTACTCTGAATTCCATACATCTTGGTATCCACTATTCTGGGTCAATTAATGCATCAAAGATGCACCTTTTCAGCATGGAGATTCAAGCCCACTTTTATTTCAGGAAAAATTTCTTGAATTATGACTCTATAGTTTTTCCCAGTAAGTTGTTTCCTTTTTTTGGAGACCCTGCTTAGGTGGATTTCCCTTCCCTAATTCTCTATCATTTGCTCATTCGTCTTTATTTTTTCTTCCATTTCTTTTTGTAAATATGCTTTATTTTTTTCCTCTCTGCCAATATGTATTCTTCAGTGGTTTTTTTTTTCACTCTTGTGTGCATTCCATTTTCATCGTTATGACTGCATTGATTTTACTTTTTGTCTACTCTTTTCTTGAGATCTGTCAGCTTTGATTTCATCTCTTTCACTTTTTTCAACATTTATTTCCTGAGGATTTTGATTTCTACCTTGTGATATTATTCTAGAGAGGCAATAGTCATCCAGATTTTCAAATTCATAAAATATTTACTCACAATTTTCAACTGATACATGGATTTGTTGTCAGTAAACTTACTGTTTTTGCATCATTTTAGGTTTAATGGCAGCTGAAACTGATAAATGTTTTTGACATGTGCTACTGCTAAAGCTTCTCCTTTGTCTTTTGCTTGTGCAGTTGCTTTTTTAAAATTGAAATATATCTATTCAATGTTTTCTCTCTAAACTTATCATTTGGCTGTAGACTGCTAATACTTGACCTCATCAGTTTAACTTCATCCTCCTGATTGATAAGCATTGTCTTCTATATTGAGGATATTTATGAATATGTTATCTGGAATAAAACTAAAGACAGAGTTCTGTGACAATTCACTAGATCTCTTTGTTAGGCTGACATCTGTCCAGAAATCCATGTCCATTCACTTTTAATTGTTCCACATGTTACTAAGTTCTTCAATTGTATCCTCCGCAGTCTATTCAACTCTTCCAAAAGTACTTCAGTCTTTATCCTACCAGTAATGCACTTAGCTCTTTCAGTAGAAAAGCCTTTCATTAGCTTATAGTTGGCTGCACTTAAATTTGACTCTGAAATTTCTGGTGAGTTTTAGAGGGCACAGATGTAGATTTCTGAACTAATTCTTATCTTGTCATGTAACAAAAATGATGAAGTTATCATTGTCATCATGATACTATTATTACTATTATGAATAATTAGTGTTTATTGATTACCATCATCTGTCTTGCAACTGTACAGACCATTTTATACAAAATACCTTATTTAATCTTCATAGTAATCTCAGTATAGTAGAAACTATGACTCCCATTTATATGTAGGGTATCTGACATGCAGAAAATTTGAATAACATGCTCAAAGTTACATAACCAGTAATTAGTGGAGCCACCATTTATACCAAGGCAGTGTGACACTAGAACACACTTTTTAAACCACTGCTCTATACTACCTTTCTCTATTGGCTCTATAATCTTGGTCTGCCCTCTAACCTCTCTAGAACTTTGCTCCTCATTTATTAAATAAGTAGATTAAAATAGATTATCTTTTTTTTTTTTTTTTTTTTTTGTGCGATCCACGGGCCTCTCACCACTGCGGCCTCTCCCGTTGCGGAGCATGGGCTCCGGACGCGCGGTTTGGGCTTAGAAAGAGGTTTTATTTTTTCATATGTGTATTTACTTTAAATGCAGAAAAAAATAAGGTATGTTTAAATGCCTATAGGATTCAATAGTAAAGAGGGAATTGTAGTGAATCAAACTAAATCTGTTAACACTCATTCTTAATTATGTAACTTACAAATAAGAAATGACTTAGACTTACAGTAATAATAGTTTACCTTTAATATATAGGGCTGTTTTATCAAAGTAATCATAAAAGAAAACATATTTTTCAAAAAAATGACTCTAAGTTTTCAAAATGAGGAATTTAAAGATTTGTTAACAACAAAGAACATATAATTTTATTTTATTTTATTTATTTATTTATTTATTTTATTTTTTTTGCGATATGTGGGCCTCTCACTGTCGTGGCCTTTCCCGTTGCCGGACGCGCAAGCTCAGCGGCCATGGCTCACGGGCCCAGCTGCTCCGCGGCACGTGGGATCCTCCCGGACCGGGGCATGAACCCGTATCCCCTGCATCGGCAGGTGGACTCCCAACCACCGCGCCACCAGGGAGGCCCTAAAATAGATTATCTTGAGGATCCTTTCCACATCTAATATTTTCTGATTCTGGGAGAGATTTTCATTTTTTTAATCTATTTTATATAAAACATATATTTTTTCATGTAGTCAGAAAACCACTTCCAACATTACTTCTGGAATGAAGCTGACTTTACCATTTCTTGAGGGATTACACCTGAGTTGCTGTACAGACGATGCCAAGTCAGTATTCAATCTGTGACAAATGTACGAACTCTCAAAATGGAAACTTCCATCCTAAGTGAACTAATAGTGTAAGCATATTCTTTGAAACACATGCCCTTGGGATCTCCTTATGTAAGAGGGAATCTACCTCAGTGGAAAATCCACTTACCTTCTATTAGTTTTCCTTCAACTCTTCATCCTCCTATGTGGTAAATTTAGGGGGTGAGTTCATACAGCTGCTAGTTACAAGTAAAAACAAGTTCAAGGCCATTTCGCAATCTCAGCCAGTCCTCCTTGTACAACTGGCCCAAGAGTCACAAGTGACAGGCAGTCCTAAATTAATCCTATTTGGACTAATTCTCTGTCGTTATAGATTCTATGCCACCAGCTTGCTGCACTCAGCATCACCAGCTCTGGCTACTAATACTGATGCCTCCTTGGTGTGTCATCGTCAGATCTACTTCAAATCAAACATGCAAAGCATTTGGGCTCATTTAACTGAGCTCTTTTCCCCAAAGAGTAACTCAGAATGTGATTTCTGTGGAGGAAAAGACTTTGACTCATCTTCCTGTGTCTTATGAGTTCTGTACTTCATGAAAACTTATCAGTAGGCAGGATGATGATTCAAACCAAATTCAGACTTGATGTTTAATATTTCAAATTTCTGGATGGTCTTCTCTTTGCTATGATTTTCTGCCTCTTTTCTTTCTGTCTTTAGATGAGACGGTCTCCTTAGAAAAATGATACATGGTAGGCCCACTTTATCCATGAGGGATACATTCCAAGACCCCTAGTGGATGTCTGAAACTATGGATAGTACTGAACCCTATGTATACTATGTTTTTTCCTATACATTCATACCTATGGTAAAGTTTAATTTATAAATTAGGCACAGTAAGAGAATATCTGGATGGCCAGCATCACTACTCTTGCACTTTGGGGCCATTGTTAAGTTAAATAAGGTTTATTTGAATACAAGCACTGCAATAATGTGACAGTCAACCATGATGCTACTAAGTGGCGAACAAGCAACATATGCTGGACAAAGGGGTGATTCATGTCCCCAGCAGGACAGAGTGGGATGGCGGGAGATTTCATCACTGCTACTTAGAATGGCACACAATTTAAAACTTATGAATTGTTTCTTTCTGTGGAATTTTCCATTTAATATTTTTGGACCATGGTTGACCCTGGGTAACTGAAACCAATAAAAGCAAAACTACAGTGGGGACTATTGTACTAATAGTTTCAGATTAGGCATTGGGTTCCAGAGGAGATGACAGCCTCCCTGTATGCCTGTGACCCAGGAGAGTCTTCTTTCTAGATACCCTGAGGCACACGGAGGTTCCTGTTCCTTTACTTTTTTCTTCTTTCATTAACACCGTTTCTTACCTTTATTTTAAATCTTCCAAGAAAATCAGGAAACACACTTAGTACTCACAGTCCTATAGTCTGTACCTCATTACAGAGGAAAACTCAGTGTTATGAACATTTGTATCCTACCCAAATTCACGTGTTGAAACCCTAATCCCTGATGTGATGATATGAGGAGGTGGGGCCTTTGGGAGGTGATCGGTGGAACCCTTATGAATGCGACTGATGCCCTTCTAGGAAGAAACATGAGAGAGATGATCTCTCTCTCCCCCACCATGTGAAAATATAGCAAGAAAGCAGCCACCTACAAAACAGGAACGGGGATTTCACCAGCAAAGAATCTGCCAGAACCTTGATGTTGGACTTCCCAGCCTTCAGATCTGTGAGAAATAAATGTTTGTTGTTTAAGCCACTCACTCCATGGTAATTTGTTATAGTAGCCCAAACTAAGACAACCACTTAACTAGAAATTACATCTGGATCCCAGTCCAATCTGTACCCCTATGACCTTGAACAACTTACTAAACCACTTCAATTTTTAGTTTTTTTCACAGTGATTTTGATAATTTTTAAAGTCCCTATCAGCTTTAAATTTCTGTGATTGTACTCATTATAAAGTACTATCATCTTAATCTTAGTGACATAATAATCTGAATAATGGAAACCTTACTTCCTAAGTAACTGCCTATCATTCACAGTTCTTTCCCACACGTAGTAATTCTGGATAGCTAGCTAATTTTCCGTCTTTGCTTTGAAGAGCTCACCTGGGTGGAAAATAGGAAGAATAGAATATAGTTTTAGAAGTTTTAAATCTTTATTTTAAAGCTATATAATCTTTTATTGTCTTCTGTAGATGGAACTTTGATCAGAAGGTCTTAGGTGGGTTGTATCATTTGCAAGAATAATTCAAGGCTTTTTCACATAAAGATATTGATTGATTACCCAAATAAAAGTTGTGTATAAAGTTTTCTATTATAAAGACTCAAGGACGACACACCTATGCTGCTAACTGACCAAAAAACAGCTAGTTCCTTATAATAAAACAGCAGTGCACACACTTAGAAGCCAGAAAAAAAAAAGAGAGAGAGAGACGAAAATAGGGAAAGTAAAAGAGAAAAAAAAGAGATTAAAAAAATCCCCGACTGCTAAATTCCCTTGAGTCACTGTCATTGCACATCAGCAAATGATGGTCAGATTTTATATCCTTGGACATAACTCATGCTGCTTTGTAACCAAGGGCTGCTACTACTACATTCAGGGTGTGATCTTTTGTTACTTAAACCCATCACTTAAGCATCTTGCCCTTAGACCTGGGCAAGATGGACTTCTTTCCCAGGCCCTGGGCTTTAGAGGGCCCTGTTCTAGCTCCCCTGTGGTTGAAACCAGAGGAGCATAAGACCAAGAGGATGTCCTCACTAGTGGCAGTACCTCCCCCTTCTAGACCATACTATGAGTACCCGGTATTTTATCCACATCCACATGGTCCTGAGTCAGTTTCCAGAGCCTGTGCAAGCATACTTCTTGAGTTCTTCATTTGTAAGTAGACCAAGGCACCAATATACTTACCCCCATACCCAAGGGATTTTTAAGGGCCTCCTTTTGAAGAAGGAAGTATGTAGCAAGACCCTCCCGATGAAGACCTAAGCTGGGACAGACAAGGGTCTGGAGACAGCTCCCCTGCACCACTACATTATAGCAGGAAACTCTAATGTGTCCAAAAATTGTAAATTCAAACCTGAATTTCCTGGTTGTATGAAGATATATTTGTAAGGTCAGAGGATCAAACATATTTAATGGTTTGATAGCATTATTTATAACCTCTAAATATTTAGATACAAGATGCATGGACCTCCATTTGTACCCTTGTCCTGAGTCCCACAAGTGTTAGGGCTGGGCCTATCTTCAAGTGCTGTTGTCACCATGTGCCTAGTTTTTGCTTTGTAGCACCAGCATTGGCAAAAGACATAGGTCTAGGTTTATCACTAAAAGGCTCAAAGTGTGTCAGGGTTAAGCCTCCCTGGGAGGAGGGCCTACAGGTCTCCTTTCCCTCCATGACTTGAATCAGGGCCATTTAGGGTTGAATTAATTCAAGCCTTCTGGAAACCTCCAAGGTCAGTGGTCACTTCCAGGACTATGCCCACTTCTCCAACCTATTCTTGTTGAGTTAACTGCTGTTTGCTCTTCTTATATGAAAAGAAAAAAATTAAATGTAGTTAATATTTATGAAGCACTAACAAATCAGATACTGTACTAGGCACTTTATGTTCCTTCTCCCTGCACCACTTAAGCCTTATACCAAGCCAGCTTTATCTCTATTGGACAGACGAGGAAGCTGAAACTTGGAGCAGTTAAGAAGAAACTGGCTCAGGAAACCAAGGTTCTTTGACTCCCAACATTATTATTTGTGATTCCACTAACCTTGTAATTGCCACAAAAGGGCCTTTTCAACCTGAAACTCTGCCTCTGCTCTTCTACCTTTCAGAGAAAGCTCCAGAAATCTTGCTCACACTTCTGTTGAAATCTCAAGCCAGCCATGCATTGGCTCTGATCCTGATACATTGGTGGGAACTCCACCATGGTTGCTTTAGACTCAGGATAAATGGTGGAATGAGTTTAAGTTTTGGTATGAAAATAAGAGCTAGTGTCAGCAACTGAAGTTTCCAGATGGTGAAATTATTCAAGTTCATGACTAGGCTTGGATTACAACAGAGGGTGTTGGCAGGAAGTTAGGCCTCATAGCAATGCCCCATCAAGTTTACCCAGCTAGGTTATGAGGCTCAGTCTAACGCCCCGCAGGGAGACTGAAGTACTCATAAGGGATCACTGTGGCAGAAGACTCACCAATGTCTTGTACAAAAGGACAGGGAGCAAGAGAGGGGACATCTGGGAAGACACCCTGTCACTCACAAGTAATGCTAGACTCAACCCACTAATCAGAGTGTAGCCCTTTATTGTTCAGTCAGAGCCTGAGTGGGGCTGAGGTTTAAGGCAGTTTACCTGTAGCTGAAAAGAGTTAGGGAGATCATGTATGGACAAACTAACCTTTTCCCCTGTGTAACCTATACATTTATTCAGTTAAATTCAATAAGATTTTATTGAGTACTGCCTGTAAGGAACTATTTAAGCATTGTGAAGGACAGTGCTAAATAAGGTATGATGGCCACTGTTTTCCAGCCCACCACTACCTCTAATGAAAAAGAGAGCAATGCACATAGGTAGCTCTAATAAATTCTCATAGGGTGAAAATCTGTGCTAATAATAAGCTGTGATAGAAGTACAAACTGCAGTGAAATAAAAAGGGAGAGAGAGATTAACTTAGTGCCAGTGGGAGGGGTTTCTATCAATTTGTTAAATCTCAATGGTCCATATATTATTTATTTTCTCCTTAGGGACTGTCTACTAAATTGTTTAGGAGGAAAATATTAATTATACAATGCATGCTGGTGTTTTTTCAATTGCAGAAATGATCAATAAGCTCCTCCATTTTTCTTATATGAACCAATCTAGCATTTCCCTCAAAAGCAGAAGAGCCAATTTGTAGTTATGTTTCTTCCTCTTCATTTTTAGACAGATAATTTTAACCCTGAGTTGATGGTTTTAAAGCTTAACATTATAAACCCAATTATGAATCCTATTAACCTTTTAAATTATGTTTTCTAGTTGGTAAGACAGACAGATTTCCCCACAGTGGAATTCCTGGATAACTGTTGTATTTACATAAGTATGACTTTTTGGTCAGAGAACAAACTTTAAGATAAATTAGTAGAAATGTAAAGTGATGCATGGAAAATCCTGTGCTTTTTTTTTTCCCCTGGAACATCAACTACCTGAAGTTTCTACAGTAAGCTGGTTAAAATCAAGTTATTGAGAAATGATATGGTGACTATCATTTGCAAGCTCCTAACATCTATCAGGTAAAGTGATTAAACCTGTATCCATCATTCAGCATAATTAATCAGTAAGACACAACAGCCCATGTTCATGTGCTGATTAATCTGTTGTTCAGGTACATACATCTCAGGCTTCAAGTTCATATGAGAAATACATCCGTCAGTGCTGCCACATGAACAGGTGTGCCCTATAGCAATTATAAAATGGGCAGATACTCTTTACAAAAGAAAGAGTTTTTTCCTACCTGGAAGAAAATACAGAGATCTTCAAGGACTGCTGAACAAGAAAACAAAAATTCAGAAAAACAAGTTTCTTTATTATTTATTTGTTTAGCTTTTTTTTTCCCCCTAAACCATATCAACTAATTCTCCACTTCATGAAATAGATCTCTGAGTAAAAAAGACATAAACTTAAGGGTTCATTTATTTAATCATGCAACAAATACTTATTGGGCACCTAACATGCCCAATAAGCAATGGCCTGACAAGCTCCTTTCTCCCAAGAAGCAAAGAGTGTGGGGTTCAAAGGCCAATAGTATTCAAAAGGAGATTGCTGTCACCTTGGACTTCATCAGTACCAACCTGAGGTTTACTGTTTTACAAAGATCTTTTTTTTTTATAGTTAGTTAACACGGTGTCTTAAAAATGGTTTAGCTATCTGAAATAACTTTAAATGTTTCTGTAAGATGTTTAATCTTGCTTATGTAAAACCAAGATGTGTTTTGATAGCAGAAGAGAACATAGTGGTTACCTGGTTCAATTCAATCATTCACAAATGAGGAAAGTTCAGAGGAGAGTTACTCAAGTTCACCCAGCTTGTAATTACCAACATGCAAATGTTCTGTCCACTTATACAGTTTTCTACTTCCACTCTACCATGCTCACTTTAGAAAAAAATTTTTTTAAGTAAATATTGAAATGATTTGATATAGCTTTTTTGATGTATATGATTTTTAGTACCCTATTATTTTCTTCTATATGATGACTGGTTTAGCGATTCAAGTGATACAGAGGTGTTATCCTTCCATATTTTTCCACATGCATAGAAACATATACAAATACATAGACATACACAAGAGTATGGTTGACAAAAGAAGAGATGATGCTTTGTGTATTGTTTAGCTGGTAAGAGTTTCCTTAAGGATTTCATTTCTGATTCTTTTCCTTATGTACCACTTTAATCAGATTTACCTACAAGTTGGGTCTTAGTTTCCCACTGTGGACATTGGGATCCAACTACCCTGTCAGTTTTATGTTAAACAAAAAGAAGCTCCTTTCTCTTGGGTACTGTTATAACTGTTGTCTAATGATTTGGAGTGAGTTCTTCAGTCTCAACCTTAATATCCTCAGAAATGGGCTGGTAGAGGAAGGAAGGGAGTGGTGGGAGAAAGAAGGTAGATGAGTGGGCAGATGCATTTCTGAAAAACTCACAATGGAGTTTTTCTGAGCAACCTGGTATATGTGCATATTCATAATCACCATTTTGAATACACTTCAGGCAACAAATATTGGTGGTGGAAAACCCTTAGAAAAGAGTCTTCCATTGGCCCACCCAGAAACGTGTCAGCACCTATGTCTGAGCTCAAAAATGAGAAAGGGCTTTGTCTAAAACTCAAAGGCAGGTGTTCCAAACATGTCCTTTCTCGCCAATTAACATTTTACAGTTCTACACTCCAGCTAGCAGCTAGGTGAGATTGAAAGGGGGTTGATATTCTGGATGAGTTGAAATGAATCATACTGTTTGAGATCCTCCCATTATGTAAAATAAATCAGTGATTTTAATTGCCTAAGTATTTTAGAAAGTCTGACTACTTTAAATAAGAACTTTTGCTGACTGAAGGATATTTGTGACAAAATTAGTTTTACTTTTAAATTTTGCCTTCCTAAGCCTGATAAAGTCACTTCCACACCGTTGTCCACTTTTTGAATTAGTTTCTCTGGATAATCACATAAATTAAGCTGCAAAGTCTTAACTCTTGAAAAATTACGAAATCTATAAAATGGATTTTAAAAAGGGCAGAATGGAAAGAACCCTATACACAACAACAAGAACCCTTAATGTTTATTTTCTTCTTGAAATATTATTTGTGTTTTTACAAAACCTTAATCCAATATATATGTATATTCCCCCATATGTTTTCTGCTAAGCATCTTAATCTAATAAACAAATATCTCATTTTAGCATAGTACCAACTCTCTAAACTTCTCATAAGCTAACACTGCACTGTCTGAGTTAATAAAATTATCTTCTCATTTACATATTTTTCAACAGCTAAGCATCTTAATAAATGTTCTTGAGGAAAAAATAGAGGTATCCAAAATTATTAATAGCTCAATAACTTAACATCCAATAAAACCCACAGGAGGAAACCCATAGCAGTCTTTTATTTGAGTAGCATTTCACTGTTCACAAGAACTTTTTTAAAAAATAAATTTTACATCAGTTGCATATATTACATCATTTATGTCAAGCATTAGAGAATAAAGCAATGGGGTCCATCACCTACCTTGACAATTGGCACATTGCTTTTTGCTATAAAATTGAAAAAATGGTATTGATAGTTCATATTTAAAAGGTTGACAGTTACTTTACAAGAAAATTGGCAGCCTGTATTTTATGGTAACATAATCTGGAGAAACCATCTGGTTATCCAAACTGAAGAATTAATGCATTATTAAAGTTCCTTTAAAATGGGAGTAGAAGAGCTCATGAGATAGTTCACATCCTGGTTTTCCTTTCCTTTGGAGACTTAAATGTTTATGAAAGAGAAGAAAAAAAAAGGAGTTGTTGCCATAAGGTGGCTTCTGTGAAGAAAGCAAAATGCCATGGTTCTGGGGGAGTGATATTATAAGGGCCAACTGCCAAAATGAGCCCTGGTGTAATAACCCATTCTGGAACTGGCAAACCTTGATTAAGTTTTGAACAAATTGGATGAAATTTGTAGTTACTTGATTCTGAAAAATAATTCATGACTTTGTTGTGGTTCTAGTTTTATGGAGCCTAGGGTTCTAGGTGAATTTTAAATAGGTGAATGCCTTTTTTTTTACTGATGTGTTTAGCCGCAATTAGGCATATATGATTGTAATAAAGGCAAAGAGTAAGGCATTAAATATAACATCTGGGTTGAATCACAACTTGGTCACTTATTCTGTGCTCTGGTTTATAAATAGTTTTTTATAATAATTTATTACATGAAAATCCCATCCTTTCTTTTACTCTTTATTCTTCTCCTCACCTCCTTTCTTCTCTCTTTTTTCTCCACTTTTATTTATTGATACAGAAAATATATGTAATATATGTTTATATTATATAATTTATATAGTATTATATAATGTTATATTAATATTTATATTTATCAGGGTGTGAAGTTTTATTTGTGGGGAAATTTTAGTTACAAATTTAATTTCTTTAATTGACTTAAGGCTATGAAAGTTTTCTATTTCTTCTTGAATTCAATTTTGTAATTCTGTCTTTCAAACAGTTTTTGAATCCAAATTTTAAAATTTATTGGCATAAAGTTGTTCATAATATTCCCTTATTCATTTAATGTCTGTGCATCTCTAGTTATATCCATTTTTTCATTCCTGATATTTATTGATAATAATTTCTGCTCTTTATCATTTCCTCCCTTCTATTTTAATTTGCTTTAGTTTTCCTAATTTCTTAAGATGGGAATTTTAGTTATTGACATATCATTTCTCTTTTCTACATATAAATTGAAAGCCATAAATTTCCCTCAAAGCGCTACTTTAACTGCATTTAAAAATTTTGATACATTGTATTTTTTAACAATTTTATTTAGATATAATTGACAATTAGTTACACACATTTAAAATATATCTTTACATATTTATATTTATTTATTTAACACTATATATGTTATATATATCATATATTGGTCATATATATATTTGTCATTATATAATAACATAAGCAAGGTACTGAACATATCCATCTACCTGACCATTTGCCACTTTATAATCCCTCCATCCTGCTTCTCTTTCTCTATACCCATGCAACTTTCCTATACCATAGATTACTTTGCATATTCTAGAGTTCTTCTATAAATAGAATCATAAAATATGTACTCTTTTTATTCTGGCCTTTTTCAGTCAGAATAATATTTTGAGATTCTTCCATGTTGTAGCCTATATGAGTAGTTTATTCTATGTTTTATTTATTAGTGTTATTCCATGATAGAGTATGATTATATTTATTCACGTACTCTTTCATGGAAAGTTTCCAGTTTTTGGTTATTACAAAGTAAAGAGCTGTGAACATTATGTATATGTCTTCTTCTGGACATACATTTTTCTTTTCTCTTGGGTAAATACTTAAATGGCTAAATTTTAGGCATATGCTTAACTTTTTAAGAAGCTATCAAAATGTTTTCCAAATTGGTTGTGGCATTTAACCCTCCCTCCATTAGTGTATGACTGTTCCATTTACTGCACACCCTTGCCAATACTCCATATGGTCATTCTTTTTAATTTCAGCCATTCTAATATCTGTGTGGTAGTATCTCATCATCGTCTTAATTTGCATTTTCCCATCTCCTAATGACCAGTGATGATGAGCATCAGTCCATGTACTTATATGCCATTGGTATATCTTGTTGAATGTCTACTTTCAATTTTTTTTAAGTTAGCTCTTTGCTTCCTTATTTTTGAGCCTTGAGAATTCTTTATATATTCTGCATGCAAGTCCTTTATCAAATAATCTCCTGCAGTCTGTGATTTTCTTTTCACTGTTTTAGCAGTATCTTTTGAAGAGCAGAAGTTTTAAATTTGACAAAGCTCAACTTATCATTTTTAAAACAATTTTTTTAGGTTGTGTTTTTAGTGGGGTATCTAAAGATATCTTTGCATAACATATGACCATAAATATTGTATCCTATGTTTGCTTCTTTCAATAGAACTTTAATAGTTTGGGTTTTTACATTTAGGTTTATGATCCATTTGAGTTAATATTTCTATGTGAAAAGAGGCATGCATCAAAATTCCTTTTTTTTTTGGCGTATGGATATCCATTGTTCTAGTAGCATTTGTTCAAAAGACTATTCTATCTCAATTGAATTGCCTTTTAATTTGTGTTAAAAATCAATTGATAATATTTGTGTCTATTTCTAGGTCCCTGTTATTAATGTTAAAATCACATAAATTGATACTAGAGCTTTATTGTACATCTGATATTCAGGTAGTATTAGCCCTGAAGATTTGCTTTTCTTTTCAATGTTGTTTTGGGTATTCTAGAGTCTTTGCATTGCCATAGGACTTTAGAATTATTTTCTCAATTTCTATAAAAAAAGAATTACTGGAATTTTGATTGGGGTTGAATTGAACCTATAGAACAATTTGGGGAGAAATGATATCTTATTAATATTAAGTCTTCTGGCCCAAGAAAAAGATATATTTTTCATTTATTACGTTTCTTTAATTTCTTTTAGCAATATTTTTTAGTTTTCAGTGAACATGCCTTGAATATATTTTATCAGATTAATACCTAAGTATTTAATATTTTTGATACTATAATCATATTGCTGTTTTTTATTAAATTGTATGTTCTGATTGTTTGTTGCTATAGATATACAATTGATTTTGTATATTTATCTTGTATCCATACTAAATTATATTCTTGCTAATTTACTTATTATTTCCAACAGTTCCTTTGTAGAATTTTTTTTTTTTTTGGCCACGCTGCACCACTTGTGGGATCTTAGTTCCCTGACCAGGCAGTGAACCTGGGCCACAGCAGTGAAAGCACCAAGTCCTAACCACTGGACCACCAGGGAGCTCCCATTTTTATAGATTTTTAAAGACCGTCTATATAGACAATAATATCATCTGCAAATAAATTCAGATTTATTTTTTCTTTATTATCTCACAATCTATTTTTATTGATTTAGTCTTTTTAATAGAATTTTAGTGGATTTACAATATTATATTAGTTGCAGGTGTACAGCTAGTGGTTCAGTATTTTTAAAGATTATACTCCATTAAAAGTTAATACAAGATAAGGGCTGCAATTCTGTGTGCTGTACAATATATCCTTTTTGTTTATCCTTTTTATACTTAGTAGTTTGTATCTCTTAATCCCATTACCCTATCTTGCCCCTCCCCCCTTTTCCTTTCCCCACTGATAACTACTAGTTTGTTTTCTATATCTGTGAGTCTGTTTCTGGTTTGCTATATATATTCATTTGTTTTATTTTTTAGATTCCACATATAAGTGATATCATACAGTATTTGTCTTTGTCTGACATTTCACTAAGCATAATATTCTCTAGGTCCATCCACATTGCTGCAAATGGCACAGTAATATTTCATTATATATAATGAAATATTATATATATATAATACATAATAGTGGTTCTATTTTTAGTTTTATGAGGAACCTCCATATTGTTTTCCGTAGTGGCTGCACCAATTTACATTCCCACCAACAGTGTACAAGTGTTCCCTTTTCTCCATATCCTCACCAACATTTATTATTTGTAGACATTTTGATGACAGCCATCTGACAGGTGTGAGGTCATATCTCATTGTTGTTTTGATTTGCATTTCTCTAATAATTACCTATGTTGAGCATCTTTTCATGTGCCTGTTAGCCATTTGTATGTCTCCTTTGGAAAATTGTCTATTCAGGTGTTCTGCCCATTTATTGATTGGGTTAGGTTTTTTAGATATTAAGTTATATAAGTTGTTTATGTATTTTGGATATTAACCCCTTGTTGATCATATCATTTGCAAATATTTTCTTCAATTCCATAGGTTGTCTTTTCATTTTGTTAATGGTTTCCTCTGATTTTCATTTTGTTAATGGTTTCCTTTGCTGTGCAAAAGGTCCCATTTGTCTATTTTTGCTTTTATTTCTTTAGCCTTAACAGACAGATCCAAAATATATTGCTATGGTTCATGTCAAAGAGTGTTCTGCCTGTTTTCTTCTAGGAGTTTTATGGTTTCAGTTCTTACAATTGGGTCTTTAATCCACTTTGAATTTACTTTTCTATATGGTATGAGAAAATGTTCTAATTTCATTCTTTTACATGTAGCTGTCCAGTTTTACTAGCAACACTTGTTGAAGAGACTTTCTTTTCTCCATTGTATACTTTATTTACTTTTTTTTTTTTGCGGTACGTGCGTCTCTCACTGTTGTGGCCTCTCCTGTTGCGGAGCACAGGTTCCGGACGCACAGGCTCAGCGGCCATGGCTCATGGGCCTAGCTGCTCCGCAGCATGTGGGATCTTCCCGGACCGGGGCACGAACCCATGTCCCCTGCATTGGCAGGCGGACTCTCAACCACTGCGCTACCAGGGAAGCCCTCCATTGTATACTTTTGCTTCCTTTTTCATAGATTAATTGACTAAAAGTGTGTAGGTTTATTTGTGGGTTCTCTAGTCTGTTTCATTGATCTATGTGTCTGTTTTTGTACCAGTACCATGCTGCTTTGATTACTATAGCTTTGTAGTATAGTCTAAAGTCTGGGCAGGGCGGTGATGCCTCCAGCTGTGTTCTTTTTTCTCAAAATTGCATTGACAATTGGGGTCTTTTATGGTTCTGTATAAGTTTTAGGATTATTTGTTTTAGTTCTGTGAAAAATGTCATGGATTTTGTGATAAGGATTGCATTAAATCGTAGATCGCTTTGAGTAGTATGGTAATTTTAACAATATTAATTCTTCCAATCTGAGAGCACAGGATATCTTTCCATTTCTTTGTAACATCTTCAGCTTTCTTCATCGGTGTTTTATAGTTTTCAGAGTATAGGTCTTTCACCTCCTTGGTTAAATTTGTTCCTAGGTGTTTTATTATTTTTAATGTTATTTTAAACAGGAATTTTTTTTCCTTTCTCTTCCTAATAATTATTAGTGTATAGAAAGGCAACAGATTTCTGTATATTAATCTTGTATCCTACTACTTTACTGAATTCAATTATTAGTTCTAACAGCTTTTGGGTGGAGAGAATATAAAGTATCATGTCATCTGCAAATAGTGACAGTTTTACATCCTCCCTTCCAACTTGGATGCCTTTTATTTCTTATATTTGTCTGATTTCTGTGGCTAGGACTTCCAATACTATGTTAAATAGAAATGCTGAGAGTGGGCATCCTTGTCTTGTTCCTGAATTTAGAGGAAAGATTTCAGCTTTTCACCACTGAGCATGATGTTAGCTGTTGGTTTGTCATAAATGGTCTTTATTATGTTGAGATATGTTCCCTCTATACCCACTTTGATGAGAGTTTTATCATGAATGAATGTTGAATTTTCTGAAATGCTATTTCTGCCTCTATTGAGAAGATCATGTAATTCTTATGCTTCCTTTGGTTAATGTGGTATGTCACAGTGATTGATTTGCAAATTTTGAGCCATCCTTTCATCCATGGACTAAATCCAATTTGATCACGGTGTATGATCCATTTTATGTATTTGGATTAGGTTTTCTAATATTTTGTTAAGGATTTTTGCATCTATATTTATCGAAGATATTGGCCTATATTTCTCTCTCTTTTTTGTAGTGTCTTTGTCTGGTTTTGATATCAGGGTAATAGTGGCCTTGTAGAATGATTTTGGGAGTGTTTCATCCTTTACAATTCTTTGGAATAGCTTCAGAAGGATAGGTATTATCCCTTCTTTATATGTTTGGTAGAATTCTCCTGTGAAGCTGTCTGGTCCTGGACTTTTGTTTGCTGGGAGTATTTTTTTTTTTAATTACAAATTCAATTTCACTACTAGTGATTGGTCTGCTCAAATTGTCTGTTTCTTCTTGATTCAGTCTTGGCTTTCAGTCTGTTCCACAAATGTGTGATTTAGGTTCCAGCCAAAGAGTGAGTAGATAGAATTGGGAATCTTCTCTCCATGTCTTTCTTTTCTGGGATTCCCTCTCTATGACTAGTGGTCAGAGTTTCCCCAGATTCAGTCTTCTATTTTCCCCAGACCAGAAAAATTCCGGTTTTCCACTGTTCTACTTACTGTAGATATTTCACTGTCTGAGACTAATGATAAAAGCTGTGAAAATAGGAACTCATTTCTTACAAATCCCCTACTCTAGTTATAGACTATCAACCAAAATATATCTTCTTCTCTTTAATCTCCAGTTTGTATTATATTCAGAATTTATAGGTGTCATCTGCAGGTTGTTCTATAGTGGAATATTATTTAGCCACTACTGGATGCAGAGAAGTGTTCTGTACTTGCTTCTTATATATTCTCTGACATTTCCCTCAATTTTAAACTCTGATTTTTAGCCATGGTTTATTTAGTATGCCTGTGTCTAATAACCTCACTACCACTTCAGTATGCTACCTTTAATGCATGTGAACTTAGAAACTAAATCTCCTGACATTAAGAATTTGGTCAAAATGAAGAATAGATGGTCTCAGAGACATTCTTATATCTATAAAGATTATGACATTAATTACATAAATTTTGTGTAACGAAGTTTGGCTGCTTTCAAATTTTATTTAATCACTTCCAGGATTTTATTTTTGCTGTAGTTTTTAAAATTAGAAACTCATAAATTCTCATTTATGAAATTTTACAAAGCCAAATGTTTTTCTTATGCATGTACAGACTCTCATGGACCTACAGACATGCTTTTTTAAAATTTGAGCCAATTTTTAACTTTCAACAGCTTGAGAGAAATATGTGCAACCCCCTCGTAGATTTATCTTTATTAATTGTAAAAACAACATAATGATGTAAACATATTGGTTAGGCTCAGTATGTAGGGTAAAAACTAAAATTCATTTCCAACTATTGATAACCGAAGGCGGATTTTTGATTCAGAATTTATTGCTAATCTTGCAACAGTATTTTTTATAAAATGAAGCATTTGATATTTTCTTTTTTAAAAGTATCCTAGGATGCCCTTGTAAGTGAAAGGCTTAATAGGTTTCATGGCTGTGAATTATTTTCACCAATACTTGTGTACATAATGTATTCTAGAAGTGCTGAGTCTATTCTTCAATTCAGTACAAACTCACATAACTTATTGAAACTTTGTTCAGTTTCTCATTTTTTCTATTCATACTTGATTTCAGAACATTCTGTACTTTTTCGCAACTGAGCTAAACTTGAAGCCTAGGGATTTACCAATACTCTTATGTACTTTTGAACTTTGCCATCTGGTTCTAAGAAGTACATGTTCTTTTTGTTCTCATGCATAAAAATACATTATTTGGAAAGTGTTTTTACTTCAGTTTTACCTAAAAAAAACTAATCCAGATGAATGGATGAGGTTGATATCTCCATTCAACCACTCATATCTTTGTATTTCTCAAACCAGGTATTTTCTATTTTACACAATCAGGCTAAATTTGAAAAATAAAGAAGCAGAATCTCCATTTCTCCCTTTGGATTCCCATTGGTTAGTAGGATGTGACTAAAATAAAATTTTCTTTGCTGGCTCCTGAAGACCAAAGAAAGAAAACATATTTGGAATATGAAAATAAATGCAAGCAATTTTTTTTATTAACTTACAGTGAGCATCTTTCACACATTAAGATGTATCACTGTTATCAAAGAAATAATTAACAGAGCAAGGAGAAGTTACATGTGGCTGAAGTGAGTGAAAACCATCCTTTAACCCTCAGATGAATTAGAAATATTATGGTAGAAAAATTGTTTGAGGGTGATCTGAAAGGGTCTAAGTAATAGGAATAAATAATATTAAAGAGAAAATAGAATATCGAAAAGTCTCCAAGTGACATCCAGGTGCCAGACAAAATTCTCTAATAGACCTGAACATTTTATTTCATATTTCTGAGTCCTGAGTCATTACAATAATCAGAATATGCTACAGTGATGACTGTGGATATCCATGAAAGGAACAGTATGTTTAACTCAGGGACTGGTTCATGGCTCCAACCTATGTGAGTTTTGGCAAAGTTGTTAAATGATCATAAGTTATAGTTACTAGTGACTAAGGCTAAAAGTCAAACTTGTGACTTACATAGGAACAATACCTGTTGATCAGATGAAGATGTCTAAGCCATCCACTTTTTTTCTTTTTTTTTTGACGAGGCTGTTCTTGGCAGACATTAAGCAAAATCAAAATATACTTTAGATATGGAACATGACAGTTGTATAAGGAAACTCTAGAAAAAGGAAGGGAATTGAAGGACTGAGTGAATATAGAATATTTTGGAGGATTAACTGGGACCTAGGCACCAGAATGGGAAGATGCAATGAATTTCTGGTCAATCCAGGAAAATTGGGAAAATGGTGGCATCTACAAAACCACAAATTAATCTTTTCTGCATGGAACTGGCAAACATTAAAAAAGCTGATTGAGCTGCAACTTACGGTGGCAAGACTCCTGGAATCTTGGGAGGTAGCAATCTCAGCTGATTGCAGCCCAAGCAGCCAAAGAGCTGGTGGCAGAAAATAAGCAGAGGGGGCAATTCTTCAGAGAGGTATTCTAACTGCTTTCAGGATTCTGGGTATACTTTGTGTGAGGGAAAGAAGGGAATCATGTACTCTGATGAGGATATGTTCAATGTATAAGACTGACAATGACACCTTCCATGGAATTCTGTTAGGAAACAGCACACACACTCAGGTTTCTCTTATGGGTAAGGTAAATTGATTTTATAGATGTGCAAACTACACATTTAATGTTTTATATACATGTGTATAGGTATATTTTTTAGCTAAAATTCTTAATATTACTGGAGATAATAATTTTTCCCCCATATTTTAAGAATTCTATGTTTCTGGAAAAGGGAGCTGACTACATACAAGTAGCCCATAAATGAATTAGCTGGAGAAATTCTTGAAAGATTGTATGAATTGTGACACTAGCTATATTCCTATTTTGGACTGGAAAGGCAAGTGTAATATTCTGAGACTTGAGTGCCATTTAAAAAAAATAGGTTAGAACGAAAAGGATGAATGAGTTTGGAATTAGCAGAAGATTATGGTTGAGAGTAGGCCAACACACAGCTAGGCCTAATGTCCAAAAGTCAGGACAGCCATAATGGTGATTTTAAATGGGAATTCTGAGTCATCTCAGCAGAACCCTGGAATGTTGGCAGCATTCAGATATGGGAAGCAGAGCCCATAGAATCTGGGGTGAAGGTGACTATGTGAGTGAGTTCTTTCCACGTGTGACTGGTCCTTAGGCTCTGGACCAGGGTAGTAGCAAGTATGTTATCTCTAGAAACATGTTCATGGTGACTAGAGGAACTTTGATTTAGAGGCAAAATGAAAGTCTAGGAGTAAGAGTGCCTTGGGTTGGAGGATGCTTGTGGGTTAAATAACACCTATTTCTTATCTGAGAATGTCAGGAAAGTGGAACAAAACCACAGATTCAGCTGTGCAGAAATTTAGACAAAAATAAAAGTGGGTGGCAGGAGAATTTAGTTAGACCTTGGCAGAAGGAAGTCTAAGTTCACTTTCTGTGATAGGCAGATTACTTCTTTTCTACTCTGCTTATACGTGTACATGTCAAAGCAGTTGTGTTCTTTCATTGTAAAATACCATTGATCTCTGATACAAATAAAATCTTGATACATCCAATTACCTTTCCCTAATCATAATTCATTTACATAATTCACCACCATTGTTTACTGTTTTTTGTTTTTTCTCTACACGCAGTTTTGCCATTGTGATTGGGTGGTTTATTTACTAAAGATGCCAGCTGCTCTCTGTAGAGGCAGAAACAGAAGGTCTCCTTGGAGAAGCTCTTATTTGTCCTAGAAAGGTCATGTAGCCCTTTGGTTATTTGCATGTAGAGTGAGTAAGCATCTAATTCCCTAGGAATGTGTTGATAGAACCCCATATGTTTTATCTGTAGCTTTGTTCCTTCTTAGTTTTATTTTTTTAAGTTATAATATGTTTTATTTCTTCTTTATTTATTCATCAGATTAGTAATGGCATGTCAGTCAAGATCCTAAGGCTTTGATTATTGAATACTGGACATACTGTAAAAGGAAATTGTGTCCATGTGCTTATGGATCTTTGAGAATAAAATGTTAACACAAAATTTAAAATATTTACATTTTAAATTTCTATTTGCTAAGAAAATTCAACATATTAAGGGTCATTTTCTTATTAGATACATTGTTTTTTGTCTACCTGGTAGGCAGAATTCTAAGAATGATCTCCAATGCTCTTCCATCTGTATAACCTCCTACCTTTTGAGTGTGGGTGGAACCTGTGAAAATGATGAGATATTATGATTATTTTGCAGTATGTAGCAGAAGAGAGATATCTGGGTGGGCCTAATCTATTTACATGAGCTCTTTAAAATAGAAAAGCTTTGTTTCTAGCTTGTGATAGAAAGGGAAAGCAGAGAGAGTCAAAGCATGAGAAGAATTCAACACACTATAGCTGGCTCATGGACACAAGGGGCCACATGACAAGAAATTCAGGATCCTCTAGAAATTCAGGGGCCCCTGCTTATGGCCAGCAAGAAAATGACAACCTATCAGTTCTACAAATATAAGAAACTGAATTCTGACAGCAACCTAAATGAGCTTGGAAGCAGAACCATCCTCAGCTCCTGAGGGTCGGAGCTCAGCCTAATTGACCACTTGATTCTGGACTGTGAGACCATAAACAAAGAGCTTGGTCAGACCCATCTGTATTTCTGAACCATGAAAAGTGCAAGACAATAAATGAGTATTGTTTTAAGCTACTAACTTTGTGGCAAATAGTTACACAAAAATAGAAAACTAATAGAGCCTACAATATGCTCTGTGTGAGGTATGGAAAACACAAGATGGGTAGAACACTGTCACTTCTTTTGAGATGTTTAGAGCATAGTAAACAAGACAGATGCATAAACACCAAAGATAATTATAATGCATTACCTGAAATGATAGAAGTTCTTTATAAAATACTATGGGAATACAGATATATGGTGGAGAAGTCTGCCTAGGGAAATCAGGAGAAACATTTCAGAGACCGTGATTGTTGGCTTCTATCAATATAATGAAAAAGTAATATGTAACAGGGACAAATAATATTACCAGGCAAAAGAGACACAAATTCTTAATGCATGAATATTCACACCCTTACAAAACTGACTGAAGGCACAGTGAAGGTCAGTTTCAATTTTATAAGAAATTAACTGGCGTAAGTGTGAGTGTACCTTGGTGTTTACGAAATAATTCTATCTCAGAATATTCATTTTATCACGTTACATAGATTTTCCTGCAAGCATGTTCTGGCTAAGCAGTACCAATCCTCAATGAGTAACTTAATTGAATTTCTACGATGTATGTAATAGCTTCACTAAGCTCAGGAAAATAAGTATTAAACTTTGCAAACTGTACCATCAGATAACATTAGATTTGGCTGGGAGTGACTCAAACCCCAAACAACAGTGGCCTTAATAAGACAGAATAATTTCTCTTTCATGTAAAAGTCTTGAAGTCGGCAGTTGCGTGGGGGCGGTTATGGTGACTTCATGGTGTCAGGAACATGGATTTTATGACTCTGAAGCATGTGTGGCTTATATTCTCCAGGTAATCTCATAATCTATCTGTCAGCTCTCCATGATATACATTATATTCCATTTAGTGGGAAGGAGTAAGTATGATTATATTAACCCTCCTTTCACATCCCAGTAATGTTATTACCTAGAAGTTGCACATATTACTTCCACTTATAAATTATTGATTAGGCCTTATTCATGTAGTTACTAGCAGCAAGGAAGGCTAGAGAATGTAGTTCTATTTTAGATGGCTGTATGCACTACGAAAAGTCATAGATCCTATAATTGTTCATTATAAAGTTATGCACCTTGTACAAGTATCAACTAAGAATAAGCACACATTTATTATCCTTAAGTTTTAAATTTAAGTATACTTTAAGAAAGGCTGAGCCAGTTTTAACATACTGGTGGTGTTTAAGATACTATTATAACACCGTTTCCCAAACTTCTTAATGTCAGATGATAATGGGTCATTTAACAATGAAATTGGAAGAACGTATAGACGTGCAAAGAACTATACTCATACATAGACTAAATGATAGTTATTCATTTTTTTAAGTGTATTTTTTTAAAGTCTTTATTGAATTTGCTACAATATTGCTTCTGTTTTATGTTTCGACTGTTTGGCCATGAGGCATGTGGGATCTTAATTCCCCGACCAGGGATCCAACCCGCACTCCCTGCATTGGAAGGCAAAGTCTTAACCACTGGACCTCCAGGGAAGTCCCTAGTTATTCATTTTCAAAGGGAGAGCATAACATATACTTTTTTCTAGGATATAGTGTTATTCCCTAACCTGTAACAACTGGAAATTCAGGAAAAACAGTTTATAATCTTTTTTTGTTGTTGTTTAACATCTTTATTGTAGTATAATTCCTTTACAATGGTGTGTTAGTTTCTGCTTTATAGCAAAGTGAATCAGCTATACATACACATATATACCCATATCTCCTACCTCTTGCATCTCCCGCCCACCCTCCCTATCCTACCCCTATATGTGGGCACAAAGCACCGAGCTGATCTCCCTGTGCTATGTGGCTGCTTCCCACTAGCTATCTATTTTACATTTGGTAGTGTATATATGCCCATGCCACTCTCTCACTTCGTCCCAGTTTACCCTTCCCCCTCCCTGTGTCCTCAAGTCCATTCTCTATGTCTGCATCTTTATTCCTGTCCTGCCCCTAGGTTCTTCAGAACCATTTTCTTTTTTTTTAGATTCCATATATATGTGTTAGCAGACGGTATTTGTTT
Source organism: Lipotes vexillifer (assembly GCF_000442215.2). NCBI lineage: Eukaryota > Metazoa > Chordata > Mammalia > Artiodactyla > Lipotidae > Lipotes > Lipotes vexillifer. The sequence continues at coordinate 249,393 of NW_006799924.1, forward strand.
TTCTCTTTCTGACTTACTTCACTCTGTATGACAGACTCTAGGTCCATCCACCTCACTACAAATAACAATTTTGTTTCTTTTTATGGCTGAGTAATATTCCATTGTATATATGTGTCACATCTTCTTTATCCATTCATCTGTCGATGGACACTTAGGTTGCTTCCATGTCCTGGCTATTGTAAATAGAGCTGCAATGAACATTGTGATGCATGACGCTTTTTTCTTTTTTAACATCTTTATTGGAGTATAATTGCTTTACAATGGTGTGTTAGTTTCTGCTAGTTTGTAATCTTAAAGTGCGTTACATAATAATTAGAGTGCAAATTACTAAGAAGACTATGGACACAAATTTTAAAATTTATGCAGCTTACAAATAAGATCAAATTTAGCAAATCTAATTTGACTGGAGATGGCAAATACACTTTCAAGGGAGCTTGAATGAGCATAATATATAAGCAAGTAGGTTTTTTTTGGGGGGGGGATAACTATTCCTTATTTAGAACTTGACAAATGTTAGAGTGTGTGTCATGGTGACTTGGATGAGTGTTGGTCAAGTCTTCCCCAGAAAAAAAGGGGGTTGGAAGTAAAAAGCTACCCCGTAGTAGCCTTTAAAAATAACCTCAGAATCATAATAGATGTGAAAGTCAGCAGCTTTGAGGTCACTGGAGAGAGCAGAATGGATTTGGAGCTCCTCAAAAAGCTCCATCCTCAGAGAATTGTTACTATTTGATCTATTTGGCAGCTTTCTATCTTTTCTTTATTTGTAGAGTCTGTCTTTATTTGACCTGACTCAGAGCTTACTCAATGAGGAAAGCCCTATCCCCAGGACATTTGTCAAAAACCATGTAGGCAGCAATTATTTAATACTGTAGATGGCTGGAATGGCTAGAGCCATTGAGGCAAATAAGAAACTGGCCAAAAATGTTCAGAGGAAAATATGAGGAATGAGAAATGTAAGGCAGAGATTGGTGGAATGTATTAAAACAAACGTGATTCAACAACAAGCTGTCTATAAAAGATATGCTTCAGAATCAATGAAAAAAATAGATTGAAAAATAAAAGGATGGGAAAAGATATACCATGCAAATAGTAAACCAAGAGAACAAAAGTGACTTACTAATATTAAATGAAAAAGACTTAAAGTAAAAATTATTATTGAAGATAGAGTGACATTTAAAATTACAAAAGGGTCAGTCTATCAGGAGTACATAACATTAAACATATATGAACCTAACAATGAAGTCTCAGAATACATGAAGCAAAAACTGACAAAATTGAAGGGAAAATAGACAGTTCAATTATAATAGTTGTAGAATTCAATACTCTATATCCAACAATAAACAGAACAGCCAGCCAGAAGACCAACAAGGAAATAAAAGTTGGGAAAATAGTATAGGCCATCTAGGTCTAACAGACATATAAAGAATACTCCATCCAACAACAGTAACAGAATACACATTTCTCTCAAGTGCACATGAGACATTCACTAGAGTAGACCATATATTATGCCATAAAACAAGCCAAAATAAATTTAAAAGGATTGAAATCACATAAAGTGTGTTCTCTAACTATAATGGACTAAATTTAGAGATTAAAAATGGAAATAAATTTGGAAAATTCACAATATGTGGAAATGAACACTTTCATAAATAACCTAAATGACAAATGGGTCAAAGGAGAAATAGAAAAAGTGAATGAAAAATGCTGTGAGACACAAGAAAATGATAATATAAGATACCAAAACTTATGCAGTGCAGCTAAAGCAGTGCTCAGAGGAAAATTTGTAGCAATAAATAAATGCTTGCATTAAAAAGTTAGAAAGTCCTCAAACCAATAATATAACCTTAAGAAACAATAAAAAAGAGAACACCAAGCCAAAGTAAAAAGAATGAAGGAAATAATAAACACTAGAGTGGAAATAAATGAAATAGAGAGTAGAAAAACAATATTAAAAAAGTCAACACAACCCAAATTTGGTTCTTTGAAAAGATCAACAAAACTGACAGTCTTTTAGCTGGACTGACCAAGAAAAATTTACAGAAGACTCAAGTTACTAAAATTAGGAATTAAAAAAGAGCATCAGTACTGAATCATATAAATATGTTTATGAGAACACTATGAACAACTGAATGCCAGTATGTTAGGTAATTTAGATGAAAGGGACCAATTCCTAGAAAAATATACACTACTAAAATTCAAGAAGAAACAGAAAATCTGAATAGCCTCAAAACAAATTTTAAAAAGTTAGTACATTGAAACCTTACTAGAAAGAAAAGTCTGGAATTCACTGGTAATTTTTACCAAATATTTAAAGAATAAACAATGCCAATCCTTCACAAACTCTTCTGGAAAATAGCAAAGAAGAGAATAATTTCTTTGATACCAAAACCAAAGACATTATAAAAAAATTAGAAAGCTAAAGACCAATATCCCTTATAAATATCAGCACAAAATCCTCAACAAAATGGTAGTAAACTGAATCCAACAACATATAAAAAGGATGGTATAAAATGACCAAGTGAGATTTATACAAGAATGCAGTTGTTTTAACATGTGAAAATCAGTGTAATACACTATATTAATAGAATAAAGGACACAAACCACATGATAATCTCAATAGATGTAGAAAAATAATTTGATAAAATCAAACCCTCTTTCATGAGAAAAAAAAAAAACCAACAAAACAAACCTAAAAACAAAAAACACTCAGTGACCTAGGAATAGAAGAGAACTTCTGGGAAAATGCACAGCTAACATCATACTTAATGGTGAAAGGCTGAATGCTTTTCCTTCTCTAAAAGGATGCCTGTTCTCCTCACTTCCATTTAACATTGCACTGGATATTCTAGTGGGGGCGACTAGATGAGAAAAAGAAACAAAAGTCATATAGATTAGAAATGGAGAGTTAAAACTATCCCTATTCTCAGATAACAATTAGGTAAGACAAAGAAATAAAAGGCATTTAGACTGGAAATGAAGTAAAACTACCTCTATTTTTAGATGATAATTTTGTACACAGAAAATTCTAAAGAATCCATGAAAAGTTACTAGAATTAGTAAACAATTTCAACAAGCTTTCAGGATACAAATTCAATATACAATACAAAAATTTACAGCATTTCTATTCACTAGCCATGAACAGTCTGAAAATAATATTAAGAAAACAATTTTCTTTATGACAGCATCCAATAGATTAAAGTATGAATAAATTAAATAGATTGCAAAACTTTTACACAAAAATCTGCAAAACACTGTTGAATTAAATTAAAAAAATAAGTAAACAAATGGAAATACATCCCATGTTCCTAGATTAGTAGATACCATCTTAAGAATGACATTATTCCTCATCTGATCTGCAGATTCAATGCATCCTTTTTTTTTTTTTTCCAGAAATTGAGGAGCTGATCCTAAATTTCATATGGAAATGCGAGGGACACCAATAGGTTTAGTGGGTAACAGAACAATATTTTATAAACGTAGTCAAATATATCTTGGAGAATTTTTCTTTACCCTGGCCCTTCTCCAACTTGAGGAGACTTTAAGATTGAGACAATTATTCAAGGAATAATAAATATTAAATGGCCATGTTTTCCCTCCCTTCGAGACTGAATACAAACCATGAGTTTGGTTCAGGGGGTTAAGAAAAGCAAATGCCTGGTATAAAACAGAACAGAAACATTTTCAATTAGGACACAGGGACCACTGGAGTGTGTTTACAAAACTTCTGCCCCATGAGGTCTTCCTAAGATGGATTGACATGCCCTTCTCAACATGGGAGAATTGAGCATAGTATTTTGATTTTTAAAATGTCTCCTCAAGCTCTGCAGTTCCTCTTAGCAGCCTAGTGGGAGAAACTCAGCCTGCTGCCTCTGAATTTAACCAACAGAAATGAATAATGCTTATTCAGAGAAATGACCTGCATTTTGTCAGATGCTGTGCTCTGCACAGCCTTCTCTCCATGGTACAGCCAGACAGCATGCAGTGCCACAGTGTACAAGGTTGGCCTCTGGGAAAGAAATCATGGCAAGCCAAGGCTGTGTCACAATCCAGTGAGGAGAGATGGAGGTGAAGATTCACCATCCTGGAGAAACATAAGGGAAACAAGTACTATAATAGGCACTGAGTTGATACCGTTCATTACAAGACAGTTTCTGATAGAAGCATCTGTCTTTATCCCTGTACTCCTGGTTGTTAAAGCCAGATATGGCTTAGGTATGGATAAGAGAAGCTACTGTGATTAGGAGAATGGGCTTTGAGGGAGATAAACGCAGGCTTGGGTTCTAGCTCTGTAACTTGCAGAAGCAAAGTAACCTAGCCAAAATCTCACACCTACTATGATTCAGTTTCATCCACTGCAAGATGCTGAAAACAGTAGTTTTCTGCATAGAGTTGCTGCAAGGATTAAATTACGTAAAGCGTAATGTGTTTTTACTATAAGTGACAGTTAATAATATTAGTTTTATTAAATATTAAGCTGATATTTACTTTATATCATTATTATAGCCAGCTTTGGTAGACTTCCAGAGTTTGAGCCCAATTCTCTTAACCAGATAAAAGATTGGGTTGGCAGAGTTGTGAAGAATTATTCCCCAGAAGTTATCCTAAACCTGGACTATGACTAACCTTCCAAGCTCATCACTTTTATGGAACTTGGTTTATAGTGGGTCATATAGGAGAAAAGGATAAGAGACTTTCATAGTTGCCAAACTCAAGGAATACACACATCCTCAACTAGAAAGAAGAATGAGAATGGTGTTTGGAACTATTCTGGCATACTGGTCTCATAAGGAGATCAAATGATTCTGTGTGTGTGTGTGTGTGTGTGTGTGTTTATACACTACCAAATGGGTTGGCAGTGATTCTTTTATAATATTCATGTTTTGTTTTGTTTTTTTTTCGGTACGCAGGCCTCTCACTGTTGTGGCCTCTCCTGTTGCGGAGCACAGGCTCCAGACGCGCAGGCTCAGCGGCCATGGCTCACGGGACCAGGCGCTCCGCGGTATGTGGGATCTTCCCAGACCGGGACACAAACCTGTGTCCCCTGCATGGGCAGGCGGACTCTCAACCACTGCACCACCAGGGAAGCCCTATTCATGTATTTTTAAAGATAAGGAAAGTAAGTTATGCTACTCACTAAACAGCAAATAGTTTTCCAATTGTCTGTCTTGAAACAAGGTCTTCTGATTCTCAGCTTGTTGAGTTTTTCTTGAGGCTGCAGAGGGGAAAGAAAAGCAAGCTTGAACACTGACCATCATAGCTTCCAAAGGAAAGTAGAACTTTAACAAATCCCATGGTGATAAGTAGAGGAATACCAGAGGAAGTCCCTTTTTTCATCAACCCCATAAAGGCAAGAATTGTCAATCTTTTTTCCTGCAATCTGTCAGTATGCATATAGTACAGCTGGACAAAGTCATCCTGGAGAGAACTTGCTCTCTACTTATTCCAAAGGAAGATGTAAGCTGAGCCATTGGGGGAGAAATGAAGCCATCAGGCACAACTGTGATGGCTTTTTAATGCGATTGTTTTTACTAAGCCAGCAGGTAACTTTGGTGCTGAGTCAAACCCAAGGGAGAGATGGTGAGAGATCAAGGGAGAAAGAAAAGAGAGAGGCAGAGTAGAAACTCAGAGCTGGCAGCTGGCCAGCAAGCTACAGAGAAGGAGCTAAATTATGCATCTTATTTAGTACATTTATTAAAAGAACATTTCTAGGCAAACATCCCAAAACAAATATGACCATCAGTTAAGCACCACGCAGTCCTGAGCAGATTTAGTGCATGACAATTTTCTCATAATGGCTTTGTGGTGTTTGCTGAGTTTCATCTCTTTATAGAATTTTATGAATTGTCATTCCATGGGGATTTTAAATAGGCTGAATTTGTCCTTCATTTGTGGTTGTTCAACAAAGTCAAAAGTAGAGAAATGTGGAGTGAAGATGACATGGAATGGGAAGAACATGTTTGTTCAACTGTTGGTTTTTGGTTGGTATTTACCAGCAAATCAGAGTACTACTCTTCTCTATTATTCATTATTCATCATTATTCATATTTGAACATCTTTTTTTTTTTTTCTTTGCGGTATGCGGGCCTCTCACTGTTGTGGCCTCTCCCGTTGCGGAGCACAGGCTCCAGCTGCACAGGCTCAGTGGCCATACCAGGCGCTCCGCGGTATGTGGGATCTTCCCAGACCGGGACACAAACCTGTGTCCCCTGCATGGGCAGGCGGACTCTCAACCACTGCACCACCAGGGAAGCCCTATTCATGTATTTTTAAAGATAAGGAAAGTAAGTTATGCTACTCACTAAACAGCAAATAGTTTTCCAATTGTCTGTCTTGAAACAAGGTCTTCTGATTCTCAGCTTGTTGAGTTTTTCTTGAGGCTGCAGAGGGGAAAGAAAAGCAAGCTTGAACACTGACCATCATAGCTTCCAAAGGAAAGTAGAACTTTAACAAATCCCATGGTGATAAGTAGAGGAATACCAGAGGAAGTCCCTTTTTTCATCAACCCCATAAAGGCAAGAATTGTCAATCTTTTTTCCTGCAATCTGTCAGTATGCATATAGTACAGCTGGACAAAGTCATCCTGGAGAGAACTTGCTCTCTACTTATTCCAAAGGAAGATGTAAGCTGAGCCATTGGGGGAGAAATGAAGCCATCAGGCACAACTGTGATGGCTTTTTAATGCGATTGTTTTTACTAAGCCAGCAGGTAACTTTGGTGCTGAGTCAAACCCAAGGGAGAGATGGTGAGAGATCAAGGGAGAAAGAAAAGAGAGAGGCAGAGTAGAAACTCAGAGCTGGCAGCTGGCCAGCAAGCTACAGAGAAGGAGCTAAATTATGCATCTTATTTAGTACATTTATTAAAAGAACATTTCTAGGCAAACATCCCAAAACAAATATGACCATCAGTTAAGCACCACGCAGTCCTGAGCAGATTTAGTGCATGACAATTTTCTCATAATGGCTTTGTGGTGTTTGCTGAGTTTCATCTCTTTATAGAATTTTATGAATTGTCATTCCATGGGGATTTTAAATAGGCTGAATTTGTCCTTCATTTGTGGTTGTTCAACAAAGTCAAAAGTAGAGAAATGTGGAGTGAAGATGACATGGAATGGGAAGAACATGTTTGTTCAACTGTTGGTTTTTGGTTGGTATTTACCAGCAAATCAGAGTACTACTCTTCTCTATTATTCATTATTCATCATTATTCATATTTGAACATCTTTTTTTTTTTTTCTTTGCGGTATGCGGGCCTCTCACTGTTGTGGCCTCTCCCGTTGCGGAGCACAGGCTCCAGCTGCACAGGCTCAGTGGCCATGGCTCACGGGCCCAGCCGCTCTGCGGCATGCGGGATCCTCCCAGATCGGGACACGAACCCGTGTCCCCTGCATGGGCAGGCGGACTCTCAACCACTGCGCCACCAGGGAAGCCCTGAACATCTATTTTGTACTGGGATTTGAACTGTAAATCCTAGGAGCACAAAGATGAATAAGATAAGGTTTCTGACACCAAGAAGAGTACAGTTTTAGGAGGAGGAGAAAAACATAGAGAAGGTAAAAGCAGGGCTATGTAGATAGAAGTATCAAATAGTGTGGGACATAAAGGAGATGTGATTATGCTACCTGGAAAGTGATGGGTAGAGCAAGAGAAGTTTTCAGAAAGAAAAAGATGATGAGGGTATCCACAGTAGAGGAATAGAGTGAACAAAAGCGTTAGGCAAGGCATAAACTACCCTGGTAGTTTGGATAAATGGAAGCATCTCAGAATGACTGGAACATATAGGAAAGTAGAAAGGAGGGAATGAAGCCAGAGTAAAGACTGGTAGGAGGGGCCAGAGGATGGATGGCTGTATATACCACATTAAGGAGCTTGACACTTTTCAGGAAAATGGAAAACCATTGAAATATTTCAAAGCAGGAGAGTAATACAAACCTTGATGCACTAGAATAATAATTTTGGAAGTAATGTAAAAAATGAGTTGAAATGTTAGACTAAGTAGAGATATAAATTAGATCTAGTTCCATAGCCAAGGTAAGAGATGATATAGATTGAGTTAAGTTGGTAGCATTGTGGCTAGAGAGAGATAAAATGACATATAATAGGTTGAAAGGCAATAGAATCTATAGTATTTGATGATATATTGAATGTGAGTTGTACAGGGAAAAGTGAAGAATCTGAAATGAGTCCCAAGTCTCTAGGTTGGGTGGCTGGGTTATTTCGTCATATTAAAAGGATTGTAAACTTCCAAGCTGGTGAAGCACAATATACTGATTAAATATATATGCAAAAAATACACTGGAAGGAAGCACTACACATATCAACAGTGGTAACCACTGCAATTATACATTGCATTATTCCTTTCATTAGATTGTATAGTATTTTCCAAAGTAAAAAAAAAAAAATGAACATGAATTACTTTTAGGACAGAAAAAATGCATAAATGCTCCTTTAATAATTACAAGTGTGATAGACAAAGAAGAAATGCTTATAAAATACTTCTCCTTTGAGCTTGACTTTGATAATATAGTCTTATCAACTAGAAAACAACTCCAGGAATATATTGAAATATATGGATTCCATTTTGGATAGTGACATGGTTCCTTCTTTATTTCTATTTTTTACACCTCTGTTATACTTCTCAAACTATATTCGCCTGAAAATCAAACACCATGGTAGGGCAAAACACTTAAGGTTGCTGTATTTAAGAAGCTAGTGGTTAGAAAGGAAAGATACTGAAGCAGAGAGAGGATTCTTCTTATTTCCCTGGCTATTGACACCTGCTGGATGTATGGCTTGGAACCAATAACACTTCTTTGGAGCTTCTTGAATCATCATTTGCTGAGGGTTTCAGAAATGCTTTAGGAGTAAGGGATACTGCTAAGAGTCTATATTCTCACGGTTTCTTCGATAGTATCCATATCCACCCATTTTTCATGTCTATGCTGTATATATTTATACACACAAGCCTGTATGCCATTTTCCAGCTTTGATGTCCTCCAATATTCTTTAGAGTGGCAGTTATTTATTAATATTTTAAGTGTGATTTGTCAATGGATGCCCCCAAACACTTTAAATGTCAGGGCATTTGTCCATTTTCTTTTGGATGTGGGTTGAAGTTTTATTTTCTAAAGTCCTGAGAATTATTAAGAACCCTTAGCACTAGAGGTTAAAGAACAATTTCCTGCTGTCTCTACAAGCAGGAAGGAAAAAAAAAAAAACCCAAAAGCTGGCCTTAATATGTTCTTATTTCAAAAAGGCCACTGACTTTTTTCCACTACTTGTTTGCGAACCTATATCCTCGTATGAGGGTCTTGGCTTTTGATTAAAAATTTACCTTATGTTTTTTGTTTATCCTTTGTCTTTCGTATGGCTTTCATCCAGAAGTAAAGTAACCCATTCCCTAGAAACTGCTTCAAATCTGAGTTCTAAAACCTTGAAGTAGGACTGAACATTTGACTGGATCACATTATTGTGTTCCCTCTTGATGTGTCAATCTTTTTCAATTTTGATGCCAGTTTCCTTTGGTTACGAGAGGCCCAACCCTCCCTGTTATTTTACCACTCCTGGAAAGAAAGCAGAAGAAGCATCCTTGGACTTAAATTCTCATTGGACTGCTAAAGTTTTCAGATATGAGCTGTCCATCTTAAAGTGGCCCTTCCTTCTCTTCTCCTTCCCCTAATGCCTCGGCTGCTTTGTTGCCTTCTCTCAATGCCTATTGTAATGTTGAGATTCCTGAGTTCTCCTGGAGCTCAGAGATGGTAGAATAAGATCATACTCTGGTGGCAAGTAGGCAGCTACCTACTTACACATTTGCTAGGAAGAATGAGAAGGAAGGATGCACTTCAAGAATGCATTTTACCCAGGGGAATCATAATGATAAGCCAAAGCAGGCAATAGATGACTTCAGGATGAACTATCCATCTTTGCAGAAGGCATTTCAATGTGGTGAGAACAGTAGCTAAGAGAGCAACTGAACTTTTGAAATAGTGAATAGTATGCATCTGGGCTTTATATTCCATGTTCTTATTTTATTATTCCCCCCCCCCCAAGATTAAAGCACGGGACACATATTTTATTTTATTTCAAAGAGTAGACTTAGACCAAAAGAATTTCTTTTGAGTTGTGTGAGAAAATGAGCAGAGAAGACAAAGAGTGAAATGATAGCCCTTTACATCTCACTCAAACTGCACATTTCAGTAATGTCCTAAAGATTCATGAGGTTCTATTTGCCTATAATTGTGTTGAACTTATATCTGGATTGATGGCATGACTTCTCCAAAGTATAGATCAAGAAGATAAGGGCTTCCTTGGTGGTGCAGTGGTTGTGAGTCCGCCTGCCGATGCAGGGGACACGGGTTCGTGCCCCGGTCTGGGAGGATCCCGCGTGCTGCGGAGCAGCTGGGCCCGTGAGCCATGGCCGCTGAGCCTGCGCATCTGGAGCCTGTGCTCCGCAGCGGGAGAGGCCACAGCGGTGAGAGGCCCGCGTACCGCAAAAAAAAAAAAAAAAAAAAAAAAAAAAAAAAAGAAGATAAGCACTTCGACATAAATGATAAATTGCCTACATGGTGAAATGAGACACAATTTAGGTTTGGAAAGCTTGGTTTTGAATTTTGTCCCTGACACTTACTGCCTGTGTGTTCCTAGCCAAGTCACTTAGCCTAAGTGACACTATAAAGTAGAGGTAAAATAGGGACAATGTCTCCCTGAAGTTTAAAGTATTTAAAACATGTTAAAATTGAAGATAAATTTTAATACCTTAGGATTTAAGATATGACATAGTTAAATGACAGTCATCATGAAGTTTGTCATGTCTATGGTTATAATGTCATAAAGAAACAAATTTGATCTTAATAAATCAAACTCAGTAAACTCTAATTTTCCAACTTCAACGAAGCTCAGGCTGTGTTGCCTCTATTCTCCTACATGGTGACTTGCTATTGATATTTTAGAGTTTTGAACGATTGAAATGCTTTAGACAATTCTTCAGAGATATCTAGTCCATGACTAGCAATCAATACAGGTTGTTATCTTTAAGTTGTCTTTACTATGGCTGGAACAAAACACCTCCTGACCCCACCTCCCACCCCATGAAAACCGTTGCCCATTCAAAGCAGTCTCAATGTTTACACACATGTCACCTAAATGTACTTTTCTTAAAATTTCTCCAGACAGAAGTTGTTTCAATTAAGATGTGGAAATAGTAAATGTGCAGCTCTTTCCTATGGTGCGGGGAGCACAGTCGTATAAGGATGAAAGTAAAGACCTTTTCTTGCTCTCCTGGATGAATTCCATTGCATCATGGAAAGGAAAGGGTAGAAGACAGCTGTCTCTTTGGATGGAGAAAACATCTGGCTAAGTGTAAAATACATGGATTGTGCAATAAAGAAATAATTATGTATAAACATATCAAAGAGTAAATTAAGAATTGCTGAATTTGCAGGGCAAAATTTAAAAGCTGCACCCTGGAGGACAGTGGATATCCCTTGACTTGGCCATAATTTTTATAGCATTTCTTCTATTTCTTGGTGATTTACTAGGGCAATCCCCTAGTCCCCATATTTTTGGCTACCCCAAACTGCATATTTCACACATTCCAATTTACACCTCCATAAGATGTTGTAAGCCTTCACCTGGCCACCACATTCCTATGAATAACTCCCCAGGGTGCTCCTAAGAGAGTGCTTGTGTGTAACAAATGGCACGTGATTTCTATTAAACAATTTTAGGAGATTGTGGGCCAGTATGTGCATAAATTTTTCATCAGTTCTTTCGCTATATGATTGTAGTGGCAGTTGCAAAAAGTGAAGACTTTTCCCCTGTCTCAGAAAATAAGAAAGGATAAAGCGCAAGATTCCAGGACCAGGGAAAGAGAATGACTCAATTTCTTTTACGGTTGGCAGGTGGTACAACTCTACTCATGAAGATCTAGAATCTAACAGCTTCTATGACTTTATGCCTTAATTACTCAAATTATACAGCTTCTTAAAGGGGTGGCTTCTTCAGCTTCTATAAGTCTATTTTCATTTCCTACGGGCAGACTGTTTCTTTTACATTCTCTCAATGAAGCATATGTTTGTCATATTGGTTTGTCAGTCAGGCAGGGTCTCAGCAGGAA
>NW_006799924.1:261513-264637 GCF_000442215.2 Lipotes vexillifer
AGATGAATATAACTCAAATTGAGTCTTTTGGTAAATGTTTACTAAAGGGGCTATTTACAAAGATATGGACAGAGTATAAGGAAGCAATACAGGATGGGGCAGTACTCAGGAGAGAGTAACGGGGCAACACACACAGTCCCCCTGAAGGGGTAGTTACCAGCTGAGAGAGAGAGAGAGAGGGAGAGAGAGAGAGAGAGAGAGAGAGAGAGAGAGAGAGAGAACTCTACGCAAAGGGGAGAAGTTCAACTGAAGTGGACACAGAAGAGAGAGATCCGGGGTAATATATGCCCTGAATTTGCTCTCCTCACTCTCACCCTTCAACTCCTACAGGTGCTGCCCTTCAGCAGAAGCAACCAGATGTCAGTGATAAGTGAGGCTCCTGATCCACAGAGATCAGCCTCCCAGCCTCCGAGCCTCCCAGGGCAGGATGGAGGAGTGCAGAGAGTGGAGCTGAAGGAGCAAACTGAAGATATTCAGCACATTGTGTGAGTATGTTTTGATCTCCGTAGCCACTACCAGCATGGCTGGGAGCACTGGCAGTGTCTTGATTACTAGACTGAGGAGATCTCCATTATAAGCTCATTACACACCCGCCAGAACTTCAAAAGTTGATAGTTTGGCTTGGGTAATCTATTCTCTAGAGTCCAAAAAAAAAAAAAAAAAAAACCAAGCATTTGAACTAGAGCTCTTTAGTCATTGTGCAGTGAATACTTTATGGCAGTGTGCTGACTGTTCTTAAAGGTTCTTCTCTCCCCAGACCCATTCTCAGCAAAGTTCTGCCCTGCTCTGTCTACCTCTACTGATTACATCTCAGGATTCCTGACTTCTAGCTTCTGGTTGAGGTTTGGGAAGCTCTGGCTGTGCATATAGGTTTTATTTGTTTGTATTTTTCCTATATACTAGTAGAACTTAAGAGGTTAGGGGTTGTGATTCTCTTTTGTTTCTTTCACAAAATCCAGCAGAATAAGGAGATATATATATATATATATATATATATATATATCAGTGAAAAAGTGCTAAATAATTGATTGGCTGGGGAGGTTCATATATGTCTGAGTTTGCATCCCAAAGAAAACTTCAAAGTCAATTATGAACAGTGTAGCAGGGAGAGATTTATTTCCCACTGTTATTCATTCGTCCAACAAATATTAATTGACACCCCACCCACTCTGTGCCATTTCCTGTACTAGGAATTGCAGGTGGAATGGAGAATGAGGCAGACAGAGCGCTTGCCTTGAAGGCACTTAGAGAATGACATGTGATGAGAGCGTGGGCTTTGGAACCCAGCAGATGTGGGCCCTGGTTCAAGGCCTGGTTTTGTGTTGCTAGCAAACTTATATAACTTTCTAAAACTCAATGTTCTCCTCTGTTAAAATAGAGATATTAATTTTTTTTTTTTTTTTTTTTTTTGGCGGTACGCGGGCCTCTCACTGTTGTGGCCTCTCCCGTTGCGGAGCACAGGCTCCGGACGCGCAGGCTCAGCGGCCATGGCTCACGGGCCCAGCCGCTCCGCGGCATGTGGGATCTTCCCAGACCGGGGCACGAACCCGTGGCCCCTGCATTGGCAGGCAGACTCTCAACCACTGCGCCACCAGGGAAGCCCGAGATATTAATATTTGATGAATTTTTTGGTGAGAATTAAATGAAATAAGCCAATTAAATCACTTATGTGATTCTAGATACATAACAAGAGGTCAATAAATCTTAACTGCTATGATTATTATAGTGAACTGCATAGGGAGATTAAAGGGCATTAATGATGCCAATAGTGTAGCACTGGCCTCAGAGGTGAGTGATTCCAAGGATTCAAGAAGCCATTTGGAAGAGGACTTATACTAAGAGACGGGACAAACCATAAAAGCTTTTTGGCCCAATAAGAAAACCTCAGTTCTCAGAGGGCATGGCAATACTGAGTATGCTATGGTGTTTGTCACTAGGATTTGCCTGTCAGCCCAACCTTCTGGGCTCCGCGACTGAATCCTATGGTAAATGTGGATGGATTGGGGAGGAGGGTAGAGGAATATTTGCTGTTTTTCTAATAGAATGAAACTCAAGGAGGGAGAGTGATATCCTTCCCAACTCTCACACTTGCCAGTTGGGACACTTTAGAGCCACACCAGAGATCAGAAGGAGAAGATAAGATGCTACAAATAGGAAAGACAGCTGAGTATCTGGTGAAAATTTTGGTCAAAGTGTTGGTCACCATTGCTTGGAGGAAGCAGTGGTCATGACCCAAGGAGCTCAGCTGAAGAGGAGAAGAAGTAAGAGAAGAGAGAATAAAATCCAGTCATTTGGTGCACGTAGCAGACTGGCCCATAAATGCAGAAAAGCTGTAGGGATGCATAGAAACATCCAAGGAGAAAGAAATTACCAGAAACTTGGGGTCAGGACCCCTCAGAGGTAAGAGAGACCCATTCAGTTTTCCTTTTGCTAAAAAAAAAAAAAAAATGCTAAAACATAATTTCAAAAGTTGTAAAATGCAAATAATAATTTTTAGAATATTAATAATAATGTACAACTAATTCTGACATCTGCAAGTTAATTTTTATAAAAAATAATATTTTAATAAAAAGCGATAATTCATAGATTACAATGATAATGGGGCCCAGTATTTGGATAGAGTTTTACAGTATCCTTTTCTTTCAGTCCTGTTAGTGTCCCTCTGGGATTATAGTAAATCTTCATTCAGGGGCAACAACAAAACCCAACTTGGAAGTCTTATGAGTACGAAATACATACTAAATTGTCCTCCTCCCATTCTCTCTCTTCTCCTTCCCCCATGCCAGAAAGGGGCCCTAATTGTGGTGCTGAGGTAGATGGTGGAAACAAGAGACGCTGTGGACACAGGTGATTATTGATTTTCACCCAGACCACATCGGCCTGTGCAGGTCACATCACACATGTGGTAGCCTGCAATACAGTTTGTGTTTAAATGTCTCTACTCTCTTGACTCCCATTTACTTCTCAGCCTAGAAGCCTTGGCTACTTTCCCTATCACTCTCCTGAAATTCCTTTTATTGACGTGATGAGTGACCCAATAATTGACAAGCCAATGACATATACTACTTGACTATTTTAGTCAACATTTTGACGCTCTTATTTTCTTTGGTTTCTTGGATGCTCA
>NW_006799924.1:264647-267031 GCF_000442215.2 Lipotes vexillifer
TCTTTTCTACATTCATAACCACTGATATTTTCTATTTATTTTGTCCTACCTCCGCCTCTGCCCTCTCACTATGTCTTCATTCCCTAGAAGTCCATCCTAGGCTCTATATTGTTCCGAATCTCTGCTATTTCCCTAAAGAACATTACTGAAACCAATAATTTAATAATCTCCTTTATTATTTTTTAAAATTTCAGATTTATTGAAGTATAATTGACATATAAAATTATAAGATATTTAAAATGTACATCATGGTGATTTGATATTTGTATACATTGTGAAAGAATTCCCCCGTCTAGTTAATTAACACATCCATCACCCATTTATTTATTTTTTTGGTGAGAACACTTAACTTCTACTCTCTTAGCAAATTTCAGTTGTACAATATAGTGTTATTAACTATAGTCACCATGTTTTACATTAAATTCTCAGAACTTATTTATCTCATAGCTAAAAGTTTGTGAGTTTGTACCCTTTTACCAACTTCTTCCTATTTCCCCCACCCCCTAGCTCCTGGAAACCACTTTTCCACTCTCTGTTTCTATGAGTTTCTCTTTTTTTAAATTTAGATTCCACATATAAGTGATACTATGTGTATTTGTCTTTCTCTGTTTGGCCTATTTCACTTAGCACGATGCCCCCAAAGTCCATCCAGGCTGTTGCAAATGGCAGGATTTCCTTCTTTCTCATGGCTGAATAATACTCCACTGTGTGTGTGTGTGTGTGTGTGTGTGTGTGTGTGTGTGTATAAAGAATCACATCTTCTTTATCCACCCATCTGTTGATGGACACTTAGGTAGTTTCCAGATCTTGGCTATCTTGTGCGCTGTTGGTGAGAATGTAAATTGGTGCAGTTACTATGAAAAATAGTGTGGCGGTACCTCAAAAATTTAGAAAAATAACTATCATATGATCCAGCAATCCCACTTCTGGGTATATATCCAAAGGAAATAAAAACAGGATCTCAGAGATATCTGCATTCCTATGTTCATTGCAGCATTATTTACAGTAGATAAGAAGATATGGAAACAACCTAGGCGTCCATCAACAGATGAGTGGATATAACTTCTTTACATATGATTCACAATTCCACATTACATCTCCAAATCCGAATTTTTTCCTGAGCCCCATACTCACATATCCAACTATATTTGCCAACTAAGTGTTTTTTTTTTACTGAAGTATAGCATTCTCAACAAATATTGGCATAAAAACCACTGAATTCCTTGTATTTTCACTTTCCTCCACACACAAAGCCACTTTTGAAACTTTACTCTCACGCTCCACAGTAAATTGCAGTCATAGGAACTCTGCTTCACAATACCTTTCAAGTATGACATTCTCCTGATTATTGTCTAACTTTTGAAAACTTGCACAGGCTTCTATTGGGCTCCCCCCAACACTCACCATACTGTCACTAGAATTAGCTTCTAATAAGTAAATAGGATCATGTAATTTTCCAGTTCCCAAAGCCACTCTTGACTACTGATTGCCAGTTGCCTGAAAATTACATTCCAACTCCTTCCATGGGGATATAAGGACCTTGGCCTGCTGTTCTCTCTAGAATGCTTTTATTCATCTAAGGAAATGCCCAACTGTTCTCCAGTAGACAGACCAATTGCCATTTTTTTTTGCAAAAACTTCCTAAACTGCCTCAGAAATGACTGTTTTATGTCTTTTCTATTCTTCCACACGTTTCTTTATAATATCACTTTAAAATTTCCAATAGTGTAATTTCTTGGTTTTCATATTTGGATCACCTGTTTGTCTGAGCCAGCACAATGCCTGGTGCCCTGGAGGGGCTCAGGATGCAGTTGAGTTATGGATGGATGAATGCATGGAAAATAGTGAAATGTAGGGATTGGTAGTAATTTGCTGCTCCTCTGCCAGTTTTATGGAGTGATGGGATTGGTATATGACACCCAATAGCTTTGGTTTCCCCTGACAGAAAATGTGGGGGGAAAAGATTTATAAGGAAACAGCACTCTCCTTTGCAGAGGCAAGAGATGGAGAAAGCAATGATATTTATCAGGGAGGCAGCCTGGTGTAGTAAATTTATGTGCCAGGAGAGAAGTGTGCCCAATCAGGCAGTCAGCGATGGTTTAGTCAATAACCCCAGAACTTGGGGTCAGTTTCCACTGAGATCCTCAATTCCCACTGAGTTCCTTTGACCAGTGGACTGCTGTTCATCTTCATTATATTTCTGATTTACTTAAAATGTTAAAAACTATTAATTTAGTAATCACTTTACTATGCCTTCTATTTATAATAACAAACTAAGGCAGTTGACCTGAGCTATAAATTGTCATCTCTGTGATTTTTCTGGTTTGTTTTCCAAAGACAATATGCTATTAAAAAGAAAGGCATTCATGTGTGCACACAGGCAT
>NW_006799924.1:267101-272316 GCF_000442215.2 Lipotes vexillifer
AGACAATATGCTATTAAAAAGAAACGCATTCCTGTGTGCACACAGGCATTGTAAGCTAACTCGGTTTTTGTGGATGGATGACAAATGATTGTAAACAAAGACAGTTCCCTCCACTAACCTTGACCCATGAAGGCCAAGAAATGTATTGTTCATTTAAATAAAATTCATTTTGCTGTCATATTAGTTATGCTTGAAAGTTTTATATCCAGCAGAGATTTTCAGGGACATGCTGTCCCTGGAACAGTGAACATGCTAATGCAGACAGATATTAGAACTGTAGAACAAACTTTAACCAGCATGGAAAATTAGTGCCAAGAGCAGAGAGGAGGGAGGATGGGAGAAAGAGGGGAAAAGAGAAAGAGAGGAGAAAGAAAGTGAGGAAGCGTAAGAGGGAGGGGAAGGGAAAGACAGAGGACTGTCTTTCCCTGCACTGTTGACTTATACTGATTCTTTAAAAATAGTTTTAGGAAGTCAACCTTTATGGCAGATTACATTATTTTCTATTTTTGCCAGACATCCATTTCTGTTCCATAAGAAGATTATACATCTACACCCTGTCAAGACCCTGTGAAAGGTCTGAGATTTACCCTGCTTACAAACTAAAATTTAGCCTGTCACAATTTCATGGATGCTGGCAGAAGACACAAGATTCCTGGGTCAGAGACAGGGGACTTAATTACTCACAGCAATTTTGCTTCCTACCCCCTCCAATTTCCACAGAGGCAACAGAGACGTGGTCCAAGATCAATGGTACACATCCAGTGGGTTCATATCCCAGATGAGGAACCCTAAGTTTAGTGAGCCCTCAGTTTTATAAAGGACTGTTAGCAAATCTGCCCAATTTTTGTGCTGGAGGGAGACATCTGACTGCCCTGGAAAATAAACAGATCTGCTCTCTACCCAGAAAGGAGATACTCTAAAACTGTTTATTGTATAATTGTCCTTGAAAAGATAGTCCTCACCTCTATAAGGGTTTTTACAATTGTTTTTTCCAGAGCTTTAAAGCTTCAAAATTGTAAAACTTGGTGCAAGCAATAAAGTTTTAATGCACACTAATTAAAGATAAGAGTAATGTATGTCATGTGATGCCTTTCAGTTTACCAAATACTTTCCTATGCATTACTGTGCTCAATCATGTATAAGGTCAATAATAACGAAGCTGAATTTATTCCAGATTTGTAGTTAATGATACATGTTGGTAGGAAGTGGGTCTACAATTATTATGACTGTATATATAGGGGTGCAGCTGGCAATGGAGGTTGTGGGAGTTATAACAAATTGTGTGCGTGTGTGTGTGTGTTCCTCACCAGGTCATTGTAAAACAAATGTTATGAATCATCCCCCTACATGCACTGTTGACTTTCTGTCTCTGTTCTTAATCAGCATTATTAAAACTGCATCACAGCAGGATAAGGTTGTGGGTGTAACTTAGAATTAAGAATAGAGGTGCTGGATTTAAAACATAAAACATCAGAAATAGAAACTAAGATTAAAAAATACTAAAAGCCTATCTCCGTGATTAACTTCCAGAGAAAACTGCAAGCTGAAGTCATTTCATAGAGAAGTCACTAGGCAGCTCATAGTTATCCTTGAGATTTTCCTTTCCCTTTGTCTGCAATAGAATCAAAATAAATGATGAATCAAAAATGCATAGACTATTAGTGTTGGAATGACCCTATAGACTCCTTCAGCCCAGTGAATCTCAAACATTAGTGCATGCCACTGGAATCAATTGAGAATCATTGGAATCAACAAAAACACAGAAGCCTAGGACCTTACTACCCAAGGATCTGAATTCTCAGATCCAGTCATTCTGATCAGACAAGTTCAGAGACCACTGTTTTAATTAATTTTATAGATGAAAACAGTCTTCCCTTATAAAATCTCCAGTCGTCATTTGTTACTATCCACTTCCATTAGTCCTACCCTCATCTTAACTTTTGTTACCTCAGTATCAAAACAGTGACAGATGTTATTGAACAAATACTTGTTAAATTAATGATAGTTTATCTTTTACTTTGGGATTATTTTCAATACTGATAATTATTCCACCTCTAGCCAATCTGTGGTATGCTGTTGATTAATATTTATTTAAAAAATGAAAAAAAAAACATAAGCAAGGAAGGCATTATTTGTCTATTTGACAGATGAGAAAACTGAGGCAAGGAGATGTGACCTGCATTTTTCTTTTTGTTCTTATTACTGAGCATAATGAAAGAGCTATTACTTGAATTAAGAAATAGTATGTTCATGAAGACATAATTCATAAGCCCTTTGTATAATGTAGACATGTCACAACTATTATGCAGCAAAAAATATGTTAAAACAGAAGGAAAATGGAAGATAGAGGAAATGGGAGGTTGTGTATTGTAGTGGTTAAGTAGGCAGAGATTAGAGCTAGACTCCTGCGTTCAAATCACACCTCTACCATGTCTGACCTTTAGTTGTATGATCTCAGTATGTTTATTAATCTCTCTAAACCATACTTCTCTTCTCCATAAGATGATAATATTTTATTTCAGGGTTATTATCAGGATTAGATGAAGGTGACGTGTAAAAACTTAACGGATCATCTGGCAAATAGTAAACATTTAATAAACTTTACTTATTATTAATCTTTTCATCATCATCATCATCATCACTGTCACTAATATGGGAATATTTCAGATCAAGTTTTGCTAAGCTCAGAGTCAAAGAAGGACACTGTGTTTATTAACAGGACTGTGAGCTCTTATATGAGGTTATCATTTTAACCAAAAATTAGGAAAACGGGTATTATCTAGGTGTATCTAGAAAAGAATAGGGGAACAAGTTCAAGCTGCCTTGAACAAATGGTTTCCTTTCTGCTGAGGTACGTTCTAATACACGTACGCTTGATTCTCTTGTCCAGGAGTATCTTAAAAATATCATGAACTATTTGGCAGTAGTTGTTCATAAATCCATACATTTAAATATCTGTCCAGTTTTAAACATATATAAGTGTGATCATTTCTGTATACAGGCTGAGATTCTTTGAATTGGAAATCAGGGTACATCTCTTTTGCATATGAATATAATTGCATGAGTGCATTATAGAATTTAAGAAAATGTTATATTCATAAGCTCTTAGTAGATTAGCCTCCTGGCAACTGGAATTGTTTCTTTTGCCCTTCCCTGTCATTGTGAGCCATTCCATTGACATAAATACAGAAATTAAGAGACATCAGTGGAATTGTAAACTGGTTTACTGAGGCTATAAATCGGCATTGCCAGTGTCCATAAAACTTCGTTGTCATTAGAGGGATCTTGCCATGTGTCTAGTGCATTACATGGCTGCCCAGGTAAAGTCTCTGCAGCTGTGTGGTCAGACACTGTCAGAAAGATTCATGACTCAGCAAAAGAAATCTCTCTCTCTTGTCACATGATTCTACACCTCAGCTATCCTCTATAGAGGCTATTGTAAAGGACACCAACATATGTTAGCCAATTGTCTGAATAGTGGCTTAAATTTGGAAAGCACGTTCCTTCAGAGCTGTGTAAGTATTCCATCTAAATGTAGCAATAACAATAGTAAATATTTATCAATAAGGCTTACTATGTGCTGGGGACTATAGAAGATTCTTTACAGGAATTATTTCATTTAGTCTTTATGGCAATGTATGAGGTAGATAGTGATAATATCCCCATTTTACAGATAAGGTTATTGAAACACAAGGAGGGTAAGCCATTTGTCCAATATCATTTGCCTAATAAAAGACAGTCAGAATTTGAACTCAAGCCATTTGTCCTGAAGCCCTAGTTCTTAAATATTAACTCTGTACAGTATTTTCATTCATATTAACTGTGTACAATTGATAAGACATCAATATTTTTTGATATTGCTTCTTCATTTCACTTAGGAAGAAAGGTTGGTCAAACAGTTTCTTATAATATTATGTTTGTCAGGCTAGGCTAAGTTGTGCTATAGTAACAAACAAATCTCCAAATCTCAGTGGCTTATGGGGAAAGTGGTTTATTTCTCATTTACATTATAGGTCAGGTGTTTTCCTCAAATTATGGCTTAGGGTCTGGGCTACTTCTATCCTACAACACTACCATGCAGAAAGTCTTTGCTACCAGAGAGGGATAGCATGAAGGACACACACCAACTTTTAACTGCCTTTCTTGCTCATATTCCCATTAATGAAATTTCAGAACCATGGTATCAGTCTAACTCCAAGAAGCCTGGAAAATATAGCTGTCCTGTGTGAAGAGAAAGAGGAGACCCTGTGGTAAATACCTTGTTTCTCTATAAGTATCAGATCACAGCTCTTTCTTATTCCTTTAGTTCATTTTCTTCAAGCTCGCCCCATTGCACAGAAGAAAACCATAGATGTGAGATTTCTGAAAGTACTGTTTAAGGAAATTTTGAAACCAATACATTTATTGAATTATGCTGAGACCATAAATGGATATGCCAATTTGCACACATAAATAATAGAATGCCAAGCATTCTCAATAACATCATTTATATTAAAACTTCTGTGTATATGTTAGATATAAAGATGGGAAATCATGCATCAA
The DNA here is from genome assembly GCF_000442215.2 of Lipotes vexillifer. Classification (NCBI taxonomy): domain Eukaryota; kingdom Metazoa; phylum Chordata; class Mammalia; order Artiodactyla; family Lipotidae; genus Lipotes; species Lipotes vexillifer. The sequence goes on from NW_006799924.1 coordinate 271,644, forward strand.
TAATTAATTACAGTCTTGGTTAGGAAAGGAGTGGGTTCGTTTTAATTAAAGTTGACTGCTGAACAACACAGGTTTGAACTATAGAGGTCCACTTATATGTGGATTAAAAAAAGAAAAAGTGCAGTCATAATATACAATCCGCTGGTTGCTTGAATCCATGGATGCAGAGCTGCAGATGTGGAGGGCTGACTACAAAGCTATACTTGAATTTTCCACCACGCAGAGGGTCGGAGCCCCTAACCCCCATGTTTGTCAATGGTCAACTGTACTAGTTTCTTCTTAGTTACCTACATGTGTGTATGGGAATGTGTGTATATGTGTGTGGCCTCATCTCACTAGTGCAGTTAATTGAGGCTGGCAAGTGTACTTTATTTTCATTTATCTGAAACAGCTTCTCTTTTATTAAGGTAGCTGCTGTTATTAGAGCATGGAGGGAAAGAAGATAAGCTGTTTTTGAAGAAACCTTTTCTTTAATCATGGCTCCTCCCCACCTGTACTCCAAAAGAGGTCGAATTTACCATTCATTCTCTTCTTTGTGTCTCCAGTGTATCCTGTTCATTCTTCTATCAGAGCACTGCATAGTTTCTGAAGGAATGGTGGATACATTGAAGCACACAAGAAGAGCGGCATATTTAAGTACAGTGTAAGTGAATATGTCATTAAGCATGGATGA
>NW_006799924.1:272623-277067 GCF_000442215.2 Lipotes vexillifer
AAGAGCGGTATATTTAAGTACAGTGTAAGTGTATATGTATTTAAGTATGGATGACTGTGCTTGACTCATGGATTTAGGAGTCATCAGTTTATCTGTGATGATTGAAATTATGTGTGTGAATGAACCCAAGCAAGAGAAGCATATGCATGGCATATAACAAGTTCAGGATGAAGTGAGGTCTAGATTTTCACTGGAAATTAAGCAGCTGAAATGAAGAAGTAGAGCTATATAAAAATGACAATTTGAAGGAAGAATAACATGAATGTAACACAGAATGACAAAAGCAAAGACAGCTGTTTAAATTTTAAAAAATCTATATCTGTATTGAGGAAAAGCAATCTTAAAAATTAGTAAGATTGTTTTTCCTCCATAGTTATACTGAACTATTGAGAAAGATTTTATGAATTCTATTTTCTTTGAGAATCTGTCTTCCCTTGAAAAAAAGGTAACAATTTCAAGAGTCTTTCCTTGCTTGAAATTCATCTTGTTGCTTTTCATTATAACTTTTCTTCTCCCATGTTGCACCAGAAATGCAGACACTTGAATGTATCGCCTCTGACTAGTAGAGCTAATTTTTCAATTTACATAAATAAATAACCTGCCAAAACTAATTACTTCTCTTCAAAATCTAAATACATTATTTCTCCTCTTTTGCCAGTCTGTCTTGTTTTAATTATTTTCACATCAGTTGTCATTTTAGAAGCTGGTTTAGACTAGAAAGGGATAATCAGATGTGTCTTACTGTTTTAATTTGGCTAATTAAGATTGCTGCTTTTGTCTGGGTGTCTGGAGGCATACATTTACAGCTTGTTCATAGTTTGGGGTGTTGGGAGGAAGTGCAATAAAGAAAAACATTAAAATAGTCGTGTATATTTATTTATATTTACATATTAAGTGATCATTATTGCTCCTTTCCTTGCTTCCCAAACCTTGGTCTCCAATGCCCTAAGGACATTACAGGTAAGTCAAGGAAACCTGGTCGAATCTTTCTGTTCTAATAGTTCATTATTCCAGAATAAAGAATGCCTCAAATATTGCACGTGAGATTTCTAAATCCTCTTTATGGTTTGAATCAAGAAAATTGTGAACACAGCATGTGACTGCTCTTGGAAAGCAGATGGTTAGCTGACTAACCACACAATTCACTGGATGTAATTGCCTGGTTATGAGAAAAATTATACAGCAACACCTGGAAAGTGCAGAAGAAGAAAAAGCAGGTGGAAAAGGAGTTTTCTTTGTATCAACAATCTAGTTACTGCATCCGAGGTGCTTAAATTTGTATTCTTCAGAGTAGTGCCTACTTGGATTTATATAGCACACTATCTTCCAAATTGATTGTGGGTTTTGTTTTTTCATACTTTTGTCTCATTTATCTTTACTACATGATTGTTTAAAAGGAATTGACCATCTTAGAATTCTTATTACCACTGAGGCTACTAAAATAGAATGAATTCATTACTGACCCCAAATAATGCAGTTAATTAGATCTTGTGTCCTATCTGCAAAACTAAGGTATTCCTTGAAGTTTTTAATGATCTAAGAGGCAGATGTTCTGCTTGCAATGGTGGATATATAAATATATATATATATATATATATATATATGTGTGTGTGTGTGTGTGTGTGTGTGTGTGTATATATATGTATATGGAGAGAGAGAGAGAGAAAGAGAGATTTTTTTTCTATTTAAGTGCAATGAAGATTAAACCCAGTGTAGGGTACATATTATTTTTGAATAAAAGGAAGTTTAGGAAGAGGAAGTTATATTTAGATTGATTTCCTGAATTAACACAAGTCAAGTCTACTGTTTAGGTGAGATGTCTTTAATTATAAGAGTAGTTGCTATAGAAGTGTACCATAATGATCAATTTACATGTCCACCTGACATTCAGTTTATGAGAGTATTTTAAGTAATTTAGTATTTTTTGTCATAGATGCTTTATTTCTTGATTTTATATTTGTAAAACATCTTCCTTCTGTTTTTGCAAGTACCTGATGGGGACATTCTTTTTTTTTTTTTTCTGGGGGGGTACGCGGGCCTCTCACTGCTGTGGCCTCTCCCGTTGCGGAGCACAGGCTCCGACGCGCAGGCTCAGCGGCCATGGCTCACCGGCCCAACCGCTCCACGGCATGTGGGATCCTCCCCGACCGGGGCATGAACCCGTGTCCCCTGCATCGGCAGGCGGACCCGCAACCACTGCGCCACCAGGGAAGCCCGGGGACATTCTTTCCATTAGGTAGTTCTTGAATCTAGTTGGCAATGTTGGTGCTTAGGAACAAATTAAAGTGACTCTTTGGTAACACATCAAACAAATAATAATAAGAATAGTGTTTATTGAGTGGCTACCACATGATAGGCCTTATTCTTGGTGCTTCACAGGTATTTTCTCACTTAAACCTCAGATAAATCTGTAAAGCAATATCATTATTATTATTAATATTATACTTTTATACATGAGCTACCTGATACTCAGAGGAGTTACATGACTTGACAACACTGACACATTTAGTAAATCATGCAGCCAGAATCTGAACTCACAGTCTGAAGCTGGAGGCACAGACCTCTGTCATTCTGCCTTCCATGTGCCCAGGATCCCAGGATGGAACCCATGTTCATCACATTCAGCTCACCCAGTAAGGAATTAGAAGAGCCAAATGCAATGCTTTCTTGAAAAGCTATAGACTTAGTGAAATTCCTCTATCTAGCCTTTCTTTCTAAATACCATCAAAAGAACCTTTGACCCTTTTTTTAATCCTTCATCATTAAAAAAAAAGAAGTCTTGTAGGGCAAAGAATATAAAAAGGAAGAAAAGAAAATGGTAGACAGAATTAAATAGTTCATTTTCATTGTTTTAATGTTTCAAACTTTAAAATTTTACCTTCTTTAATTGACAGCATCTTGAATTATTGGCACTTCTGAGCACTTTGTAAATTATATATAAAAATTTAAAAAGGTTTTCAGTCATTTTCATACACACAGACCAAGTGTGATAAATTTTAGATAAGTGTATTCCCCTTCGTCTCTTTGTAGTCTATGGCTTCAAGATGCACAGTGTTGGTTGGACTGTGAATCCTGGTGTTTCAGAATTTTTTTTAAGGTAAAATCTTGAGTCGCATACAGGTATAAAATGAATACAAGTTAAAGATTTTATTTAACTCTTTTAATGAGGGAATCAGACAGATGTTCAAAAAAGTCAAAGATGTACAAATTTATATGAAATAAAGCAATGGTGAAGTAAATTTACAAACAGAAGAAAACTGCTTGTCTTCTTTCCACAAGTGGAAAAGGGACTTCAATTTAACTTCCCCCAGAGGGAATTTATTTGCATTTCTATAGACAAGATTATTCTGCATTGTTACTCCTTGTCTACAATTTATAGAGTTGTAAAACAGCTCAAAGGCAACGAAAAGCTACAATCAGATAACCAAGAATGGTGTGCTCTAAACAATTCATAGTTTTCTTAACATTGGATGAACTTGTATTTAGACACCTGAGGCTGTCCACATGCAAATGGTAGAGATGAGATTACTGGTACTCAAAATAATCCAACAGAGACTTCTGCCAAAGCAATCTCTCAAAGGAGTACTTCTGCAGAACAAAAAGCAGATACAAAGAGATTGCTGGAAAGTAAAGGAGTTTTCATATAGAGAATTTAAGATGAGTATAAAAACTGCAAGAGAAAGATGACAAAATGCTATTTGCATGATAAATATCAGCAAGGCCTACATGATACCTGATTGCAACCATGGCTTCTGAGGATGTCCATTCAAGAGCAAAGAAAATTGGTCATGATCAGAAACTTTATCTTTGAAATTTTTTGGTATACTGTTACTTGTTGGAAGATCATTAGGTAGAAAGGTCATTAGAGAATGTCTGGCAAATAGGAGAAACAAGGGGGTCATTTATGAGGCAGAATGTAGAGTCACGCTTTGCTGCTGATGACTTTCCTTTGAAATATGACATCAGTAGATGACATCCTAGCAGTACCTACAACACAATGTTAGGAAATACAAACAGTGACTTCTGTGCTATCTTTTCTGAATATGTCACATGAGGCAGAAGAATGGCAAAGCTTGGTGTTTTTGTACTTGTCTCTCGGCAGCTTTGAAGGAAAGATTCACTTTTAAAGAGGGTCAGGATGAGGATGGCTCTGACAATCCCACACGGATCAAATTTGATTCTTTGGACCTGTCGCTCCTCACACAGTATTGTTCAGGCTCTCACTCATGGACACAGAATCAGTTTTACAGAGAAGTGAGACAGAATTCTGGGCTGATTGCTCCTCTTATTTAGAAGAGAATGAATATCTTCTTTTAAGGATATAAATGTAAAAGTAAGATATAGACAAATACAATTAACACATGCTATATTGCTAAAAAAAGATATTTATTAGTAATTCTACTTAAAGCAACTGCTAATAAATATATTGGTTAAAAGGCCTGCT
>NW_006799924.1:277196-294231 GCF_000442215.2 Lipotes vexillifer
GAACAGTCAGATCATCTTAAGCTCATTTTAAGAAGCAATATGTATTTTCTATTTAATTTGAGGTGTACAGGACCAAGTAATTTTTTAGTGCCAAAGCATGGCAAATTGGCTTTATTTATGAGATATTACTTTCTGATTACACTGATGTGATAAACAGTAGCAAAGAAATCTTTCTGTTTCAAGGGCCATAACAAGTCTCTTTTTTACACAGTTTGGGCAGAAGAGGGATGACTTTTGACCATATGATTCCACCCCATTCCTCCTCTGGTGTTACCTTCAGGGTGGCCTCTGGAAATTGAAATCATCTGTATTAGTGTGCTTCCAGAATATTCTCTCCTTCTCTGGGGACAGAGGCAAAAGGAAAAAATCTGTCCACATGCACTTAAAGATGTAAATATTTTAGTAGTTCTCTATTTGCAAACTTCACCTTAGTTAAAAAGTGGAAGCTTTTACACCATTTTATTTCTCTGAATGGTTTTCAGTGAAAACAGCATTATTTTTTAATTACTTCCATTTTCAGATTGCTTCTTTCCTCCACTGGCTCCCACTTTAGAGTCTCCCTTAGCGTATAAGTGTCTCATAGATGAACCTCATCCACTCCACTCTGCTCTACCCTCTGCATCTGTCCTACCACAGTCAGAGAGTGGGGTAAACTGAGGAAGGTATGCGGGAGTGGAAAATTCCAGACTTGGCCAGTTAGAGATATGGCAAGGCCAAGCTGGCTAAATTGGGCAGTCTCCAATACAAGCTGGTTGCAGTATATCTTGTCTTGGATTTTTGTATTAAATGTTTGTTTTTTACCTTTCACTAGCTATGCAAGTCACCTTTGAGTTACATCTGAAATCAGTTTTGCTTACTTCTGCTTTTTTTTTTTTAATGGATTTTACTGTACTTGTCACATTTGAAAATGTATTGTTATTGTTCAGAGCTTTTAGACTATGAGCAAAAAAGGACTGCAAAATGAAGTCGTAGCTGTTCTGGAGGTATTCAATCTTTGGGATTTCATACTGGCTTTTAGAAATCTGGCTATTGACTAGCCTTCCTGGATAAAATATTCACTGAAACTCACTTACAAAACACAATTCTCACAATATAAGCATAGCTATTGAGGTTTGAGAATATTTCTTAAGGTTTCATAAAATCTCTAGTAATGTCAAATATTCTTCAAGGTTCTTATTATCCTGGTTTGTGCAATAATGAATTCTATAGATAAAAATATCAGTCTTGGTAAGTAAGTGTTAATAGTCACAAGTATTGCCTTTACAATTTAAGTTTTTCTGACTTCAAAGACATTTTAACCTCTTTTCATGCAATCAACTTTAGATACAATGGCATTTTTGTAAATGGAAAACTTCCTGAGGTATTTAAGAAAATATGAATGTAAAAATCATGGAATATGGAACTATATATCTTATATACCTCCCTCCTATGAATGCATGTAGCAAGGAAATACCATTTGGATTCAGGAAGACATGGGTAAGAATTCTTCTTGGCTTTATAACTTTTATTGATTAAAGTTGCTTGAACTTTAATTGAATTTTCTATAAGACTTCATTTTTTAAAATGTTTCCTTCTGCCTAAAATAAGTATTGTGTATTTTTCCATGTTCTTGAGGTTGTGAGAGGTAAACTGATAGCATATGTTAGCTCAATACCCAGGATAGAGTAAATAATAAAAGACACTGGTCAGTCTTGGCCAGATGAAGATATGGAAGTGGGGTGGCAGTGGCTGGATGTAGGGGGTGGCCTCAAGTCCTCCTGGGGCTCAGTGTAAAGCTTTCCATGTTTCTAATTTTAATAAAGTTTTCCTTAGTATTATTCTGAGAAAGAATTTTTCAGAAACGTTTCAAGATGACATTACTATGTATGGTGGTCATCGTTTTTAGGTTTTGAATTTTATTCTACTTCTTACCTAGATATTACATTAGAATATCTACCGTAAAAAGATCCAATGGGTGCATTCATGCCAAAATGTACGGAATCCATTTGGTACTTGAAGACCAATTGACTGAAAATGTAAAGATTCTAAATAATATCCAGGTTTTTCAAGTAATCCTGATGATATAAAGAAGTGAGCTGGAAACAGTTGTCTGAACTGAAGCTCAAAATTTATCCAAGTTAAAAAACAAACAAACAAACATTTTTTAATGGATGGGGATGTTTGGTTTAAGAATGGGTAAGGGCCTGAAGAGAGAGATGTTTTCTCATCTTGAAGATCTGTGCAGACACAGTTGCTCTCCAGTAGCCACTCCCCCTTCATCTTTGCTAACAGAATCTCAGTTTTGAATGAGCTGGAAATGGGCCCAGGTGCAGTCACCAGATGACGCTTGATCTTTCCCACTTTCCCAGGAGATGCATCTAGAGATGGATGTGTGACACTGTTGTGATAAGTGAGACCTAATTCATTATCCGCTAAAGGGGTTACGACAGGGGTCCCCAATCCCCAGGCCATGGACTGGTACCAGGCTGTGGCCTGTTAGGAGCCGGGACGCACAGCAGGAGGTGAGTGGTGGGTGAGTGAGTTTACGCTTCATCTCCTGCTCCCCCATCGCTGGCGTTACTGCCTGAACCCCCCGCCCCTGGTCCCCGAGTCTGTGGAAGAATTGTCTTCCACAAAACAGGTCCCTGGTGCCAAAAAGGTTGGGGACCACTGGGTTACGAGGAAGGCTTTTACTTTCCTGATAGAAGGGTTAGAGATGGCTGGCATCACCATTTTCCCCTTTCTCCCTGAACAGTGATGTGACTTTTTGGAGCTGAGGCAGCAATTTTTCAGCCTTCCCTTACAAGCACAAGGCTGAGAGCAAGCCTGTGGAGGATAAAGGAGTATAGAGAAATCGTCTTAGCCCTACAGGACATCACAGAGCCCCTGAAACAACACCAGCAACTGCCTGCTCAGGGGCAGGTGGTATATGAGGACAAGAAAACCCATTTTTTTTTAAAGCCTTTGTTAGGTGAGTCTCCTGTTATGTGTACATAAGAGTAATCCTAAATTATACAGACTCTAATGCCCTTCTGATTTTTAAATCAAAATAAAATAAATCCCATAAAGATGTGTGTGTGTGTGTGTGTGTGTGTGTGTGTGGTACGCGGGCCTCTCACTGTTGCGGCCTCTCCCGTTGGGAGCACAGGCTCCGGACGTGCAGGCTCAGCGGCCATGGCTCGCGGGGCGAGCCGGCGGAACACAGGCTCCGGACGCGCAGGCTCAGCAGCCATGGCTCACGGGCCCAGCCGCTCCGCGGCAAGTGGGATCTTCCCAGACGGGGGCACGAACCCGTGTCCCCTGCATCAGCAGGCGGACTCTCAACCACTGCGCCACCAGAGAAGCCCCTAAAGATATTTTATAATTGATAAAAATTCACAAAGTATATTTATACCCAGAAACTCATTTTTGGTCCTCACAATAGACCTCAGAAATAAGTTATCCTGTCAATTTTTAAAATAGGAAATTTAAAATTAGTGATATTTAGGGAATTTCTCAAAATTCCAAGGCTAATAATGGCAGAGGTGGGCTGAAACTGTTGGAGTGGGTCATGGAGAGGACATGACTGCCAGTTGACCTGAGAAGTAGACCCAGGCAGTCAAAGCCTCCACACCCCCTCCCCTGTCCTCGGAATGTATGCTTTGCCCAGTGTTCCCACAGTGGGAGATACTTTCAAGGATGCATCCTTGAGAGAGCACTGTATTGTTGAGACCATCTGGATTGGATATGTGACTAAACCCTGTTTAGGCCTCTATATAAACTTTTAAGATTCTGGTGAGTGTGTATGGAGATCTACTCCTCTTGGGGCCGTCTATGACAAGCCTCATATGTAAGTTCCTTTGATTATTAAACCTGCCACCTACCAATCTGGAGTGGTCTGCCACTTTCTTCAGTTTCTCCTTGCCCTCTGTGTATGGGGGGCCAGTTTTGAATTTCACCTGGGGAACTCCCCAGTCTGCAAACTAACAGAAATCTGAATTTTCTTATGCCAAGACCAGTGCCCTTTCTCTAATGCTTTATTGAGTGCCATAATATACTCTTACCATTACTGGGATGTCATGGTAACATAGATGAAACAGTTTTACATCTAACTCTCTCCTGTTTTTTTATTCATACATTTATATTTTTACTTATATATGTAGGGGATGAAAGGCTCTCTCCAGCTTTCTGAATGCTTTTCTATTTAATATATTAAAAGAAAATAGGATTCTATTTTGTGAGCTTATAAGTAATGTTCTTAGGAATATTTCTGTCCTGCCCGTTATGTTTAAGGAACATAAGGAAAAAAATAGAGTGCAGCTGAGCAATCCAAAAAAATTAAGAACTTTGTGGCTTCTTTCCTTCAAAAGATATGCACCAAAGTAAGCAGTACAGGCTCCATGACCAAAATAACATATTTATAAAAGATTGTGAAAATGGCCTATTTATCAAGGACAAAGGTTTGAGGAAATATATCCCATGAACTCTGGAGTCATTCAGAGCAAACCCATTTAAAATTGGAAAAACTTAAATCTGAAGGAGAATGTTAAATCAATTATGATACATTAAAATTTAATGACATATTGTTGGCCATTTGCTATGTGCAAAGCAGTGTGAGAGGATACGGTATTGATTAAGGTAGAAATGGTAATTATAGAGTTTACAGTTGATGAATTTTGTGTTATTAGGTCTATGAGCTCTGTCATCATAGAGTTCTGTCTTTTTCAGTGCATACATATTTTGGGTTATTATCATTTGTTATCCCTTTTATCATTTAAAATGTTCTTCATCCATTATTCTGTACCTTGAAGTCCACTTTGTTTAATATTAAGATAGCCACTCCAGCTTTCTTATGCTTGCTGTTTTCATGAGGTATCTTTTTCCATTCTTTTATTTTCAAATTATTTGGCTTTTTATATTTAAAGTGCTTTTCATGTAGAGAGCATACAGCTGGATCTTGATTTTTACCAATATATAATTGTAACAATTTATGACTTTTAATTGACATGTTAGTTTACTTATATGTAATGTAATTACTGATATTTTAATTTAAATATAGTATTTTGCTATTTGTTCTCAATTTTTTCTTTTATGTTTTGACCAACTGTTGCTTCTTTCCAGACTTTGTTGGAGTTGTTTGGCATTTTTTAGTAGCCCATATTATTTGTCTATGGGGTTCTACACCACCTATTATTTTATTAATGATGGCTCTAGGGCAGAGCTTTTCAATCAGGGATGATTTTGCCCCCACAGGGGATATTTGTCAATGTCTGAAGAAATTTTTGGTTGTTGTAAATTAGCAGGGGGGGGGGTGCTGCTGCTATTGGCATCTAGTTGGTAGAGGCCAGGGATAATGCTAAGAAGCCAACAATGCATTGGAGAGACCCCCAAAACAAAGAAGTATCCCACTCAAAATGTCAATTCGGTCAAAGCTGAGAAACCCTGCTAACAATACACATTCTAAAATTATTAAAGTCAACTTAGAGTCAATATTGTACTACTTTACACTTCAAACTTCATACCTGGCCCTTTACATTTCCTATATAATATGTCTTTTTATCTGACTGCTTTTAAATTTGCTCTTTATCTTTAGTTTTTGGCAGTTTGATGGCCTTGGTTTGAGGCTATATTATTCATATCATCAATGTACTTGTTTTCTAAAACAATATAAAAAGACTTTGATAATTAGGCTAGGTCCTCTCTGTTATGGTTTTGTCAATTTCCCTTTGTATTTTTAACAGTTTAGTTGTGCTTCTTTCTGTTTTCTTTCATGCTGTGCATAAAGGTTTATACAGATTTTTTTTTCTGCATCAAACTTTTTACAATGGAATGTTCTTTCTTTGTGTCCTTTAAATGATTTTGTTTTCAATCTACCTTGATATTAGCATTATAATTTTAAAACTATACTTTTTTGTTTGCATTTAAATTACATAGATTTACACCTTTATTTTTAACAATCTTTCCGATGTCGTTCATTTCTGATCTTTTTCTCTCCATTCTTGATGACTTTTTTTAAGCCTTTTCCCTAAATACAGTCTGCACTGTATTTGGTTGAAAGTTTTAACATATGATTAACACTGTTTCCTTCTTTTAATATTGATAAAGAATATATATACATCTGATAATTTGTTTCAAGTTTGGTGGTGGAAACTTGCTTTTATTCTTCTACTTCTTGAAATGTGTATTGTTAGAATTTAAAAACTTGAAGGGATCCTAAAAAGATAATCTCATGTAGTATCCATATCATGGGGGTTATTTTTGAATTAAATAAGTTAATACTATAGTATTAATAGTAGATACTTCTTACTAATAACAGTTCCTTCTTCCCTTCCACCTATTCCTCCTCTCCTTCCTCATTATTATCATTAATAAATTACGATTTCCAGATACTTTTCTTTGTAAAATCACACCTCCAAAGAGACTTCCAATGGTCCTAATATCCCCCGATGGCAGTGATTTTAAAAGGGGAGTGTTGCCACATCAAGAATGATACTAGAATGTGATGGTGAAGATTCTGATATATGTCCCTTAGAAGTGCACTGTCTTCTCTAGCTGACAGTCTGCTTCAATTTTGTCTTTTCTTTTGAGAACATTAAGCATTTGATAAATGAATTATCTTCTTTAGTTCTCAGAGATGGTTAAATTGTGGCATAAAATATCCAGATCTCTAGTGTTACTTCTCTCATAAAGTGGAACCAATATCATACAGCATTAATGATTTTGGAGCCAGGAGGAAAAGAATAATATTCTTGTCCAAATTTCTCACCTTACAGATGACTGAACCAAAACCCACAGTGACTAGTTGACTTGTCTACATGATAAACTCACTCATGATGAAGTGTAGATAAATATTAGTTATTTTTTCCCCAGAAGTTTATCAAAAAGAATGTACTTAACAGGTAACTAGTTGCTTATAGAAAGGATCAGAACAATTTTCTAGAAAAATATAAATTGCAAACCATTGAATCAATAAGAAGTTTAAAACCCAAGAAGACCAATTTTTGCACTCCCTCAAAAAAGTTAAATTGTAGATAAGCTATTTCTATTTTATGCAAACTGTTCCAGAGCGAATAAAAAATGTAAAACTACTCACATACTTTTATAATAGTAGTATAATTCTGTGTCTCAGTTTGAATACTCTAGAAGTAAAAGCCTAAGCCAAAACTTATGTGCTAGTGCTCTGTTGAGAATATAATACCAGGGAAACAAAGGATAAAGGGAGAAGTGGGAAAGAGATAAAGCAAATTCAAGGTGACGTGCTACTAGGCTTGCCACACCTCAGTACAATCCAAAAACAATACTGCTGTTTGCTTGATTGCACTGGATGTTCTTAGACTGGCTGACTGAAGCTACTGCGTCTGGGAGCAGTCCTTCATGGGGAGGAAGGGCAGCTCATATACCTTCCCAGTCTTTCCCAGCTCCTATCTCTCATTAGTTAAAATCCTCTCTATTGAGCCTTTAAGTCCTCCATACTTGTGGTTCTTCTGGCAGTTACTGGGGTGCTTAGAGCTTCTGTGAATGTGGCCCGGTCAGATCTGAGTGCTAGAGCCGCTGCAACTTCTACAAAGGTGGGGGTGATGAAGACATGTCAAACCACAATATTTGCTCCTGGAGGAAAGGAGGCAACTGATCCTGTTAGGAGGTGAGACAACTGCCATGGAAGCCAGGGCCTTATGACCTTGGATCATTTTGACCTCTTCCTGGGTCCTTATGCAGCTTTTATGGTCATAATGCCACAGGACTAGCAGCTCAAGTGCTATTCTTACAAAGGAACATTGATGCAAAAATGTTTTATGAAGTATAAGCAAAATGACTCTAATAGTAGTGTGAAATTATATCATGATTAGGTTGTATGGAAGTTTTTAAAATGTCTGCATATTCTTTGATACTTCTTCCAATGAGGAGTTGGGCTTTGTGTCTCCTTCCTGGAATTAAAGTGTAGAGAGGTGGGAGGAGCTTGTTACTGTTTTGATAAAAACTGTATATGGCAAAAGTAAAGCCATATTACTTTCAGGGCTAAGTCATAAAAAGGCAAGAAGCTCCTACTCCTCTTGGGATATTTTCTCTGTGGGAACACAGTTGCTATGTAAGAAATCCCAACAACTCTGAAGCTATTGTGCTGGAGAGAACACATGTGGGTACACAATTAATAGTCCCAATTCAGTTCAGCCTTACTGTCGTCGCCCTAGACTTGGAGTGAAACATTTTTGGAACCTCCTGACTAGCCTATCTGCCGGCTGAGTACAGCTCAGCTGATGCCACAAGGAGCACAGGAATTGCCCAACCAAGTCCTGCCCAGACTTCTAGCCTACAGAATTGGTGAGTATAATAACACACGTGTTGTTTTTTTGCCACTATGTTTGGCATTGTTTGCTGTTCAGCAGTCATAACTGGAATAGGTGGGTTTATCTCAGGAAAAAAAGATTGGTGTAATGGTAACAGATTAAATGAGAAAGTCTATATCATTAATTGATGGATGCTGAGAAAATATTTGATGAAATACAGTATGCAATACCAATTTCAAATAAAACAGCAAGCAGGGTAAATATGGAAGGGAGTATCTTTAAAATGTGACAGAATGAATAAAGTAATTGTAACAAATATCAATATTTCATATTTATGATATACTAAGGTTTCTCCTTACTATGATCTGAATGTTAGTGCCCCCGCCAAATGCAGGTGTTGAAAATTAATGCCCAAGAAGATGAATTTAGAATACGGAGCCTTTGGGAGGTGATTAAGTCCTGAGGATGGAGTCCTCATTAGTGCCCTTTTAAAAGAGGCCCCAGAGAGCTAGTTCTGCCCTTCTACCATGGAAGGATACAGTGAGAAGTCTAAGACCCAAAGAGGGCCCTAATCCAACGGTGCTGGCACCCTGATCTCGGACTTCCAGCCTCCAGAACTGTGAGAAATAAATATCTGTTGTTTATAAGCCACCCAGTCTATGGTATCAACCTGAGAAGAAAGAAACTGTCCGTTAATAATAATTTTAAAGAAATACTAATAAGTAGAAAAAATCAGTAGAATAGCGAGCCATCTTCAGAAAACAAAAGGCAAACTGTCAATCAACATTTAAAAGATGCTAAACCTCATTACTAGTTATGTAATTACAAATTAAAACTCCAATGAGGGCTTCCCTGGTGGCGCAGTGGTTGAGAGTCCGCCTGCCGATGCAGGGGACGCGGGTTCGTGCCCTGGTCTGGGAAAATCCCATGTGCCGCGGAGCGGCTGGGCCCGTGAGCCATGGCCGCTGAGCCTGCGCGTCCGGAGCCTGTGCTCCGCAACGGGAGAGGCCACAACAGTGAGAGGCCCGCGTACGGAAAAAAAAAAAAAAAAAACTCCAATGATATAGCAATGTTTTATCCATCATTCTTGAAAAATTTAAATTATTGATGATAATCAGTGCTCATAAGAACTTGGATGGACAGGTACGCTTATTCTCATCTGGCAGAAATGTAAACAGCTACTGTTATTTCAGAAAATGATTTGAGAAACATTTTTTTAAGGAGAAGAAAATGCACACAGCCTTTGAAGTAACAGCTCTACTTCCAGCAATTTTCCCTGCAAGGAAAAAAATAGTGTGTGTGTGTGTGTGTGTGTGTGTGTGTGTGTGTGTGTGTGTACATTCATAGCAAGCACTTTTTGTATAATGACAAAATACTAGAAAAATCTAAATAATGTTTGTCAAGAGAGAAATAGCTAAATGATTTATGGCAATGCAGAATACTATACAAAGGCTTAAGACAGAAAGACAGAGAGATGAAAAGGTATTTAATACATTGTCAAATAAAATGAAAGTAGAACAATATGCATAAGTCCATCAAAAATCATCCTAATTATGGACACACCTCAGAGACATTGTGAGTTTGGTTTCAGACCACTGAAATAAGGTAAATGTCACAATAAAAGGAATCACATGAATTTTTTCATTTCCCAGGGCTTGTAAAATTATGTTTACACTATACTATAGCCTATTGAGTGTGCAATAGCATCATGTCTAAAAAAACCATGTACATACCTTAATTAAAAAATAGTTTATTGCTAAAAAATGCTGTCATCTCAGTCTTCAGTGAATTGTAGTAGTAACATCAAAGATCACTGATCACAGATCACCATAACAAATATAATAATAATGAAAAAGTTTGAAGTATTGCTATAATTACCAAAATGTGACACAGACATGAAGTAAGCAAATGCTGTTGGAAAAGTGGTGCCAATAGACTTAACTCAATGCAGGGGTGCCACAAACCTTAAATTTGTAAAAAATAATGCAGTATCAGCAAAGCGAATAGAGCAAAGTTCAATAAAGCAAGGTATGCCTATGCTTGTATATATATTTCATATTCATAAATATGCCAGCAATTATCTGAAAGGAAATACTGTATATTCTTATCAATGTTCACTTTTGGGGAGGATGGTATTAGACTGGAGAGTTTGGAAATAATGTGGAAAGGAATGTTTTAAAGACTTTTACTTGAATTTTTGTTTAATGAGCATACATAGAAATATCATTTTATAATTAAAATGGTAATCCAACAAACCAAACAAAAAAGAAAACCCATAAACTTTGTGATACAAACACATAGATTGTTAGCTACAGTGACAGTCCAGAACTCAGGCCCCTGTCTTTGTCTTCTCAGGTTTCCTTACTGCTCCACAGGGTTATGGATTCTAATTGGGATAAATGCATTTTCTCCTCATTTGGCTTTTGTGGAACGAAGACTTGAGCATATTTATATTATGATACCAGCATAGCTTCTCAGACAAAAACACGTTCAAGTCCCTTCAATTTTGTAGAGAACAGAAACCTTTTTTTCTGTTATTTTGCCTTCCCTTGCTGCTCATGGGCCATGGGCCATTTAAATAAAATAAAACATGTTTTGTTTGTTTTGGTTTTATGTCAGATAATGTTTCTATTATGTCACATTTTTTATTCCGCCCCTAGTCTGCTTTCTCAGCCCACACTGATCCTGCCAAATAATCTACAATGAGTGTTTTAACTGAGACCACTTCAAACACAGAGCCTTCTGTGTGAAGATCTGAGACAGCACTATCAGATTGCTTCTTGAAGCGTTAATTTTCCTACTTTAATTTCTTTTTATGATATTACTAATGCCACATGGCTTTCATGTTGAAATTGTGTTTCTTTTGTGCTGATTATATTCTCTTAGGTCTCAGATTAACAAAATGGATGTTGCCGTCTCTTCTGAGTTTCTTTCCCCTTCACACTCCCATCTTCTCTCATTATATGTGCTCCTTTTTTTTTTTTTTTTGCGATACGTGGGCCTCTCACTGTTGTGGCCTCTCCCGTTGTGGAGCACAGGCTCAGCGGCCATGGCTCACGGGCCCAGCTGCTCCACGGCATGTGGGATCTTCCCAGACCGGGGCACGAACCCGTGTCCCCTGCATCCCTAGGCGGACTCTCAACCACTGCACCACCAGGGAAGCCCTATATGTGCTCCTTTTATTAACACATCCTGGTTCTCACCTGAGAGCTTGGATACACTCTGCAACTCAAGAGTCTGGACATTTCACTGATCAAAAGACCATCATCATTGGTTATCTCGTCTATCAATTTAACAACCGTTAAGGGCCTGGAACCATACTTGGTATTCTATTTTAAGTGATCCATTCACAAATTCCCCTCCATTCTTTCAATGCCACCTACTTTCTTCCTCCCTCCCAACTAAGCATCCATCTGCAGTCCTATTACCCTGTTTCCTTTTGGACACATGCTGCTATACACTATGTACCCTGCCAAGTTTAATTATTGTGCTCAAACCTTCTCTCCTTGTTGATGATGCTGCAGTGATTTTACTAGTATTCCACCTCCTTTCAACAATGTGAGTGGTTTCATCTTTTTTTTTTTTTTTTTTGTGTACGCGGGCCTCCCACTGCTGTGGCCTCTCCCGCTGCGGAGCACAGGCTCCTGACGCGCAGGCTCAGCGGCCATGGCCCACGGGCCCAGCCGCTCCGCGGCATGTGGGAGTCTCCCGGACTGGGGCACGAACCCGCGTCCCCTGCATCGGCAGGCGGACTCCCAACCACTGCGCCACCAGGGAAGCCCGAGTGGTTTCATCTTGTCTCTCTTCTTGCAGTTCTGCTTCTCTGAGATTCCCCCACCGCCACTCTTTTCATGAAGAGTGATGATAGTAAAACATGAGACCAGGTAAAATGTTACCCCTTCCACTACGCATCTCTTCTTATGCAGCTTTGTATTTAGGGATATAGTAAGGTCTTTGTCTTGATGACTTTTCAATAGCTTTGGAATGTATAAAAGAACTAAAATGGCTTCTCTCTTGCCTTTTGAGTAAGTAAAATTATCACTGTTACTTGTCATCTTTATTACTGCTGATGAGATACAAAGCAGAAAGAACACAGACACTTTAAAAGGATCATTCATACCTGGAAAGTTTCACAATGCTCAACTCTTTATGAATCTGTTTACTGTAGAACATACATATTCAAATAAAAAAATATTACCTCTCTGTGGTAGTGATAATAATGCCCCCCCCCAAATATCCACACTCTAAACCAAGGGACCTGTGAATATGGTACCTTACGTGACAAAAGGGGCCTTGCAGATGTGATTATGTTCAGGATCTTGAGGTGGAGAGATTATTTTGTATAGTTTAACTCAAAGTAATCACAAGGATATTTATGTGTGGAGGAAGGAGGCAGGAGAATCAGTGTCTTAGTCATTTGATATGGGAAAGACAATTCTGCCATTGTTGTATTTTGAAGATGGAGGGAGGGGCATGAGCCCAGGAACGCAGGCAGCCTCTAGAAACTAGAAAAGGCAAGGGAATGAACTCTCCCCTAGGGCCTCGGAAGGAACACACCCTAGCCAATGCTGATTTTAGCCCAGCAAAACCCAGGTTGGACTTCTGACATCTGGGACTGGAAGATAATAAATCTGTGTTGTTTTAAGCTACTAATATGTGGTCATTTGTTTCACCAGCAACAGGAAGTAACATACTGCCCAAAGAGGCCGTTTCAGTAAGCGCTTTACTGGAGCAGTAGAAACATCCAGTTAAGATCCTATAGCGTAAAATAGACTCAGATTACTTCTCTCTTGCACCTTCCCAAATGAGGTTCATTTTTATTTCAACAACCTAAATGTCCATCCTCTATTTTTCCCCTTAGGCTGAACTTCCTTTGATATCTTCAGCAATTCACCACCTCCATTCACGTTTGCTACAATGAACTCATCATATGATACAGAAAAATCCCTAAGCTTTCCTTTCTTTCTTCAGTAAAGCAGAGTCAGTGAACCTTGGGGGACTTTCCCTTTATTGGAGCAATAAATTCTTCTATGGAGGTGAAGACTTATTTTTACAACCAGTTCCTTTTTTAATTATAGTATAACCTACCACAAGGCCAGTTGAGGCTGAGTTGCCAGAAGTACCACATCTGCATTTTCAAGTAAAATACAGTAAAATGCATTTCAAGTAAAATGCATTTTCAAGTAAAACACATTCCACCAAATACATTGATTACTGTAGAAAGAAATATTCCATTAAAACACAAGGGTATTCAGGAAATAAAGCATTAAGCACTCTTTATATTTTACTGTTCTTCTAGCTTGGCAGTTTTATAATTTTCTCAAGTCCTTTCAGACCAGGCCTCTATTCTAATACCCTGTATCACTGTTAAGCTATTTGAATTACTTCATGCCATACTAAATAGAAATCATACTATTAACCTTCCCTCTCCCCACTATTTTTATTTTTAAACAATGAAACAAAACTGCTTGCTGCTTTGTAGGTGTATTTCATTCTAAACTAGATCTTAATGACAGAAACAGCTTTATTTCCCATTTCATTCCAAACAATTAATCCAGCCATTCACTTGAAAAAGGTTAATTGAACATTAATTGACTAAACCTTGTGTGTATATTAATATGCTAGGATTTATGTTGGTTAAAATTTCAAAGAAAGTGTAATGTCTATGGTCCCTGCCTTCAAAGAGCTTACTTGTACCTTTTGCATATATTAGTTACTTAATATTCTGCAGTATAATGATCACACACAAAAATTTCATGGTAAATACATTAAGAAGCACGTTTTCCTCATCTCACTGGCCTGCTAATCTCTCTTCTCTCATTAAAATGGATATGTTCCCCAAAGTTCAGGTTTTAACACCTTTTCCTACCCATGTAGCCAGGGTTAACATGACTAATTGTGTATACTTTACCTCTGATGAGTCTCTCTTCAAGTTATAGATAATTGAATACTTTATGACTTCTTGCCCTAAATAATTTCCCAGCTCTGATTTTCATGGCTTCACTATCACTTTCACACAACTGTATATTAATGCTTCTGAAGTGTGTCTCTGTATGATTGTCTTTTTAAGATATCTTCAGCATCAACCTTTGACAATTGAATAAATATGTTTCTTATCTTGGCACTTAAGATGCTGCACAACCTATTTTTAGCCAACCCTGAAAGGATTTTAAGACTTGTTTCTTTATGCAAACTTGACACCCCAGAGACACAAAACTACACTCATTTCCTTTGTCTGCTTGTCTTCCAAGTACCGTATGTCTCTTGCCGCCTTTACTTAGTGATCTTCTATTTCTCGTCTTTCCCTTGCAGGTAAATCACATTATCTGCTGCTTTCCTTTCTCTTTTCCCTTTCCTTGCATATCTGGAAATTTCTCTTTCCTTAAAGCCCTTCTCTTTTAACAACCTTAACACACTTACATCAACTTGGATTATTCATTTAATCACTGAATATGTTCACATGCAATCAATATTTATAGAGTGATTGTTTTGTGTACGGGGCTTCTTCAGCGAACGAGGAGTCCCTGCTCTCCTGTAGCTTATATTCTTTTGGGAGAGACAGATAATCAACAACAAAATATATGTTAGGTGGTGATAGGTAATAATAAGAAAAACAAGGAAGAGGAAGGGGGCTGAAAGATGGAGGTAGCGCTGAGCAGTTTTGAATAAAGTGGTTTGGTCTGGAGACGCCTCTCTCATAATTGACATTTTATGGGAGGCCCCAGTAAGTGAAGGAATGAGCCACATAGCTGACTAGGGGAAGGCTTCAAGTGCCACATGCTTGAAGTGTGAACACTGGGACAGCAACATAGTCACTGTAAAAACTTGGAGTTTATTCTATGTGAAATGTGAAGCCATTGGAAAGTTGGGCAAACAGAAGTGGTACAATATAATCTACAGTCTGAAAGAATATCTGGGCTGCTCTGTCCAGAATATAAGTTGGGAGCAAGGATGGAAACAGAGAGATCAGTTGGGAAGCTGAACAATAATCCAGGTGCTCTGAAGGAAGGAGTGTCAGTAAAGAGGGATTCAAGAGGGAGAGCTGGCTGTGTTGGAAAGATAATGAATAGAGGATAAAACTATTGAGTTTAAGATGCCAAGTCTGTAATGAGGAAAATGTGTGATTCAGTTGTTTGAATATTGTATTTGTTTATTTATTCTTTCATTCATTATTAAATGAAAATATTCATTTATTTTAAAGAAAGATAATGTTACAGCTTCAATAGATATCCATGGGTTTATACGTATATATCATATATAAGTAAAGAGGTGGATTTTTCTTGAAGCCAATGAAATGACGTACCAGAGACCTCCTCCCCCCAAACTTGGCTCTCTAAATGCTTTGGAGGAGAAGGGGAAGCCAGGTGGCAATTTGAAAGCATTTCTGATATATTGCCTACAAGTATCTCAGAAAAAAAGTGACTTGAGTAATTCGTTGTGATTTCTTTTTTCAATCTAAATAAATATTTGTGTATCTAAGTTATAGTTTTCACTTGTAATTTTGTATTCTTTTCCTTAAAAGGCTCCACATATTATATAGTAAACTACACAGATAAGTGTGTGGTGTATTTAAAGTTACATAAACCATGTAATTTTCTGCATGTGTTACTAATTTATACTGTTTATGAGGTACCCATATTGATATGTATATGTAGGTCTGTTTTATGCATTTCAATGTTTACATGATATATTGTGATATGGTAAAACATCACAGTTTACCCATTCTTTGCTTATTGGAAAATTAGCTGGTTTTAAAACTTTTTGCTAGTCAAAAGAATGAACATGATAATAGACACCTTGATACCACTTGCTTGAGTTTCTCTATCTAGAAATATGATTGAATTTTCAAATTTCAAGACTACTCAAAGTGGTTAAACTGATTTACACTCCATTTGGCAGGTTATGAGAAAACTTGGCCTTGTTTTAATTTAGTTCCCATGATTGCTAATTGTGGTAAGCAGAATATGGACCCCCCCCCCCCAGATGTCCGTGTTCTAATCACCAGAACCCATATTTATTAAATTGTGTAGCAAAGGGGTATGAAGGTGGCAGGTGAAATTACTGTGGTTATCAGCTGACATTGAGAGCAGCTGGGATTATCCAGGTGGATCCAATTTAATCACAAGCGTTCTTAAAAGTGGGAGAAGGCGGGAGAGGGGAAGCACAGACGTGGCTGTGTGAGGAGGTCTTGCCCCAGCATTGCTGGCTTTGAAGATGGGAGAAAGGAACCAGCCAAGGAAGCAAGTGGCCTCTAAAAACGGGAAAAGGTAAGGAGAGCCTCTAGGAAGGAGTGTGCCCTGCAGCCATCTTGATTTTGACCCAGTGAGATCCTTGTACTGAATTGTAAGGTAAGAAACTTGTGTTGTTTTAAGCCACTAAGTTCGTAGTAGTTTTTAAAAGCCATAGAAAACTGACATGCTAGTGAAGGTCAACATCTTTTCACATATTTGCTGGGCACTCAGGTTTCTCATTCTGTGAATGTGCTGTACTTCCCCAATCTTCGCTCCTCTATCAGCGTGTTTGTCTTTTTTAAAATTGATGTACAGCAGTTCTAGAAATATTTCAGACGAGGACTGTTTGTCAGTTACGTGAATTGTGGTTTAAAGTGCTTTACAGTTTGCTTTTTTCCTACAGAACAAGACTGTTTTGAAGTTTTTGGGGGTTGTAAACTGATAATTTTGTAAAATTAAAAGCTAAAGATCTGAGTTCCTTCTTGGGCTTTATGGTTAGTGTAAAAATTTCATCAATACATTTATGTCTAGTAATTCTTTTTTTTTTTTTTTTTTTTGGGT
>NW_006799924.1:294241-295831 GCF_000442215.2 Lipotes vexillifer
GGTACGCGGGCCTCTCACTGCCGCGGCCTCTCCCGTCGCGGAGCACAGGCTCCGGACACGCAGGCTCAGTGGCCATGGCTCAAGGGCCCAGCCTCTCCGCGGCATGTGGGATCTTCCCGGGACACAAACCCGTGTCCCCTGCATCGGCAGGCGGACTCTCAACCACTGCGCCACCAGGGAAGCCCTATGTCTAGGAATTCTTAACAATCACTTTTATAGAGCTTTTGAATAATGCTTAGTCCTATTTACAACTAAGTTAAACTCTTTCAAACATTTTGAAGTGCATTTGTAAACTAAACGTATTTAATATAAAGTACTACTTTATTATGTAGTTGTTTGAACTAAGAAACAAAACATTTCTAAGTGCTTAGATAATTCTTATGCCCCAGTAGCAATAAACACAGTCAGTGCCCACATCTTCATTTCTAATACCATTATCTGTTAAAAAGAACCATGAGTCTTTGGAGTAATGGCTGATTCTAGGACCAGACATGACATATACAGAATGAACCTGCAGACTGCTAGTGCCAGAAAGTATGGACATGCTTATCAAAACATACATACATGTGCACAAGCCAATGGCCATCAAAGGATCACAGGATCAAACTGAAAGAGCTCCCAATGCCTAAAACTGGAACAATTTGTGCAGCAAAACAAAAGTAGCATCGGATTATTACCTGAGGTAAAAAAATAAACGTCTAGGATTCCAGACTGAATTAAATAATCAAATACAAGTGTAAATAGGGAGAACAGACAAATCTGCCACGCAGAAAAATCCCAAATGATTTATATAGCTATCTCCCCATAAAGGAGGTAGAGCATAATTCCTCAGTCTTTAAATGTGGGCTGCACATAGTGACTTCCTTTCAAAGAGTATCATTTGGAAAAGGGGGCGTGGGTGGGCAGGGGAGTGAAGAGAAAGTACCTGTGGAGAGAGTGGCTTTGCATTGGAGAAACTTGAATAAACATTCTCAGCCAGGAGATCAAGGTTAGCAACAGTGACAAGTCATTTTGATAGTATGATGTGATGAGAATGACACTTTAATTTGTGGTCTTCCCAAACCCACACTCTTGGTCTAATCATGAGGAAAACATCAGATAAATCCCAGTTGAGGGACACTCTAGAAAACACCTGACCAATACTGCTCAACTGTTACAGTCATCAAAAACAAAAACCTGAGAAATGCCCACAGTCTAGAGTTACTTAATAAGACATGACTACATGTAATCCCTGAATGGCATCCTGGAACATAAAAAGGGTGTTGGGTACAAACTAGTGAAATACAAATAAATTATGAACTGTGGTTAATAATAACGTACCAATAGTGGGTCGACTGGGTCATTGGTTTTGACAAATGTACAAGATTAATGTAAGAGGTTAACAATAGGGGAAATAATGTGGGACACGTGGGAATTCTCTGTACTATATAACTTTTTGTATATCTAAAACGTTTGTTGAAAAATTTAAAAATCCTCCAATGTATATAGCAGTTTACACTTACAATATGGTGAACCTAAAATTCTCTGTTCAAAAAATAAAGATTATCAATTTAAAATTCTTAGTCAACTATGCATTTTAAGTCGGAAGAG
>NW_006799924.1:295841-356510 GCF_000442215.2 Lipotes vexillifer
ACTTATAGGACAAAGTCTCTTAAAATTTAGAAGTACATAAATTATAAAATATACACAGATTCCATATTAATACTATGGTTTTGATTCACTTGCCTAAATTCTATTATCTTCCCAGAGTTAAAATGTGTATGTGCTTAAAAAAGAAAAAGATAGGGCTTCCCTGGTGGCGCAGCAGTTGAGAGTCCGCCTGCCAACGCAGGGGACACGGGTTCTTGCCCCGGTCCGGGAAGATCCCACATTCCGCGGAGCGGCTAGGCCCGTGAGCCATGGCAGCTGAGCCTGCGCGTCCGGAGCCTGTGCTCCGCAATGGGAGGGGCCACAACAGTGAGAGGCCCGTGTACCGCAAAAAAAAAAAAAAACAAAACCCATCTCAATTGGGGCTTTCTATTCACTAATGAAGAAAGACACTATACGGTAAACAGATGACTTTCTCCCAGAGATTTTGTTTGGGCAGCAGATTAGGAGCAGCAGAGGGCAGTGTGATTCCCTTCCCTGCACCAAATCATAGTAAGCCCCATTTTTGATTACAATGTCCCACCCGTGAACTTGAAGGATGTTGGTCTCACTGTTCATATTACCTAACTTTCTGTCTATATACAGAAATCTACAATCCCTATACAGGTTGACAACATTAAAAATATATATATTTGGGGCTCAAGATATATACTGATATAACACCTAAGTTGTTTGAAATAATGGGATTCTAGGATATGTAACTGTACTTTCTTCATGCAAAAGTCCTTTAATTAATGTGATCTTTTATTCTTTGGACCACAACACTTGTGAGGCTTAAAATTTGAGTCTTTAATAGCTCATGAATTTTTCTGACCTATGACCACAGTTCATGAGATCATCCTGCTGATATGCCCACACATTGTGAGGTCTTTTGTTTTACCATACAAAAGACTTATTTTCATAAATTTATTGTCAATATTTTTCTGTCTTGAGGTTTATGTGAATAGTTTAATCTCCCCATCCAATATCATGAAAATATTCTGTAACAGAATGTTAATTTTTTTTCTAAATTTTAAAGTTTTACTTTCTTAATCTGCCTAATATGTATTTTATGTGAGGTAGAGATTTGACTTAATATTTACCCCATATTGGTAACTACTTGTTCCAGCACATTTATTGAATAATCCATCCTCTCCTCACTTACTTGAATTGGCATTTCTAGATTGTAAGCTCATTGAGGGGGCTGGTATTTTTGTCCATTCTGTTCATTTGCTGTGCCTCCAGTACCTGGAACTATGGGTGCTACTCAATAATTGTTTATTGAATAAGTATTTTCCACATGAATTTGCATATTTTTCCTTGAAAAAGTCTAGCTCCATTCATGCTAAACAATTTTTATAATTCTGAGACTAATACTTCCTGCTTTTCACATGTATAAATATTCAATATTTAATGCTCAAAATATAACATTCCTTATGGATTTAATTGAGATCAATCCAGAGCACAATAATCTCATATTTCTTATTCCACCCACCTTTATACCTAATGATAAGTAATGGGAAAAAATAAAAGTAACAATAATTGTCAACTAGACAGCAGAATATAGAAAGTATGTGAAAAAGTTTAGTTCAAATCTTACTTTATCATTTATCTTCCACTTAATCTTCCTAACTTTGTATTACTCTATCAAAGCTTTTTGGAATTTGAGAAAATAAGGAATATACAATAGTTAACATAGTGGCTGCCATAAAAGTCACTTGTTGAATGTTGTCTTCATAATTGCTTCATAATGAAATTGTCTAGGAACTGATGCTTATGTATTTGTGTTAGCCCAAGGTCACTTTTGAGAGGAAAGAGGGAGACTTACTGTACTCTGGGAACAAGAGCATGGGGTGTAAGAGGTGTTCATTCTGGTTACAATCTCGGTTTCACTGTGTGGCAATTTGTTACCTTCCTGACTTGGGTTTTATCACCATTGATAAGAGATAAGACTAAGCTTTCAAGGTTATTGTGAAAATTAAATATATATAAAGTCAGTACTACATGCTAGGACATTTGGTAAGTTTCTTTTCCTATTCTACTTGAAGAGATCAAGACTTAATCCTGTTCAAATCAGTCAGTTGCCTACACAATCCTATTCATATGTAGTAGATGCTCTAAAAGATTTTTTGATTAGTAATTATTGAAGAAATAAAGTGTGCCTAAAGGAAGATGAAAAGAAAGGAAGATAATGATTGTTCTGAGTTTGTGTTCTTCCTAACACTCCTATTTTATTTGTGTAGAATGTATTTTAAGGCTATTTTAGTATTAACAGTGTGATACATGTTTGTGTATGCAGGTTAACTCTAATTTACACCCTAAGGTAAGTTGTTGTTTACAGTACCTTATTCAGGAATCCACACTTCAGAGGTGGTTGAACAGCATATCATATGAAGCACCCCAATCAGAAATCAGCTTCAGAGATGGTACCTTAGCACTCATGTATGAAAATTTACACAAGAGAGGTTGTGTATTATTAGCATAAGTAGTGTTAGAAACAGCTTTTCATCAGTGAAATAAAGGTGTTAAACATGGGTGGCGGCTTAGGAAGACTGTATATTCCCCATGGCAATTGTATGAATGAGGTATAAGAATTTGGCAATTGCTTGAATGAGCAAACATGACAGTGGAGTATCAGTGTCTTTTGGGATCCTGTGACCATTTATTTCATGGAGAACCTTGTCACCCAGGCTTCCTAAAGACTGACTCTTCATCAGAGTCTTACTGAGTCTGCTTCCTGAGAGCCTCTCATGAGCCTGCTAGTCAGGAGAGCTTAGCTACTGAAAATGTGGTCTAACTCTCGTTTGTTTCCACTTGCTAATAAGTGTTTATATAGTACACAGAGGAGTTTAGTCTTAGACTTGCTTTAACATACCGGTTGCAAAGTTGTGAGAGGGAGGGATATTATTTTGTACTTATTAGGAACCTCTCCTAGAGTAGATATTTATTTAAAGAAATTTTGCTCTACTAAACCTTTTTTAAAGATAAAATTGTAATTTATAGCTTTAAAATGAACACATGTTAAAGATTTTATTTAATGAGAGTATCAGGATGATATAACTGGTTCAAAGGAAAATCCTAGGAACAGGCACACAAATACGGAGTACTGAAAAGAATATGCAAGTGGAGGTAGGTTGGGAGTCCCAAGACCTGCCTCAGGCTCAGTGATTTGGTAGAAGACTCACAGGACTCTACCCCATAGTTATGGATTGTTACAGCAAAAGGACACATTTTAAAATTGGCAAAGTAAAAGACATACAGGGCAAAGTCCAGGAGAAACCAGCCATAAGCTACCAGCTGTCTCCTCTCTGTGGTGTCACACAGGGATGCATTTAATTCTTCCAGTAATGATGTGACAACAGGTGTGAAGTGAAGCACACCTGACTGTTGGTGTCCATGGATTTTATAGTGGTGTCAGTCATGTAAACATGTAGTACCCATGTAACTGACCTCAGCTATTCAGACTCTAGCCTGCCCTGCCCGCAGAACAAACGGCTTTCGCCATATATCACACCATTAGGATAAACTTATGTAGTATAGAGTGGCCCAAAGCATTAAAAAAGTGCACAGAGGGCTTCCCTGGTGGCACAGTGGTTGAGAGTCTGCCTGCCGATGCAGGGGACGTGGGTTCGTGCCCCGGTCCGGGAAGATTCCCACATGCCGCGGAGCGGCTGGGCCCGTGAGCCATGGCTGCTGAGCCTGCGCGTCTGGAGCCTGTGCTCCGCAGCGGAAGAGACAACAGTGAGAGGCCCGCGGACCGCCAAAAAAAAAAAAAAAAAAAAAAAAAGTGCACAGAACATTCTTATCAGGAAGAATATTCAAAGGGCCCAGAGATTATCTCCCTGGAACTGACCAAGAGCCAGTCCTAAAGACAGGTCTTTGTTTGGAATGTGCAGGGTTTGGGTAACTTAGGCCTGCTCAGTTAACCCATTCCAGCTCAAGGGTCAAAACTATCTTTTCCATGGGGGTAGGGAAAAGTTGTTCTTCCAGCAAAAGGTTCATTTTCATGCTTATACACAATTTTCCATTGATATCAGTTATCTACAACTTAAATGTTGTAAAATAGCTCCCATAGAATCAGATGACATTGAAAAGTGTGTTAGAGACAATGCATAGCTTTCTAATGAAACACAACTTTTTCCCTATATCTAAATGCAAATTGGTTTTGTTCAGTCAACCACTTTTAGTATATCTTGTACTGTTAATCATAAAAATAACACATGCCTCTGCATTCAGGATTAATAGACTAGAGCATTACTCTGGTGTTGAAGAGACCGTATTCCAGAGAAGTCTGTGGCCTTGTTCAAATCAGAAAGTGAAACCATAATTCACAAGTCACAAGTGCTTGTTCCACATGAATAAACTGTGATCTGTCACAGGCATTTAGGGAAATAGATGCTAATATCTTTCAAAATAGAAAAAAACAAAATGATTCAATATTGGCTTTAAGTCTTTGCTAATAGTCTAGACTTAAGCTTGAGTAAGCCCAATTCTTTCTCTTTTTTTTTTTTTTTGTGGTACGCGGGCCCCTCACTATTGTGGCCTCTCCCATTGCGGAGCACAGGCTCCGGACGCGCAAGCTCAGTGGCCATGGCTCGCGGGCCCAGCCGCTCCGCGGCATGTGGGATCTTCCCGGACCAGGGCATGAACCCGGGTCCCCTGCATCGGCAGGCGGACGCTCAACCACTGCGCCACTAGGGTAAGCCCAGACCAATTCCTTCTTCACTAAACACATTCAGGTAAACTTGGAACCCACCCAAATCCTCTCTACTTATGTCTGAACACATAGGTGTAGCTCGTTACTATAGTCCAGGGAAGGCAAATCTGAGCGGCTCGTTGGGCAGTGTTCAGACCAGCTGAAGTTCTCTTGCTGCAATGATCATCCCCTGGTGAGTTCATACAAAATATTTTGGAGGTTGATGTTCACAAAATTAGATTTTGAACCTTATGATCTTCTCTTCTTTAAGAAGCATCTCAGTGTGCTAAGTGCCAGTTATATTCGTAGCCTCCTATTTCTCCAGGCTAGGCAACTCCTCTCCTAAGCTGTCTCTGTTAACAGCTTTCAATATACTCTCTAAATTAGTAGCAAACTGGGAGGTTATCTTGCTAGTTGGAGCTTAACATATATTTTAAGGCACGTCTTCTCCCAGGCTTCACTGAGAAAGGTATTAGAGAAAATTTCATGTTTTATATTTATCTAGGAAGATATTATGCACATGTGCTTGTGACTGCATGTTTGAGGGAGATAAATGGATAGATTGTATAATTTCCAAGGCAATAAGAGATGCTACAAACAATATTGGAAGAATGGCCTTGATTGCTAGTGTGTAAGGAGAACTCTCCATAGTTTTAGGGAGGCATCCTTGAAATGGAGTAAATCTGTGTGTAACTCTCACATTTAAAAATGTGACAGGTCATTTTTGTCCTTCTAAAAGGTGGCAGGTGGGCTCTGGGCTTTTGAAAGATAGTTGGATAATTATTGATATAAAAGTGTGATACTTCTAAGTAGGGGAAGAGGGCTGGTTATAAAGAACAGGTTGATATGGTCTCATTAATGTATGAATATATGTGTATAGAAAAGATCTGGAAGCCTATACATTGCAGAGTTAGTAGTTTTTCTGGGTCTGTTGGGATTATGAATGGCTGTAATTTTCTTCCCTTTGCTCAATAATAATAATTTCTAAATGCCCTTATGAAGAACATCTCATTTCTTTTTAACAAGAAAGTGAACAGAAAATCTTTAAGTTTAAATGAAGTGCAAGGAGAATAATTGAATATGTGTTACCTCACCTCCCACAGTGGCAAATGTCTTCAGCTATAGGAAGAAAACAATGAAGTGGGTGGAATTGGGTTATATCTGGTATTTCATCCAGCTGTCCTAAAACCAAATTCTCACTTTGCTCTTTCATTGAGATCTTTCTAAAGTTAAAAAGGCAGGGGAATATGTTCTTTATGATATTGGAAACCTTAAACCCTGCTACATGGTGTAACTTTTCACTCCAAATAAGGCTAACCGGAGGAATAAAGGGGCTTTATCCAAGACTACTTGGGCAACTTCTTGCATGAACTAATCATTCTGTATTAAGAGGAAGGAGTGAATTGGCTTAGTTCATGCATGATTTCTCAACTTTGGCACTGTTGACATTTTGGGCCAGATAATTCTGTTGTGAGGACTGTTATGTGCACTATAGAATGGTTAGCATCACCAGTAACCTCTACCTACTAGATGCCAGTAGCAGTACTCAAGTTGTAGCAACCAAAATGTCCAGACATTTCCAAATGATCCTTGGGACAGTATCACCCTTAGTGAGAACCACAACCTTAATGAACACTTGCCTGTAATTTCTATATGCAGGGTTTTATAAGTTAGGATTATTTTTGGCTACATGTGACAGATTAAATCCAAATAATGATTACTTTAAAAGACAGACTATTTTTCCTTATATAAACAGAAATCTGAAGGTGGGCAATTTGGAGCTAGTATGGCAATGCCATGGTCACCAGGGACCCAGAGTTCTTCAAACTTCTCTTCCTGCATTTCTTACCTCACCATTTTTGTTTTTCTTGGCTGCCCCATGTGGCTTGTGGGATCTTAGTTCCCCAGTCAGGGACTGGACCCACGCCCTCTGCAGTGAGAGCGGGGAGTCCTAACCGCTGGACTACCAGAGAATGCCCTTGCCTTCCTTTCTTAAAGTCACCTCATAGTTTGAATTGCTTGTGTTGACCAGATGTCCAGAGTCGTTTTACAGACAAGCATCAAGAGGAAAGGCAAGGAAGTGTGAGAAGCCCGTCTTCCCTTCCCTTTCAAGAGAACTCCTGGAAGTCCTACACTCTTCCACTTTCATCTGATTCGCCAGAACCTGCCAGAATTGGCCACACAGCCCCACTTAGCTACATAGAAGACAGAAATGTAGTCCTGGATATGAGCGCATCATCTCCAAATTACTGGATGGGGTTCAGTTAGAAAAGAGGTAAATGGATGCCAGAGTTACATTCTTTTAGCATTCTGCATAATGTTAAAGTCTACCCTTCTAGAGAAAGATTTGATTCTGAATAAAATATTTTCAAATTGCTACAGAATATCTGTTACAAAGTGAAACCTTAAATAGTGAAAATCTAATTGAATTGAGAGGCTCAAAAAATGCTACTTTTGTTTTATCTTTTAATATTTGAAAACCATCCTAAAAGGTTTGTTGCTGCCTAGACAGGTGCAGTGCGGTGAATATCATTAGGTCTGTCTTCAACATTTGGCTTCATTCCAAAGACTTACCTCTTAGCCTGTGTTCTTAAAGCGGAGCCCAAGACCCAGGCTTCCATGCAGGAGTTTATTTAGGAAGGCATCTTGGGGAACAGGAGTGGGAAGGTAAAACAGGGAAGGCAGGGAAGACAATACAAGGATGTTTTTGAGCTGATCATTGCTATGGGTGATTGGTGTCAGATTCTGCAGGACCTCCTGAGGACTATTATGAAATGCGTTTCAAAACTGTCTATCTGGGAAACAAACATTTATCCGATGTTTCCATCCTCACTGGCCAACTGTGGCTCCAAGGAATTGAGTCACCTGTACTCCTGGGCTTCTCAGGTATGTGTAGCAGGTTCCTGGCAGTTTCCCAATTCTTGAAGGCAAAGTGAGAGTTATATCATGTGGGTGTAGAATCTAGACTTCTAGAATGCCTGTATGAAGCTGATTTAAGGCTTTATAAAAGTGGTCCCTGGGCAGTGGCTGGAACAATGGGTGGGACGCAAGGGAATAGGAAGCACTTAACCTTTTGATCTTCACAGTTTAGGAGACCAGATGGAGTTCGTGAGAACACACTTTGATTACCACTGCCCTGGATCAGTTATGGGGTATAAAGTTTAATTTGGAAATAGTATATGGGAGATACATACATGTGTGCATATATATGTATATGTAGTTTCCCATTTTAGCATGAAAGAGTCTAACTATAATAATGTATATTTTTCCAAGCCTGTACGCCAGGAGAATAGGAGCCATTGTTAAGTGCTGTACATCTCTGCATTTGATTTCACTGCTGATGTACTACACTAGTTTGCTCCACTTCAGCATTCATTTGACTGGACTGTTACTTGATTATCTCATGTACAGATGTGACTCACAATCACAGAGAAAGGGTGTAGATTATATTGTGCAGAGGTGGCACAAAAATTTTCAAGGAAGACTGCCATGCTTGATGTTGAAATTCTTATGTTGGTTGGAGAGCTGCCAGAACTTTGAATGAACTGGTGGTAGAAATAAATGGTAAAGACGATCAATCAGTTAGAAAGTAAATATCTTTTAACATCATGAAGGTCATACTCCTCATCAGTGAATCTTTGGAGAAAGTTACTTGTAGTATACACAGTAACTAGGAGAAATTATTGTTGGAGATATATCCAACTTCAGGATATTTGAAAAAATATTGCCAATGCATATTATTGTAAATGCATTTATATATAAACTGCTAACATTTGTATAGAGCTGAATCATTTAAGCTCTTGTTTGTAGGAACAGATCGAGAGGCTGACAAGGATAAGATTTTAATGTGCCTTAACCTTAAGGCTCCCAGTGGATTTTTGAAAAAATTTAATACAGACTTCTGATCTTGCCACTTGCAAATATTGCTTGATATTAAGTTTAGCCTAAATTCCAATTAACCAAGTCGTGGGTAGTTTGAATTCTTATAACTAAAGACGTCACTGCAATTAGAGTGAGTTTGGCTCAGCGTTACTGCTTATATTCCAAAAGGAAACGTAAGAGTGAAGTTCCAACTGAATAGGACTTTTTGAGTTGAAAGTCCTTCAGTTCCTATTAAACTCCTTTCCCCAAATTTTACAGCACAAAAACACACAATTCTCTAGATGCTTAGAAATGGTTGCTTAGCTCTCTGTGGAAACTTCTGGCTTTAAAGAAATAAACAGTTTGATTTGAGCTAAAGGGAAGAGCAGGCACAGAAGCACATCTGAGACATCAATTCAAACAGCGTGAGTAAATGAACAGAAGAGAGATCCCATTTGCTGGAATTCTCACAGTAAATAAATGAGGTGACAGAAGAGGGTTGCTTAAAAGGTGGGCCGAAGAGGACCAGTAGCCAGGAACTTTGCTTTCAATTCATCAAGTATTGAGTCTGTAAATCTGAAAATCTAGTTTCTGTTTACCACATCTCTAAATAAGGTTTACCTACACTGTGCCAACAACCACCTTCCAGCCTTCTGAAATTACTTCATTAGCATTTGTGAGAAAAGTCTAAGCAGTAGCAATAAAGAATGTTAATCTAATCCAGACTGTTGGCCTGTGTTCGAGTGGTGGGTGGTTAATTCTTCCTGTGTGATCTTCAGTGTTATTTCTCTACACTAGCCAGCCCTCAGACATGGAAGGCATAAATAATGCCTCTTGGCCTGTCTTTTGGTCTCTGGAAAGAAGGAATTTATGGCAGAGTCTTTCATATTCGTAACAGGCAAATCCCTAAACTCTTAGAGATCTCATTTTCTTTTGAATCTAGTGACTTCTCCAGGTAGGGTAGGATGAGAGAGGATACTATTGGAACTCACTATCTACAACTTAAGGGGCCTCAGCAAAGCTTTTACTGGACCTTAGTTTATCTCCTTGAAGAAATTTCAGATACAACTGGGGTCCTTGGCTTCTACTGTAAATTGGATTATTGTTGAGAAATACTCATTCCCTTTCCCTGACCTCTGTGGAAAGAGTACGTTTCCTTCCCCCTTGCTGTTGGCCTTGGTTGTGTGACTTATTTTATGGGAACTTAGAAAATGGGAGTTGAATTGAGGCTTGGAATATGCCAGTAAGATTGGGCTTGTCCCTTTGCATTCCTTCTTCTCTCTGTGAAAAGAAATGCCTTGGCTAGCCTTTCATCCAAGGGGTGTGAGACAGGTTTTGTGGAGCTGGCCTGGACTGAACTCATGTCCTAGAACCAAGCTCAAACTAAATCAGCAAAACTCTAGCCAATCCACAAAGGCAGAATCAATGAATGCTTGTATGTAAGCCACAGATATTCTGCGATTTTTAAGCATATTTTAGCTGACCAATTCAGCTGGATTGTATTTAGGGGCCTGGAGCAAAGTAGGGAGTTCCCCTCCCATCTCCAAGTATTCGTTTACATGGGCGATCCAGTGTTGAGAGATTTGCATTGTACTACTAGAGTTAAGAATTACTTTTTTTGTGAGATGTCAAAAGAACAAAGCAGGTGAGATGTGAAGGCAAATTTGGAAAGGAGTTTTTAGTATGATTTGGAATCCGGAGTCCACAATGCCATTCTGAGATGGCTAGGCCCTGACAGTGTTCATTCCTTTCTGGGGTGTAGGATACGTAGTATTATGGACACTGTATTTGGCTTAGGAGCCTAGTGGTTCCAAATGTTTATAAATATCTCTTACTGAGGCATAAGTTACATGTATAAATTCTTCCTGAATAATAATGTAGCTGCTACTTTTAAAAAGGGCTATAGCCTATAGCACAAAGCTCCTCTTCTTAGATTTGATAAAATCTTAACGTGTAGGAACGGTGTCACCATTAACTGTGCCGCCTGTCTTCTCCCCCTTCCCCCACCCCCCAAAGGGATCTGAAGAGTCAAAAGTAACTCCTCTGCCATGTGCAACTCTTGTTCCTACTATATATGACCACTTACGTTCTCTAAACTTACGCATCCTTGGCTAAATACATTGCCAGTTTTTAGTGGAAGTAGTTATATGGACTCTTCTAACCAACCTAGTGACTGAAGGGACTTAACAGTCCCCTCAGCCAGTCAGGTTTTTTCCTGACTCTAGGTCCCTGAACTAACTCTTCTTAGAAATTTACTTTAGAAAATATGTAATTGTAAAATTTTCTCTGCCCCTTTTGAGAGAGAAATCTTCCCTCAGTCTCTTGCCAGTTTTACAACCATGGGGTATCTTTCTTAAGGACTTGGGAGCCAACCCTTTGAAATGTCTTTATCAAGAAAGATGTTATCCCTATCTCCCAGTCTCTGCTGGAGGGTAGGAGCCTAACTTAGATAAGTGCCAAGTAGCTAACACAGATGGCATAATCACTGATCAGTCTTCTCACCAGTGTCCTCTAGTACTTTTCCACTAGCTCACCTCAGCACTTAAAAACTCTATCTTTTGTTTCAGCAAAGTTGAACTCAATCTTAACACCCTGTTGCAATGGTTTTGACTCTTATTGCAATAGTCTTCTAAAAAACAATTTTATTGGAGTATAGTTGACTTATAATGTTAGTTTCAGGTGTCTTGACTCATTGCAATAGTCTTGAGTAAAGTCTCTTTGCCTGTCTTAACTGGTGAAATTTTTCTTTGACACCAGAGTCAAGTGTTGCAACATACCACAAAACAACAGACTGTTTCTGAACTACCATGAGATAGAGGTTAACAATGAGAGGGAAAGAAGCTAGAGGGTAGCTATATTCAGTAGAACAGAGTCCTGAAAGGGCACTGAGAGTAGACACAGTTACTGGGACTCTTAATGGATGGGATTAAATGGAAAGAACAATGACAGACTTGGCCCTGAGCTCATGGGAGATATTCCCAACACTAGGGACTTCTTGAATTCTTGTGGGGGAGACTCTGAGGCATCTGTGTATAAGGGGGAGTAGAAGAGTGTTAAGCCAAGCAGGTGACGATTCAGAATTTGGTAGAAATTTGAGTAATCATGTTAATGAGACATTCTTTACTTATAGAGAAGATAAGTCAGGCATACAAGCAGCAAGACTTGTTTTCCTTATATACTCAACACACGCATTGAACAACTTCTACTATGGCAATGACTTCTGTAATCATAATGTCATTAAATGTTACAAAAAGATTAGGTTTAACTGACAGAAAACCCTAAAGGAATATTAGCTTAAATAAGAGAAGTTGATTTTTCACTGACATTTATGAAGCCTGGAAGTAAGCAGTCCTTGGCCAGTATGATGGCTCTGTTCCATAATATTCAGACCAGACTCCCTAGGTTATCATTGTATCATCCCTAGGGTTTGGTCTCTGTCTTCATGGTTCAAGATCATGGTGTCCATATCCAAGCACACTGATCTAGAAAGGGACAAAAAAGAAGGTGGGAAAGGGTAGTACCCACTGTCTTTTTTTTTTTTTTTTGTGGTACGCGGGCCTCTCACTGTTGTGGCCTCTCCCGTTGCAGAGCACAGGCTCTGGACACGCAGGCTCTGTGGCCATGGCTCACGGGCCCAGCTGCTCCACGGCATGTGGGATCTTCCCAGACCGGGGCACAAACCCATGTCCCCTGTATCGGCAGGTGGACTCTCAACCACTGAGCCACCAGGGAAGCCCCCCACTGTCTTTTAATGAAAGTTCCTAGATCCTGTTGCATGAAATCCACTTGTATTCCATTGTCACAAATATTACCATAGCTGTAAGGGAAGTTAAAATATATTCTATAGTCTTTAAGTCTCCATTCTAGGTAAGTACAAGCTTAGCTAAAAGTTTTTATTACAACAGAAGAAAACAGATATTGTGGGACAAGTTGGTGTCTTTGACATAGTTCATCCCATTGGCTCCTAAATAGCCCTACAAACCCTTCTTCCTGCTCATGGAGCTGCTCATCACCTTCCCCAAAGAAGCCTACACCTTAATCTTACCACTCATCTGTCTCAAAGTCTGGGGTCTCTGATATATAATCCTTTTGAGATTATTTAGATATGGCTCTTACTGCTCTAGAAACTAGTAAAAGATGTACTTGCCCCCCACACTCACAACATGCCATGGTGGAAGAGGGACAGAATCACAAACATAAAAATTTCTATTCTGAAAAGAGGATAAAAGGTTGTACCTAGCAATCACCAGGTCATTAGGCCAAAGTAGTAGCCATTCCTTTTTCTGAGAATTGATCTATAAGCCTTTCTGGAAGACTCTCATTCTGCTTTCTGGAAGGGATCTTTGTAGTCCCTGGCCCTGTCTTTTTGGGATTCTATATCTGGGGCGGATATTAGACTATATCTGGGGTGGATATTAGACATTTGGTCTCTTAGATCTACACAGCTTGCAAATCCCAATTCCTGCTAGTGCAGGTTAGAGGGCCCAGGGATGCCATTGGGAATAGAATACTGACAGGTTTTTATAAGTCAAGCTTGCAGTTTCCTTGAAAAAACAATTAGTAGGCTTTCAATTTGTTTCATGTAAACCATAGCCAGATTATCCCTGTACATAGTTTTTAAAGTAAATTACTCTGGTCTTTGATTTATTAGTATCTGAGCTTTACCCATTCCCCTGCACCTTCATGTAATGGCTCCTGAATATGTCCCTTCCTGTCTTATGCTGATTGATGCAGATAAGCCTAAAATAAGTAGCCTAGAAAAGTAAAGGTTTGGCAGGAAACCCTTATCATAATAGTAACTTAGGGACCTGGGCCAGCAGAGTTTCTTTTTAACACATGCTTCCAGGATCATTGGAGAAGGAAGGAAATATACTGAACCACTGACTGTTTTAATGATTATGTCCGAAATGACATATGTTAATTATACTCGCATTTCACTGGCCAAAGTAACTCTCAAGGCCACACCTAACTTCACAAAGAATGGAGAAGTGCAAGCCTATTATGTGCATCTAAGGTGAACAGTGCTATGACTATTATATCATCTGCAATAATGGGTTGCATTATTAGTAAGGCAATTTCTTTAATCTGATCTTCATAATTTAGATGGCTTCTGCTGTCTGGCAAAGAATTCTTAACAGAAAATACTGGAAAATCTTGGAGCCACAGTTTTATCTTCTGTTCAGAGTATTTCTTCAAGGCATTCTGCATAAACTGTTTCAGCTTTGGGTGACAAAGAAGTTCACCTTTTTAATTCCATGAGAATTCAAATGTAACAGACTCTCAGTTAACTCAGATTTTAGGCCAAATGCAGAAACTGCATACAATTCTAGCTAGCTCAAGCCAAAGTTCATGTCTCATGCAGGGATTTGCTCAAAGTGGCAACAAGCAGTAAGTCCATCTCATCACTATGATTTTTTCCTATCATTTACTCTGTCATTTTACATTAAAAAAAAATTAGTATGGCTTGTAATTGATGTAAAACACAAATTACAGTGACACAAACAAGACAGTTAATTCTCTTGCACATAAATGCAAACATATATATATATACAACTTAGGGCTAGTATCTTAGTGCATTTGGGCTACTATAACAGAATACCATAGACTGGCTTATAAAGAACAGAAATGTTGGCTTCATGGATTTGATGTCTGGTTGCCTGCTTTATGGCCAAGACATCTCATGGAAGATCCTGAGGAAGCAAAACATGGGACAGATTATTTATAGAGCATTCCATCTGAAAGCAGTAGAATACACATTCAAGTGCACATGGAACATTCTCTAGGATAGATCACATGCTGGACCACAAAGCAAGTAAGTTTAAGTCTTCTGTGACTAAGGAAAACAGTGGTCTGTATCACAGATGCTTTGATATTCCTCTGAGGTGATATTTACCACCACTGTACAGGTAAGGAAACTAAGATTCAGAAATATGCAATTAATTTGCTTAAGGCTACATGGCCACTGGAAAATTAAGATGTAACCCAAGTCCTCCTGAGCCACAGTGCAGTCCATTCAGCTACTTCACACTGTTGCATTCAAGTGCAGCCCTCACTAAAAGATGAGCATGTAAGATCCCATATAGCACATTCTCACCAGCTCTATCATTGAGGTACTCCAAAGAATGACTGACCTGAAACCTTTCCTACCTCCAGCTTTGACAGCCATTCCTCCTGCTGTGCTCTGAATCTTTATGTTGCCCCCAAATTCATATGTCGAAATTCTAACCCCCAAAGCTGATGGTCTGAGTAGGTGGGGGCTTTGAGAGGTACTGAAGTCATAAGGGTGGAACCCTCATGAATGGGATTAGTGCCTTTATAAAAGAAGCTCTGGAGAGATCCATAGCCTCCTTTTGTCATGTGAGGACATCACAAGAAGTCTGCAACATAGAAGAAAACCTTCACATGACCATGTTGGAACCGTCTTCCTGGATTTCCCAGCCCCTAGATCTCAACATATATGAGAAATGTATGTTGATAAGCTACTCAGTTTGTGGTATTTTGTTATAGCAGCTTGAACAGACTAAGACACCTCCCTGATGATGTTAAGTCAGTATGGCTGAAATGGTTAGCTTTTATTGTACCTCTTAAATTCTTTACAACATCTATTTAAAATTTAACTTTTAATAAGTTCATCTAAATCAAG
The DNA here is from genome assembly GCF_000442215.2 of Lipotes vexillifer. Lineage (NCBI taxonomy): Eukaryota > Metazoa > Chordata > Mammalia > Artiodactyla > Lipotidae > Lipotes > Lipotes vexillifer. The sequence goes on from NW_006799924.1 coordinate 311,036, forward strand.
ATTGTCAATCTAGATCCATTCATCTAACTTCCCAGAATGCTAATTTCTAGCTCACTCTTCTTTGAATTTCAAGATTTCACTCAGAAGTATACAGTATTTGAGACTGCAGTGTCAGAGTGCTGATAAAATTTAAATCTTAAAAAATATCTCATGACCATCCACCAAAGAACACTAATATGTATTTGGAAGCCCTTCAATCTAACGCTTTGGGTTCTTATTGTTTTATTCCTCTCTGGGTTTCTTAAAAGCTAACTGAAGCTAGACAGACAGATTCAACAACCCATTTTATTTATTTATTTATTTAAAATCACAGCTCTACAGCTTTTTCATTGTTCTCATAAAACTCTTTCCTTGTAGAGGTGGAAAAGGTCTATTTCAGTGAGCCATCTAGTCTACTTTTCTCTGTATGCTTTTTCAGGGTGGTTTCAGATTTGAAAGGATTTGAATATCTACAAAGACCTTGTGGAGGAATTATTTTAAAGCTATCTATAACCTTAAGGAGTTTTTCATGAGAATGGATAAAGAATATGCTAAAATTAAGAAATCTAAGAACTCCCCTCTCTCAGAATTGCTAGAGAAAGCACTGTGGTTTTCAAGGTGGCTGCTTAAATAATGGCATTGCTGTTTGAGGGGGGAAAAAAAGAGCTCTGAGTCAGGAGGCTAAAGCTCACTGTTATTATGAGAGAAGAATTAATACAATACAGTCTTTGTAGTTATGACTCCCTCCCCAACAAGAGCTTCCAAGTGGGTGGGGAAAGTCTGGAGGCCAGAGTCACAGCTGGGACCACAACCAATGGGTTAGAATTGATCATTTGATCGCAAAGCTTCCTCCTGATTATCTCCAAGTTGTTGTTTGCCAATGTGATGTGATATTCTATTGGTTTATAGGGTACTCAGGAAGAAGGAGCACACATCAACATTTATGCATTATCACCCCCTCTCTGCCACTTGGGGAAGACAGAGCCTTGGCAAAAGAAAGTCATTCATCTCTACACAAAGCCTGTGAAACCCATTCTAATTGACTCACTCTAGAGAGCAAAGGGCCCAAAGAAATCTGTGAAAGCATTCCCATGGCAGCAAGTGTTGCAAAAACACAGGCCCTACATAGTCAAGTTTCTGGAGAGCATTCCTAGGACCTTTTTTTGTCCCAACCCTTTTGATAGTTTGAAGCACCTTGATGAGCCTTCATTCCCACTTCGGAATCTTATCTCTCACACTCCCTTTCCCCAGAAGGAAACACACACATATACAAACACAAACACATAAACAAAATACAACAAAAATTTATAATCTTTATTCATGGGCATGACCTCTAGTTCTGTTTGCATCATCTGGGTTGGACTAATCTAGAAAGATGCCTGAAATTCAGGCTTCCACTTTCCCACATGTGTGATATACTCCTTTGAAGTTGGTAGAGAAGGGATGGGATACCTTCCCCTCTTTCTATCCTAGGGAAGACTATTATTTCCCTTCCTCTAAGATTTCTTATGTTACCCTAAACAGTCTTCATTTAGCTGGCTACAATTTCTTTTTTTTTTTTTTTTTTTTGCTGTGGTTAAATCCCTTTTGCATGTTAATGTTTAGTCCAGAAACTTCCAACCATACTTTTATACTTTAATTATATCTTGACCTTCTCCAGGTCATTTCTGAGAATCATGGTGAAATGGGTGAACAATAGAACCACCTAAGATCATGGTCCCTCTGATGGAAAACACTTGAAGCTAGAATCAATCACTATACATTGAATCCACAATTCTGCTACATATTCTGGGCAAGTAACATTTTTCAGTTAATCTTTTCTTGTCCCTAATCTTTAAAGTGACAGAACCCATACTAAATTTTATGCTATTGTTGTAAGAATAAAACAATGCACATGTAATCTGTAAGATACTATACACATGTCTGTGACAAGTATATTAACATGTCAGATTAATAGTTTCCTAAAATCATATCACTTTATATACTCACCACTATTTAATATACTCATTCATTCATCCATTTTTCCATTAATTTATGTATTCATTTATTATTTATGTTCTGTCTCCCCTCCTCTAGAATGTAAGCTCAATACTAACAGGGACTTCATCTCTTTTCTTCTCTACTGTATTCTCAGAGCCTAGAATGGTTCCTGGCATACTGGATGCTCAAAACATCTATTGAATGTGTAAATGAATGGATGACCACTCTTTATGTTTGAACAGTGTTATTATGCAAGGGAAATTGCTCACTTTAAAGAATTTCCAAATTTCTTTCCAGAGGTCATTCTCTTGCCTTTTTCTTTGCTGTTAGGTTTTGAAATTTGAGCATGCAGAAGATTGTCTTGCAAGAACTCATTCCACAAAGGGACTGCCATACAGGTACCCTGTCCCTGCTAGCTCCTTTCTACCACAATTCAAAGCCAAGTTTTTAAAATTTATCATCTTATTTTGTGCATCTAGAATTATATATGCAGAAGCCCATATGATTCTGAAAACTTGAATCTGAAAAATGCTATTGAATTATTTGGATAGAGATATTAGAATATTGTGGTACCTGGGAAAATAAAGGTCTGCTTTGGCAGCCCCTGAGTCTCATCAGGCTTATGCAAACAAAGCATGAAGTGGGGAAATATATAGACAGCCTAGTGTTTAGTATCCACAAAGAAAGATGTTTGTGTTTTACTAGAAGAAATGGCAGTGTTGAATATTCATGACGGAGAGCCATTTTATACCCCCCGTAGGTACAGAATATTTGTATAAATATGAAATCTGTGCATAATTATGTGAAAGAAGACATTCCCCAGAGGTTAAATATGCTAACATAGTAAGAAAGGTCTTATCCTCCTGTAGACTTTACTAAAAAAATTCAAGTCATTGAAAGGATGTAAACATCAAGTAAGAGCACAATGATTTAGGGTTGTCCAAAGGAGCATAACCAGAAACAGTGAGACTATACTAAGTAAAGACAGGTTACTGAGGAACATTTTTAACTATGTTGTATTTTACTCCATAGCAATACTTTTAGAAATGGCTTCAACCTAAAATTCAGTCTAATGAAATCTATTAGGTTGAAATTACCTTTCCTGTGACATGGTGAAAGCCTTCCTTATTCCTTGAAATGCTGAATGTGACTTGACTCAGTTGCAGTCTGTCTTAAAACTGGATTGAATGTAGAAAGGCAAAAATAGTATGTATCTGGATGTCTGCTGTGTCAGTGACTGGTGTGTGACCTTGCGTAGTAAATTCAATAGCTTTACATTCTTATATATCTTTTAAAGATCACTTCATATTATCTTATAGTTTGAAATATTAAGTTGATTCGTGCTTTTAGATTAACTGTGTTCTCTCTTTTTAAGAAGAATGAAAATTCCTATATTCCATTTTTTTTTCTCTGACTCTATGTAGTAGAATGCACAATGCCTTCCAGACTCCCTATAACCACAAATGGTGCAATGAAAAGTTTGCTTTCGGTGGTGGACTATTCAAACCTCTAAATGCAGAGGAGAACAAACTTGTTGGTGCCTTCCTTATCATTCTGTTCTCTGAAGTTACAAGTTCAACCAAATGTGTGCCTGCCTGTGTGATCATTATGTGTGCAATGTTTATGGTAGCCGCTGAACTGGGTAGATGTGTAATGCGAAAATCAAAGGGAGAAAGCTCTTATCTTCTAACACAACAAATATATCCCCTTTGTTGTTTATAGGAGTTTCCTATCTGATTTGGCCACCTACCTCTATAAAGAGTTGAGATGTACTTTGACAACATACGTTCTGATATAACCTGTAAAGTAAAATCACATTTTCAGGTTAGGAATTATTAACTCATTGCGGTTATCTAGCTCTTTTGTAGGAGGAAGGGGATTAGCCATAAACTGGCTGAGTCTTTCTGCAATCTTACCAAGTGTCGCCAAGCTTCAATAGCATGTCTTCCTTACCACCCTCTATTCTTGGCCATATTGACACTTTCTGGGTAAAAGACAACTAACAGTTCTCAACTAGGACAAATTCTTTGTATAGCAGGATCTTCCCATATCTCCCCATGTTCCCAAATTGGTCAGGACCCAATGCAAACATATATTTGAGCCTATTTCTCCAAACTCTTCACTACTCTTATTTTTAAGACATGAAACTCTTGATATTCCCCAGCTTTTGACTTTTTAAGGTCTTAGGAGCTGAATTTCTTGGGTGCTGATTTGGCAGTTAGACCATGTATATATGATAAAATAAAATGACACGTCACATTATAAAAGGACCAGATCTTTTCTTTAGATCAGAAATATCCTTGATATAGTGGTGCTAGGAGATAGGCTTCCCTTCTAAAGGTCGTTTTGAGTACAGTCCCCTATAAAATACTGACCTTCTCATTATGCCAAGGCACTGTATGTGAAATACCAAGCTGATAATTTTACTACCTACCTTATACATTTCTGCTGATCCCCTATTTCCCCCAGGATACAGCTGAACTCCAACAAGTGGCCTATGGAAACTTTCAGGATATCTACCATTCCTTAGTTCATCCCGTCCTTTCTTACATCAAAACTCAGCCGCACTCTGCTCAGTGTTCTAAACATTCTACATCTTTCCTCTGATGCTTTCCTCTGATGTCTACTTTGCCTTACTGGGCCACAGCTGAATTTAATGCCCTTGGTCACTCTCCCTAAACATCACCACTCTGCTTGTTTTGCTCTAAATTTTCTTTTTTCTCTCTTCCCTCTTTAACTTCCTTTGTGTTTCTCTTTGGCCTAGCTGCAAATATTTAAGAGTATTTACTGATTCTTCTTTCTATGACTTTACACATTCTGACCTTACCTCCAAAATAGCACCTTAAGTGGTTCCTTTCTCATGAACTGCATTACCACCTTAGGATTTGAGTCCCATGTCATTTCTTAACTGGACTATTACATCATGTTCATTAGTGAACTTCTAGTGTCCTATTTTCTCAAATGCATTCTTCACACTGCAACCTGGAATGTTGTACCTGAAACAGAAATTGTCCTGTTAATACTTTATTTAAAATTATTTAAAAGATATTCACCCCTCTATCTAAACTGTGACAATTTTGAGAGTGAAAGGGACTACTATCAATATTTAACACTAGACGGTAGGTATAAATTATGATTGTGCTAGGCACACCTGGCCGAGTGTTCACCCTGCTTCTATAGGATCTGTCAAAAAAACAAACAGGTAAAACAAATGAACAAAACAGCTGTCCAAGGGCTTAATATAACATAAGAAGCCCTCCACAATCGGTCCCTTCTAATTTCTTCATTATAATCTGTGTATATCCCAAATCTGGTATTCTGTATTCCAGTGATCATGTGCTTTTCTTTATGCTAATTTCCAAGCTGGAACGTTCTTTCTTGTTTTTTCCACCATCCTTTCTCTGACTTATCTGGGAAGCCTTTAGAAATCTTTGTCCTCTCCAAGTTAAAATGCCTTTCCATTGTGCTCCAATAATAAACATCCCATACATACGTATCTGTCTCTGCTCTTGTTATGTTTCAATTATCCCACTGGAACATGAGCTACTTCAAGGCAATGAAATGTCACTCATTTTTTAATTATATTTCAGGATGCATAGGATAAGTAGATGTTAAATTAACATTTGATTGAAAAAAAGGAAGGAAAGTAGCTAAATCAGAGGTCATCCTATGAGTAGGTGAAAGGATTTTGACACTTAAAATTTTTGAAAATCATATTCACCAGTCACCCTAGACCCCTCCTATTATTTACACCAGGGCCACAGATTATGTGCTTTAGAAATTTGTGCTCTATACCCCCCAAAGCTTTTCCTATTCTTTAATTCATTTCTTCATCCACTTTCTTTGTTTTTACATTTTCTTCTATCCACCCATAATTATCTTCTCTGTTTCTTTGTAACTTCTCTCTGCTGCCAATTTAGTTCCATCTTTCCTCTGGGATACTAGGGATGAGTAAGAGGGTGATTTAAACTTTAGCACAAACCTGTTCTTACAATCGTTTAATCATTCTAACTTATTTTGATACTCTATAGAAGTAATTTACAAAAAACAATTTTAAGTGCACAATTTGTTTTGGTAAATATGTACGCTGTATAATTGAAACATCAATAAAGATATGCATTTACATTGTCCTAGAAAGTTTTCTTGTGCACCTTTGTAGTTATTCCACATACTTCTGTCTCAGGGAGACAGATTAATGATCTGATTTTTATCATTATAGGTTACTTCTGTAAATACCACAATTTTATATAAAAATATACAGTCTGTGTACTTTTGTGTTCAGCTTCTTTTGCTCAAGGCAATTTTTCTTTTAATGTTTCATGTTACTTACATGGCTCTGCTTTTATTGTAGTTGTTACTGTGTAGTATTCCATTGTATGGATATGCCACATTTTGTTTATATATTCACTTGTTGATGGGCAACAAGCAACAGTTTTGTTTGCTTCCAGTTCTTGGCTGTTACGGATAAAGCTGCTGTGATCATTCAGGTACAATAATTTAAGTAGATATCTCTTTTCCTTTCCTTGAGTAAATACTTAGGAGTGAGATTGCTGGGTAAGATGGAAGGTACATGTTTAATATCATAAGACTATGCCAAAATGTTTTCTAAAGTGGTTGTGACATTTTATACTTCTAGTATTACAATTGTTCCACATCCTCATCTGCTCTTGATATTATAGGTGTTTCTAATTTTAGCCATTCTAATGGTTCTAGTGGGTATGAGGTGGTATCTCACTGTGGTTTTAATTAGCATTCCCCTGATGGCTAATGCTGTTGAGCAGGTTTTCATGTGGCTATAAACCAATTATATATTCTTTGTGAAATGTCATCCAAGTCTTTGCTGTTTTATGTTTGCTTTCTAATTATTGAAAATAAATTGGGTAGTTGCATTTTCATATGAAGTTTTGAGTCACCTTTTCAATTCTTATAAGATCCTGCTAGAATTATGATTTGAATGGAATTGGCTTTATAGATCATTTTGGGGAAAATGAACATCTTAGCAATAGTGTTTCAGTCAGTAAACATGACAAAACTCTCCATTTATTTAGGTCTTATTTCATTTTTCTCAGATATGTTTGTACTTTTTAGTCTAGCGGTCTTGCATATATTTTGTTAAATTTATTTTAATTTTTAAAAATAATGTTTGAAATAGTATTTTTATTTCCTTTTCTAGTTGCTTGTTACTACTACATAAAGAAATACAATTCTTTTGTTTTACTTTAGCCATGTGCCTTATGGCCTTGATAAAATCACCTAATAATCCTAGTAAATTTTTATGGTAGATTCCTTAGAACTGTTAATGTATCTCTCTCTATATATATGCAAACAGATTTTTTTCAATATATGTGCTTTTGCATATGTCTTTTACTTATTTTTCTTGCCTTAATGCACTTGCTAGGACCTCTAGTAACATTATTGAAAAGATGCAGTGGGCATAATACATTCTTGCCTTGTTCCCAATCGTATGGGGGAAGTACTTAAGTTTTTCACCATTGCACATGAGATTAGCTCTAAGTTTTCATAGACACGTTTATCAGGTTGAGAAAGTTTTATTCTATTCTAATTTTCTGAGTTTTTGTTATGAATGGATGTTAACTTTTATCAGTTTTCACTTTTATTCCCTTTATATCTGCTTTTTTTGTATAAAGCCTATATGATCTTAAAATAGGATCCTTTTTTGTTTTTCTGAACTGAATTTGCTTATATTTTGAGGAGTCATGCATTTATTGGTCTGCCCTTCTTCTAATGTCTTTGCCAGTTTTCAGTAACAGCTTCAGAAAACAAAGTCATCCTTACACCTCTGCATTTTAAAGGAGTGTGTGAAGGGTTGGTTTTATTTCTTCCTTTAAAGCTTTGATGGGATTCACCACAGAAGCCATGTAGATCTGTACTTCAAGGGAAGATTTTCATTATTAATTCAATGTAATATGTTACTAGATATTAATTATATTATAGCAATAAACATGGTTATTCATATTTTCTATTTTTCTTCAGTTCACTTCTGCATTTTTTAGGAATTATTTATTGGCATCCATTGGTATCATAAATCCCTATATTAATATCTAGTTTCAAGAATAATAAACTCATAACTTTAAAATAAACTTTAAAATGATTAATAAAACTAACACCTTGCAAGCATATTCAGAAGCACATTCAGAAGAAACCAACCCTGTTGACACCTAGATTTGGAACTTCTGGCCTTTGTTTTAAGACACCCAGTTGGTGGTAGTTTTTTATGGTATCCCTAGGAAATTAATATGCTTGCAAGGTGTTAATTTTATTAATCATTTTAAAGAAACAGTATTTGATCTTATTGACTTCCTTTAGTGTTTATTATCTATTTCTGCCCTGATTATTTTTTCCAACTTTAGGTTGAGTTTTCCTAGTTTAAGACTGAAACTTAGGTCATTATTTGCATATCTTTTATCTTTTTAAATATAACCATTTAAAACTATGAGTTTCTCTCTAAACATTGTGTTCCTCACATTTTGGTATACTGAGTTTTTATTATCATTAGTATGAAATAATAACTTCCCTTTATTTATTTTTGGAATTATAGGTTATCTAGAGGTGAGGTACCTAATTTACAAATATTCAGGGGGTTTTGTGTGTGTATAGTTGTTAATTACTAATTCAATTCCATTTGTCAGATAAGAAACATACCTTTACAATTTTCATCTTTTGAAATTTACTGACTTCTTTTATGACTTGTGGTTTGTCTTGGTGAACATTCCAAGTGCAAATGAAATGTGTATAATCTTCATTTAAGATACAGTGTGAAATGAACTCAGGTCAATTAGGTTGATACGGCTGTTCTAATTTTCTTTAATCAATAGTATATCTGACTTTGTAAATTTATATTTCCCCTTTTAGTTATGTTAGATTTTATTTAATGAATTTTAAAGTCACTTATCTTTTCCTGATTATCTAACTTATTATGAAATTACCTGCTTAATACTTTGTTTCTTGTTCTACTTGTTTAGATATTAATGTAGCAACAGCTTTTTAAAGCTTACCATTAACATATCTTTCTTTTTATAATTTTTACTTCCAACTTATTTATGTTTTCTGTATTTAAAGTGCATCTCTTGTAGACATCACGTAGCTGAATCTTGGTTATTGATTCAGCCTGCCGGTTATTGATTCAGCCTGCCATCTTTGCCCATAAACTGGAGTATTCAGGCCATTTACATTTAGTATAATTTTTTTATATGGTTGGGTTTAAGTATTATCTCAAAAAGAGAAAATAAAAGGCAAGGGCTTAGGGTTAATAAAATTTAAAGCAGAATCAAGAGGTGATAGAATATTCTTTTATTTTGACTAAATTTAACCAGTTGGAATTATTTTTAAAGCACTATTTCATTCATGTTTTTGAAATGAACTTGACTTATAATAGGAAATCTGTATTTTGTCATAATAGTAGAACACTATTGACTTATTCTCAAATGTTCATTTTTATTTTGTGGATTTATTAGAGTTGAGACATAACTCATCATAAATCACCAAAAGTGTATATATCTTATTACACACTTATAGTATCATCCTATACAACTTCTTGGAATTATTACTTTCAGAATTTCCTGACTGTCTTAAAAATATAAATGACATTTGTAAACTTCAAAATGAGTCAATATTAGAGTGGTATGTACAGCTTTTTTCTGGAATAAAAAGGGTAATGTTATTTTTCATACTTATCTAATAAAAATGCTTTAGTGTTCACAATGTCCTATATGTTGGGGACATAGATCACATATAAAATCCTTGTTCTTGTGATGGTCAATCTAATGATGGTAGGGGCTGATGAGCCAGTTGACAATTATACATTATTAAATAATAGGACATGTATAGAGGAGAGGAGAGAAATTTAGCCACAGTTTTCCTGGAGGTCATGAAGCATCAGCTAACTCCTAAAAGATGAGTATAAGCTCTTGAAGCAAATCCTGGAGGGCTATATTAGAAATGGAGAACGACATATAGGAGAAACTGGCAAGGGTTGGGGCAGACCTGATTCATTTAGGAAACTACAGATTGTTTACTATGATACCATGATGGAGTATATTTTGAAGGAATGGTGAAAGTTGAGAACCAAAGAGGCTCTAAACCAGAAGGGGCCATGCTGAGAGAATTTGGACTTCATCTTGATAATGATGGAGAAAATTGGATGATGGTGAGCAGGAGAGTGATCATATTTAATTCTGGAAATAGCACTCTGATAACAGTAAGAAGGACATATTAAAATGGGGTAAAACCGGAATCGGAAGACTAGTTGAAGTTTCTGCAGTGATTGAGAAGGTAAATGATGAGGGCTTAAACTAAAATAGCTTCCAAGAGTATGGACAAGGGAAAGATGAGAGAGTGAGTAGGTAGAATCACTGTGATGAGGTACTTGGTTTTTCCTGCCTATTGTGGAAGAAAAACTTTGCAAATTTAGCTGGGTTGACCTGCCCTTTGTGTAGCTAAAGGAATTCTTTAAAATTAGGATTTTTGCAAATCTAAAAGTAAGAATGGCTGGTATTGTAGAATAAACTTTTCCACTAGATAATTAAATTGTATGTTACAAAACTCTAATTAGAAAAATGATTTAAATTCCTTATGACAATGGTATTGGTAACAGTAGCTTGCTCTAGGGACAAATAGAATTTTTATCTGATTTATTTTTCTTTTGACATTATTTCAGAAGTGTATTTCTTCTCAGGGATAGTGTAATAATTTAGAGATAATTCTCAATCTCTTGTTTTCTGAAACTATTCAAATTTCAGACTTAATGCCTCATTATATTTTAAAAAATAGCTTTTAATCATGATTGCAATGTGTTTTGCAAAGTGCATAGAAGTATCTAAGCATGGCTACTCTCTCTTTCACATAAACTCATGCACCAAAAGTTTGCATATGAGTTTGTGTGTAGGAAATTTGAGTAGATGGGAGATTTTATTAGATCACTTTGAATTGGGGCGGGAAGAAGAAAAATAAGAAAAAAACCATATAGCATAAATGTGACTTCAGGAATTCTTCCATGACTTTTTATTCATTAGACCTAGCTGTCTCTGTTTCTAATTGTGATCAGTTTTATGCTTATGTATATCTAATTCATTCCAGAATTTGGAATTTGTGTAACTCAGTCTTATTGTTTTCTCATATTGCAACATAAATTTTGGTATACTTATAGAATTTAGTTTTCTCATATAGATATCAGTACATCCTTTGAAGATAATGTCACTCTTAGTCTCATTTAAATGATGTTCTCTTGTTAAAGTTGCATTTCTTGCCAACCATTATGAGCATGGTGAATGGAATGCATAGGCCTCTAAGAGACTTGCTCCAAATACCTTATGGCTCCTTACAAGCTATGCATTGGAGGAATGTTATTTGCCTTCTCTGGGACTTGGTTTCTACATCTTTTAGTGGGTATAATCTCATCTGTTCGGCAGAATTATTGGAAAAATGAAGTAAAATGTTTTATGTGAAGTTCATAGTACACTAACTACGTAGTGTAGGTGCTCAATTATCTTTTCTTGTTTTCTTTTGTGTTCCCTACTGTCAGGATGTCTACTGCTAATCTTGCTCTCCAAGACTTAGGATATGGTAATTCTCAACTGGAAAGGTACTACTTCCTAAGGCAAATTTGGATATCTGTTGGAGGGGGTTTTGGTTTGTTATAAGGTTTGGAGGACACTATTGGCTTTAGTAGTTGGGGGACAGATATATTTGAACACCTGCAAATGAATATTTTGCTAGACCTATTTATAGCTATCTGAGACTATTACCCATTTCTAGTCTACATACAAACATAATTTTTGCGTGGCTTTAAAACACACTGAATTTTCCAGGCATGTAACTCTTAAGCATTTGTGCAAAGTTTTCACTTATTAGGATAAAACTGTCCTAAGATTTCTCCACTACTTTGAAAAGTGGCATTAATGACTATTCTGCCCCATAGGTTGCATAAAGACATATCTGTATTGATCTGCTTTTATAGCTTTAGTACTCAATTTGTTTTGTTTTGTGTATAGATCTATCTATTTCAGTATTGATTCTAGGGAAGTTGTGCCAGGATGATTAATGTATTGGAAAGATACTTTTAATTCAATTCAGTGACCTAAAAGTCATATAAGAATAATTTACAATAAAAATAACTTTTTAAGTAATTATATTATGTATGAATTGTATTTCAGGAATTTGAATGGGTGATAATGGTAGGTTTTTAATACTTAATTTGGTGTGATGGTTTGAGACCCCTTGGCCCAAGCCATTTACTTTATTCTATCTTTAGTGGTGGACCAGGTCCAGGAGCTTCTCTTGAATAATCATAAACTGTGCGTCAGCGATAAGCTGGTGAATATTGCCCACTCTTGCCAGTTGGTTTCCATTCTCTTGACCTCAAGAAGGGTGAGCTGCCAGGCCAGCCTTCTGATTGCTGCTGACCTACTGGTACTGACCCTAACATCTGTGAATCTGAAAGACCTAGCGAATAAAGTCGTGTAAAAGAATTACTTTCCAAGCACTCAAGCTGTCTCATTATTCCATTACTGTCTACCTGCATTTCTGTTGTGGCTTCCCCTGAAAGTAGGAATTTAATCTGTTCACTTTTACACAACTGCCCTGTAAGTTAAAATAACTTGCATTAAGTCATTTCAAGTCTCCTTAATTTCCTATGAGAGTAAATATGACTTTTTCAATCTTGATGAGTAATATGAGACACAGCTTACAGCCAGTAAATTCTAGAGTAATATTCCTACCTCCTTTGATTTATATTTTAGTTTTTTTAATAATACACTCTAGCAACCTGTGTGACATTTTCATTACTGCCTACATGCTTGGGGTTAAAGATGAAGCTTGAATGCTACATAATGCCTTTGGAAAAAGAATGTATATACTTTGATTCTCAATTTTAGGTTCATTTTCAAAAAAATATTATTTCAGAAGGTTTTGAACAATAGTTCTTTCTCCTCCAAACAATAAGAATGTACGTGTAAATGAAATGACTGTAAGAAAATACTTATCAGTGACACATAACAAAATTGAATTATTTGGGTAATTTTGCAGCAATTTTACCAACTCACTTTGAGTAGAATTATTTTCATGTGACCTTCCTGAGGTGTGTATGTGTATAATTTTTTACCTCCAAAGAATTTATCTTCTATTTGGGGATAGTGATCACCTACTGTGTTATGGGGAAACTGTCTCAGTTTTGCAGAGTAGGTCTAAAAAAAATGCTTCCCATATTCCCTAGGGTCTTTGTGAGGTGAATCTGTTTCAAATATGCCCACCTGGATTCTAATTCCTATTTCACAGGGTTGTGAATTCCTACAGGGAAAGGATTAAGTTTTATTTTGCATTCTTAGTCCCTAACCATAGTTCTCATTTTCCATGTCTGTCTTTCCAGGTGTTAATCAACAGAACAATATTAACTAATTGTCAAATGCTATACTTGGAGCAATGGAAGATAGTAAATAAATGAAACTCAGTCTCTCATTTTCAAAAGCTTGAATCATGTTTGAAGAGGAAAAAAGCCTTAGAGTAAGACATAATTGGCTAAGATACAATGTAATATAGCTCATATAATGTAAGAGCTATAGAAACTTAAACACAAGAAGGGAAATGTCATTACAAATGGTTAGAAAAATTCTCTGGGAAAGGTGAGGAAAGTTGAATTTTCTTAAATTGCTATTTGATTCTACTTTGGGTTTTTATCCATACTTTTGCTGATATAGGCATAATCTGCAAACAGTTTTGACTTTTTCTTGTATATTTTATAACAAATGTATTCAGCATCACAACAGCTCTCCAGTGGCATCTTTTTATGTCAAGGGAAAAGTGCTATAAACGGTGTGATTGTGATCACTGATTGGCAGTAAAGCATCTGAAATTAAATGTGTTTATATTGCTGAGCAGTGTCACCTGTTAACTTGGGCCTGATGTTGATATTCTTGGGATGTCTCCTTGCACAAGGCAGGTTTTCTCACCTTGTTCTACAATCTTTTGGTGCTACTCACATGACAAAGTTTCCGGTAATCTGAAAAGAAGAGCTGGAGCCAGGGGGTCTAAGTATAAATGAGAGCATGTGGGTCTGGATGAGAATTTTATACTCATATAAAAGTCTTTTTCCCCTCAACTTCCCAAGGCTTAAACGCTTAGGGTGTGTGTGTGTGTGTTTAGTTTAAGTAGAATGAATAGCTTTTCTCAGTCTAGTTAGTATTTGTGGACTTTTCCCTTAAATTTTCAGAACCCCTGTGAATCAGAAAATTAACTCATATATCAATATTTTGCCTTAATAATTAAACCTCAGAAACTCAAGATCTCTTCCCTCCAACACTTCAATAACAGTTGTCCCTTTGCACTACTTCTGTATTATTAGGATAATCGCCCCAATCAAAAGGCACTCTGGGCAGTATCTCTTGTATAATCATTTAATGCTGACTGAAAAGCAATTGTGTCCTCTCAGATTGATTTTATTTAAATCTCAACTATCAAAATAATGCTTAAATATCCCTTTGAGTAACTGTTTACATGCAGTTTCTAGATAAGATTCTAAACAAAAAGTTGGACCTTCTGATCCAGGTATCAGTACTTTGGTTAACTCACTGAGGATGGGATATATGACAGGTAGAAAGAGCCAGGCAGGACAACCCTCAAATCCTAGTGCCACCTTTTCAGTTTCATATATAGAGTGAGTCACTTAACCATGCTGAGCCTCAGTTTTCTCATCTGAGAAAAACTGGCAATAATAACTCCCTTGGAAAATTGCTCATGTTGAGAAGTGATGGAATGTGAAGAGCCTTAAGTGCTTCTGGTACTATTCGAACTCACAAAGAGCAGCCCTTAGTATCAAACCAGGAAAATGCCATAAGTGGTTTCATGACTGTGGGACTCCCAAAGGTCAACATTATAATGACTGGGGATACAGTTACCCCTCGGTATATGGGGGGGATTGTTTCCAAGGCACATGCAGACCACAGATCCATGGATGCTAGAGTCTGTTATATAAAATGGTGTAGTACACTGGGCCCTCCGTCTCTGCGGGTTCCACATTCACAGATACAGAGGGCAGACTGTGATAAAAAGTTTACAGGGATTGGGGAAAAGATAAAAGGTTAAATGTCTGGAAGAGCAGGAATAGATGTTTTCTTTAGCAGCTATGGGAGATGCATGTGCATTTGATACCATGTATGCTGGGACCTTGGTCATTGTCTTTCTATATTCCTTAGGAGGAAGAGGAGGCCAGGTTATGGTCCCTGACATAAACTGACAGGTGCAAGAGATTGAAGAACTATATCTGGATTCTTAATTTTACTGGC
Source organism: Lipotes vexillifer (assembly GCF_000442215.2). Lineage (NCBI taxonomy): Eukaryota > Metazoa > Chordata > Mammalia > Artiodactyla > Lipotidae > Lipotes > Lipotes vexillifer. The sequence goes on from NW_006799924.1 coordinate 326,290, forward strand.
TTCTGTGTCATGCTTGACATTATGGGAATATTTTCAGGAGTTGGAAACCCTGTTGATGATCATTAGAATTTTACAGTAGGAACATTTTTTTCCTGAGTGAAATATTTACTTAAAAGATTGAATGTTCATTTTTTCAATATGAGGTATAAATATGCTGGGATTTTATCTTTTACCTAGGTGTACCAGGCAGCCCTTTCCTTCCTTAGTAGCTAGTAAGGTATCCCCTGTTGTACAGCCCTTTTTCAGATTCCAGGGAAATTTCCCATCTCTTTGCTATATCTCAAAATCCTTTTCTTGCCCAGGACACCTAAAGTAACCTCTTTACTGAGTTTAGACTTCTATCAGAGCAGGAGACTCTAGAGGCATCTGCTCCCTGCCTTGTATGATCTGAGTCAGGGTATTGCAATGGGCCTGGCTACCTTCTTAGAACATGGGTGTTGTAGTGTGTGAAGAGGTGTGTCGTGTGTGTGTGTGTTTTGTGTCATGTGTTGGGAGAGAAAAGAAATATAGATGGAATAGACTCAAATATCTCAAATTATCATGCTATAACTGGATTGAACAGCTTTTAAGTTTTAAAATTCACTATGCCCCAATCTTGTTGAGTTCCAAGTAAAACACTGAGATAGATTAAAAATTGTATTTGAATTATATCATGATTCATTTTATTTTCATTAATGCAGATATCAGTGGACCCCTTGGTCCCTTTATCAGAGATTAGTTTTTAGTGAAAGAGGCCTGGTGCCATTTAGACTTTTATTATAAAGAGGGGAAATAAGTCTGGACTCTAGTATCCTTAAGCAAAGGAAAGATGAAATCTTAGCAAAAATCATGTGAATGTGATATTTTAAAGGCATCAGACAGCAGGTATAAAGAAACTTACTTAAAACAGCAATCACATTTTATCCAGTGAAAGCACTTAGAGACAGCAGGTTATACCCATACAGGTGGTATGGATTTTGCACATTAGCTAGAAGTTTAGGTCACTATGATTTCACAAACCAAACAAAAGAAAACAGTGTTAATAGATGTGCTTCTCAGTGTTTAGACCATTCTGTTCCTGCTGTATTCCTTACAGATTCCTCTTTTATTTCATTTATTTATTTAAAAAGATATGGTGATTTTTGTTCATGGGGATTCAACTGCCTGATTTCTAAAGAGTAGCATAAAAACTGTGATTATAAAAGCAAGACTGCAGGGTGGAATGGGCATGGTTAAATTACAAAAGAAGATGCTATTTGGTCCCAGTAAAATTTATCCATTGAACTGGCACTTGAGAGTTATAAATAGAATGTTTCTAATTAAGGGAAAATAGTGTTGAGCTGATTGGAATAAACTTTGGCTACCATGGTATATGGAAATTGACAGAGTGTATCCTTTGCCATATCCTTGGTCTATTTCAGAAGTCACAGCTATATGTTTCTTTTTTTTTTTTTTAACAAGCTATATGTTTCTAACCTGCCACCTTAGATCCAGTAAAGTTTCTTATACAATGTCTTGAATATTAGCAATGTCTTATAGAACAGCACCATGGTCAGCTAAGACCAAGTGTATTAGCAAAACTGTATGGATGCAGCAGTGTTGGGTAATTAACTGGCTGCAGAAAGCTGAAAAAGGTATTCAGGATGTGGTCAGTTCCAAACATTGTGTCCTTGGATCATTGACTCAGCTCAGCTTCCACATGGCCTGCAAGCAACACAGACCAATCATTCCAAATTCTCAGTCTTTCATGCAGGCTGATAGTACTATCACAGCAAGAAATGATTTCTTAAAAACATCTGCCTCTGTAGGGCCCTCAGCCACCAGTTCAGGAAAAGCAGGCCATCCTAATCTCGGTCTTACTGCTTTTCAGTTTTGTGGAATGAACCAGAAGTCAAAACATGAGACCTTGCTAAGTAGTAAATTAAGCAACCACATTAATGTCTAAAAGAACCTAAAAACTAGACTATTACCAAGTCTGTATGTGTGATCTCATTCTATTCTATTCTCATTTCTATTCTTCTTTGCTAATGCACTGTTATTGTGAAATTGCACACACATCAGCAACCCAAACAAAAATGGGTAGCTCATTGATCCCAGAATAGTCACCCAAGTCAAGAAATTACAATTTAATACCCTAGAAGGCTATTTTGTATCCCTTTTGCAGTCTCTTCTGTCTCCCCCTTCTAAAAATAACCATTACATGTCATTAATTGTGACTACTTTCTTCTTTTGCTTCTCATTTAACCACCTAAAAACACATCCCTAGATACTAAAACTTCCTTTTACTTGTTCTTGAACTTTGTTTAAATGGAACCATATCATATGTGTGGTGTTGTAACTGACTCTTTCATTCATTTTGTTTGTGAAATTAATCCATGTTTCACTAAACACATCTCATTTTCATTGATTCGGTATTCCACCATATGACTCTCACAATTAGGTATCTTTTGTTAATAGACATCTAAATAGTTAATCATCTCCAGTTTGGAGCTTGTATTCGAGTTCACCATAGAAACAGAACCAATAAGGGGTGTGTGTGTGTGTGTGTGTGGGTGTGGGTGTGTGTGTGTTTATACACACAATCATATGTTTGTGTATACATACATATGTATACATGTGTGTACACTTGTATATTTGTGTGTGTATGTATTTATGAGATTTTAAGGAATTAGTCTATGGGACTTTGGGAGCTCATAAGTCCAAAGTCTGCAGGGCAGACCAGGCAAGAGTTGACCTTACAGTCTTGAGTCTGAATGTGGTCTGGAGGTAGAATTACTTCCTTTTAGAGGATCTCTAAATTTTCTCTAAAGGCCTTCAATTGGCTAGATGAGGATTACCCATATTATGGAGGGTAATCTGCTTTACTCAGTCTGTTGATTTAAATGTTAGTCACATTTGAAATACCTTCACAGCAACATCTAAACTGGTGTTTCACCAGAGATTATGTACTTGGCCTAACCAAACTGACATAGAAAATTAACCATCACAGGACTATTAGGGAAAATGCTGGTATGTATATTATTGCATGTGTTTTGATGAACTTAGTTATGTTTTCTTCATGAATAGTATGTAGGAATAAAACTTTCCCAAAGTTTAGTACCAATTTCCATCCAGCACTGCATAAGAGGTCTTAGTGCTCTGTATTCTCTTAACTATCCACATTCCTCAGCTATTTTTATATTAGCTTTTACCCCTGACTTGTTTGTCTTTAAAAATTTTGGATACAAGTCCTATATCAGTCTATATGTTGAAAGTAAGTTTTCTACCACACTCTGGTTTGCACTTTAAGGTTCTTAATGTTACCTTTTGATGAATAAAACTTAATTTCAACATAGTCAAATTTATCTATCTGTTCTTTAATGCTTAATGCTTTTGTTCCAATTGAGAGTACATGACAGTGGTTATTGTGTTACATATCATATATCATGAAGCATATTGTATGTTAAATATTACATGTATACTTACACCTTTCAGGGGGTATAGTTTTTTGACTTTCACATATAGGTTTGCATCTACTTTCAGCTGACTTGTGTGTGTGTGTGTGTGTGTGTTATGTGAAATCAATTTTCATCTTTCCCCATGTGGATATTCATTTATTCCAGAACCATTATTATAAGATTGTTCTCTCATCAACTATATCATGGAGTACCATGTTATTCTTAAATCAAATATCTATATATGAATTAGTCTGTATTGAGTTTTCATCCCTTTGGTCTACTTCTGTTCTTGCACCAAATATCATGCCGTTACTATGTTTTATAATACATCTATAGTTGGTTTTTGTTTAAAATGTGAGATAGGAATTTCATTTTTTCCATATGGTTAACCATCTCAACTGTAACTATTTGTTGAATGGTCCAAAACTTCTACAGTAATCTAAAATATCAATTTTGTAATTCAAGTGTTTATATAGACTATGAATCTATTTGTATATTCTGTATTCCACTTCATTGGTCAGTGTTTTCATTTTTCACAGTGTGGAAATTACGGCAGTTTAATAAGAATATAGACTTGATATCTGGAACAGCAAGACTCTATTCTAATTCAATACTGTTTTTTCTTACATCGTTTTTTACATCCAAATAAATTTTAGTATATTTTGTTATGTAGCCCCTCAGGAAAGAAAAATCCTGTTAAGACTTTGTTTATAATAACATTGACTCTGTAGGTAACTTGGAGAGGTTTGACATCTTTCCAGTATTGTTTCATACTAATTAACATGGTACACTACCTATTTGTTTAGGGGTTCTTTTATGTTCTTTAAATGTATGGAGTATATTACTGTTTTTATTTAGTCATTATGTTTCTTCAAGAATTTTTCTTCATCAATATCATATATATTTTATTGGATTTTTCCCTAAACACCTTATATAACTTTGTTTCTTTTGTTTTACTTTTGTGATGGTGGTGAGGTTATTTCTTTGTTGCTAACATATAAAAATGCAACTGATTTTTGGTATTAATGTTATGTGGTTATCTTGTAATCTCATTAATTTCTCAATTTGCCTGTAGTTCTTTGGGGGGTTCTTTATCATCTACAAAAGTGTTATTTTCCTTCTAATCCTTTTTAAAATTTGTTTGGCTTTCAATTTTTCTTTTATTGAGGTATAGTTGCTATACAATATTATATAAGTTTCAGTTGTACAACATAGTGATTCACAATTTTTAAAGATTATATTCTATTTATAGTTACTATAAAATATTGGCTATATTTCCTGTGTTGTACAGTATATCCTTGTAGCTTACTTATTTTATACATAGTAGTTTGTACCTCTTAATCCCTAACCCCATCTTGCTCCTCCCCACTTTCCTCTCCCCACTGGAAACCACTAGTTTGTTTTCTATACCTGTGAGTCTGCTTCTTTTTGTTATATTCACTAGTTTTATTTTTTTAGATTCCACATGTAAGTATATTTGAAATGTTGAATTTTAGGTATTCTTTTGTAAATATCATAAAACTGATTTTTTTTCATCCAGTACGACATTTACTATCTTTTATTGGCCAGTCTTGTCCATTTATATTTACTGATTATTAGGCTTTTGAACTTCTGTGTGTGTGTTATATTTCTTCAAGGGCAAAAAAATATGAGAAAATAAACTTAGGTCATACATCAACAATTCTATGTGTATGTATCCTACCCACTAGGTGGAAGTTGCTAAGGGATGGACAAATGACTGTAATCACCTTCCTAGTACTTGACCCTCTCTTCCACTGTGCCCCTTAGTGCTGAATTTTGCCCATGCTTATGATTAACAAATATTTATGGATGTTAATTATATTTGAACATGTAATCTTACTTCTTATAGCTTCCTTCCTTTCAGGACTAACTAGACTTTTGTTGTTTTTCTTGCTTCACTTGCTGAAGTCTGTGTATTTTTAGTTATCTCAAAATCATGTTGCTGCTAACAATTACCTGAAATAATTATCTACAGTTTTGAGACTCTCTCCCTGCTGATGTTGGGTTTCTGCTCATCTTGCAATGCTTTTATCTCCTGAGGATTTTGTTTTTCTTTTTGCTTTGGCTCTTTTACTTCCTTCCTTTCCCCATCTATTCTTTCTCTGTTTCTTTATATCAAAACCATTTCCACTAAAAAAAAAAAAGTACATACTTTACATAGAAAACATGAAAAATATTTTTAAAATTTGAAATTAAAGTAATCATCTCAAATTATTGGTTGGGCAAGGTGATGAATTATTGGTTAAAGGTTTTGGATCACCATATATATATACACATATATATAGTATATATATTTATATATATACATATAAATTGTCATAGGTCAGTAGCCATCTGCAGTAGCTATAAGTTCTATTCTAACTGTTATACCCTATGGAAATGTCTGCTTTTCCAAGTCAGCATCAGCATATGTAGATAGTGGTTCATGAGAAGTAGGGATATAGAAAAGCAAATTAAAAAATAATGGATGAACAAAATATTATTTACACCTTGAGATTCATTTGGGATGTTTGCACATTCATCTCTGTAAATCATGAAACTTTGAGATTTTTGCCCTGTTTTTCACAGTTGGGCACCACCTTAAATATCCTTAGGTTCAAAAGATAATTCACATTTGAATCTAGAGTGATGCTGAGAAGAGTCATAAAATAGATGAACTCAATACATTAAAATTTCTTGATCAGAGAATAAAATACCTAATACCTGGAATACTTACCGTGTGCTAGGTATTGTTCTAAGTATTTTGTGTATAGTAATTTATTTAAACTTCACTACCACACCAAAAGATAAGTACACTATATTTTGAAGGAGGTTAACTTTCTTGAGGTTACACAACTAGTTATTCTTTCGAATCCATCTAATTTGGCTCCAGAATCTAGTATCTTAACTGTTACACTCTACTTCTTCAGAGTAAGTAGTAGTGGAGGTCCCAGGGAGTCAAAGTTCTGTTGTCTTGTCCAAAGAACATTGCTGATGGCTCTCTAAAGAACAGACAGATTAGCAGATATTTACCATTAACTGCTATGTGTGTTGTATGTATTTTACATGAGACTGGAATAATTTGGATGTTGAATTAGTATGTTCTTTTTGATTCCTTTATGTGCCAGTTGCAGTTATTTAGAGTAGGATTTGGCCTTAATTTTTTTTCAAATATAAGATTCTTGTCAAAGTTCCAAACTGTGTGTTTACTGCTTGCCAACATTATTTTATGGAGTTAGAACTGGATCTTGTCTCAGTTCCACTGAGATAAATGTATCATGACTTTCTCTACTCCACTATGGTAAGTCTAACCATATGCAGCTTAAAATGTTTTTGGCTTTGATATCATCATATCCAAACACATTTTAAGATGTGCAATGTAACAGGAATGGTATGGCACCTAATTAGTAACGAGTATACTATGCAGAATAGGATATTGGTTAAGGGCAGACTACAAAGGCATAGCTACCTGAATTCAAGTTCAAGCTTTCTTTCAGCTATATGACCTTGAGCAATCTATATATTTTCTGTTCCTTTGTTTCTCGTTGATAAAATGTGAGTGATGATACTATTAATTTTAAATACATCTTAGTTGTTACAAGAATTAAGTGAATTAACATGTATAAAACTAATCCTGTCTTTTTTAGCATTAAAGTGCCGGCATTAAAGTGCCGTATAAGTGATAACTTGTATTATTAATAATCAACCATTTTCTTGAGTTAGAACAACTTAGCTCTCATTGAAATATATGCATACAAATGTATAAACTGTAATAATTACTATAAAAAAGTCATTGTGCTATATAGAAGGTATAACACAAAAACTTGAACGATGTCAGGGACACAGGTAAGAGTTCAAAGATATTACATGTAAGATAAGAATGATGGATGGATAGATGGCAATATGTCCAAGTGGAAGGAATGGCACTAGCAAAGGTCCTATGAAGAAGGAAGCATGGCCTGTTCAGAGAATGAAAAGAAGCCCCGTGTAGCTTGAATTTAAGAGAGAAGCAGAAATAGTAAGAAATAATTCCTGAGAGTTAATCAGAGATCATGCAGGGCCATGTAGATCATGCTATAAATTTGGTCTTTATTCTCATAACAAGGTATATCCATGCAGTAGGTAGCTGAATTCATCATGGATTATTATGTCCTGTAGTTTCTGTTACTATTTCCCAGTCATACTTGGCCAATCCCCATAAATCAAATCACTGCATTATTCCCTGATGGCTTTAGGTTTCTTCCTTTTGTTTGTTCTTCCCTATTAGAGACTGAATTGTGCCACCTTCCTCCCCCCACCCAAATTTTTGTTGAAGCCCTAACTCCTACTGCCTTAGAATACAATTGTATTTAGAGATAGGGGCTTAAGAGATAATTAGCATCATTTTAACTTAATCATTAGGCACCACCCTAATGATTATCTGACTGGTGTCCTTATAAGAAGAGGAGATCAGGACATACAAAGAAACAACAGGGATATGAGTGCACAGAGGGAAGGCCATGTGAGGACACAGTGAAAAGATGGCCATTGGCAAGCCAAGGAGAGAAGCCTCAGGAGGAACCAGCTCTGTCAACACCTTGATCTTGGACTTCCAGCCCCCAGAGACATGAGAAAGCAAATCTCTGTTGGTAAATCACCCAGTCTGTGATATTTTGTTATAGCAGCCCTAGCAGACTAATACTCTCCCCTCTCCTTTTTTCTTTTTTAAAAATTTAAGCCTACAGTCTTACAACTGGGGATTATCCTGACAAACCATTTGATATTGGAGAGATAATGAGTTATTATTTAAAAGACACTCTAACATGCCATTTCCTGGATGCTGTTGATTACAGTTAAAACAAATTCAGTTAGGGAAACATCGAATATGGGATCATGTTTTGTGGCTATCATTCTGGTAAAGCTCTCCTATTGAAGCCATGGGACTTAAGGCCTAATAGTTGTACCATCCAGAGCCCTGCAGTTGGTTCCCTGGGATGGTTCTAATAATTTCTATCATGATTCCTTCAATAATTAATGCTTCAGTTATTTTAAATGTCTTAATACAAAAAAGCTCACATGTGGTGTCAGATCTCCAAGTTATAACACAAAATGGATGTTTTGCAGTAATTTACATGGAATTAATTCTATCTTAGAGTTCTTATAAAAATTAGAAGCCATTTAAAGCCTGAGCTCTGGTGGTTATGTGTCTCTAGACTCCCTCTATGGAACCATTTTCTTGTAAATCTTTGTAGTCCATTTGTATTCTTTTTTTTTTTTTTGGTAGGAGTTTATTAATTAATTTATTTTTGCTGTGTCGGGTCTTCGTCTCTGTGCGAGGGCCTTCCCTAGTTGTGGCAAGCGGGGGCCACTCGTCATCGCTGTGCGCGGGCCTCTCACTATCACGGCCCCTCCTGTCGCGGAGCACAGGCTCCAGACGCGCAGGCTCAGTAGCTGTGGCTCACGGGCCCAGCCGCTCCGCGGCATGTGGGATCCTCCCAGACCAGGGCCCGAACCCATGTCCCCTGCCCCAGCAGGCAGACTCTCAACCGCTGCGCCACCAGGGAAGCCCAGTCCATTTGTATTCTATACACATTTGGTCTCTTGATGGCTTTGATGGTTCTTAATTGCATTTCTCATAGGCAATCCCAGTGGTAGTTTTCTTTCAACTAATAACTGGTAGTGATGTGGCATCATGCACACACACAAAACCTAGTCTCAATTTAATTATTAATAGTAATATCTTTCTAGCTTCTTCCAAGATAACAAAAGCACATCACTTGATTAACAGAACATTCCAGTAAATGAAATATAATTTTATTTGGTCAATTTTGTCTCCTAAATGTTCAGTTCTTATTTATGGATTCTGAATCTCAGGTGCCAAGTACTGAGTTAACACACTCTTCAGTTTCTGGAGTTCTAGTATTGATTTCCCAAAGAACTTCTGCATTTTAAGTGTTTGTTTTAATTATTCTTCCCATTTGTTACTCTCATTCAACTTCCCTCTTAGGAAGTGTTCCAAAGTAATTTAAAAAAATTTTTAATTCCCAGACTTATTGAGGTGTAATTGACATAATATTGTATAAGTTTAATATATACAATGTAGTGATTTTTATATATGTATATATTGCAAAATGATTACCACAGTAAATTACCTCACATAATTACAACTTTTTGTGTGTATGGTAAGGACTTAATCTATTCTCTCAGCAACTTTCAAATATACATTGCAGCATTATTAACTATAGTTGCCATGTTGTACATTACAGCCTCAAAACTTATTCATCTAATAACTGTTAAGTTTGTATCCTTTAACAATCTTTACCGGTTCTCCCCCAACCCCAAGTCCTTGGAAACTACCAGTCTGTTCTGTTTGTATTTTATTTGTTTTTGTTCTCCTACACATCTTTTGCTTTTGTATAATTGCTGTGTACTCTAAGTGCTCTATTTTTTTTCAAAATACCAAGTTTTGTAGGACAGTTTCCTTTTTTTAAATAGATAAAATTGTTTATAAGCCCTCATTTGAAAACAGAGCAATGGTATGTTATGCTCATTACTTAACTATTCTTACCTCCAATTAAGCAAGTAATGCTACATAGGTATGAGTGGGTATGTAATTTAATATGTCAGTAGCTGAGAAATGCACTCTGTATGGAACACCAGGTCTCCAGGGCCCACTGAAATATCCATTATGAAAGGGAAACATATTTCTGTTTAAGAGTAAAAATATGACTGAAAAAGACAAAGGATGGCAAAGGCCAATTGAACTACCATAAAAGTTACTTCCTTTTTAAGCAGCTGAATGAATTTGGCCATGCATATGCTTCTAGTGCAGAATAGACCAGGTAAGCATTAGCTAAGATTCAGTCTATGGTTTCACAGAAGATAGTAAGTAGCAACAGGGCAGCCAGAGTAACCTGAGAGTAGGGATCAGTGTCTGCAGAAAAAGGGGATATGCGTATTAGGCTAATAGAAATTAACACCTGACTATTTCTACTATTCAGAAAATGCAAGGAAATGGGGAAGCAAAGCACAGAAGGAATATACCTCAAATCTTTTCCAGCTGCCTAGAAAAAGAAAGCAATGGTCCATGGTACAGATGAGGTGATTTGGCTCTGTTAATTAAAATTGTCCAATGTGAGTATTATATATTTATGTAGTTTTTATGTTACTTAAAGCTATTAATTTTGTGATAAGAGTATTGCCCTGATTTCAGATATTCCAAGAAGAGCTGGAAAGACTGAAGAGAAAGAGACAAACTCCAAGAAGTCTTTCTTTAAATGGATTATCTGGGGAAATTGTGTCCAAATGCTTGATGCACTCATAGACAATTTGGTGAATCTCTGTTGTGTTTCAGTGTGTTTGACTAGAGCAGGAGTATGCAAACTGCAGTGTATGGGTTAAATTTGGCCTGCTGCCTATTTTTGTAAATTTAGTTTTGTTGGAATACAGTAACATTCATTTGTTTATATATGATTTACAGCTGCTTTTGTGATATAACCGCAGCGGCTGAGTAGTTGTGAAAGAGACCATTTGGCTCTCACAGCCTAAAAATATTATCTGGCCGTTTACAGTTTGACAAGGCTTTGACTAGATAATACCAACAGGTCAAGTTTCAAAAGTGAGTATGAACCTATGAGAAGATGATCGGATGGAGAAAAATTGAAAGGAGGTTACACTTAGTGTCATACTGTGAGTGAGTACTTATAAACCAGAGAAAATAAAAGTAGACAGATGGTCTTGGTGAATGAAAATAATCAAACATAGATCTCCACACTAGAGGTAATCTGAAGACAGTGAGCAAACTTGAATCCTATAGCTTTCATGCATGGTTTGGTAGCCGTGTGTAGGCTTCATAATTTGGTTATTGAAATTACAAGACTTGAATGAGTTTATAGGTACTTTGTTCCAAGTACAACTTCATAATTTTAGGGGCTAGGAATAGAGGCATAACATTAATGTACAGATCAGTTTATTTGCTAGAAGAAAGCTGCAGATGAGCCCTTCACATTCACTCTTTTTGTACATGCCACATGCTCTGGTAAGTAATTATTTACAAAGGGGAAAATGACGTAGTTCTTTCTTCTGGTGAAAGGAGGCATGCTCGGTTTGGGGTGGAAGTTTAGTCTGAGAAATAGTCTTCTAGAAAGTCATCAATATTTTCACAGAAAAGGGTTTTTTGTTTTTTAAAGCATTTGGAGATTTTTGTGAATTCTGAGTTCGTAATGTTTCTTTGACCAAAATCTCTAGGTCAGAACCTTAGCTTGTTTCAAACACGGACTGCTTTTCAGTTTGAGGCCATGTAAAAAGAAGTTTACGTGACTCCCAATATGTAAAGTCTAAACATAAGCCTGAATGTAAGAGTGTCAATAACATGTATTAACTGCCCTCATGTGGTTGGGACCATGAGTAAAACTAAGGAGGATGCTGATGAGTAGTTCTACATTTATTTCAGTTAAGGATAAAACTTTAAAAGAAAAACAAAAGAACCTCATCCTTAAAGTGAAGTTGATAGACCCTTATTTAGACATCAGATGTAAAATCTAAAGTTATACATTGATTTAATATTTTACAGTGGCAGTTTTTAAAGGAGAGTGTAGATGAATGAAGTATAATATTTTGAGAAGGAAGGAATCCAAGTGAATATTACATGATTATATGTGTTTATGTGAACTAACTTTGGAAAATGATTCCAATGTTAAAGACAAAATTTCCTGAAAATGCCTCATATCTAATTAGAAACCTCAGATTATAACTGGCAACATCGAAGTTAAGGAAAACCTTGTTAACCACAGGAAACCTCTTGTTGAAAGGTTCACAATAATATATTATGTGATAATCCTGCGAAATTTCTAATTTGAGCTTAAATTTATGGCCATGTGACAGGTATCTTGGGTAAGTTTATAGCATGAACTAGAAATTTGTGTAATGCTGTTATTTTGAATGAAGGGAGCACTACTTTAAAATTATTGAAAATGTTTAACATTTTACCACAATCATAAATTTTTTTTTTAGAATTTTAAAAAATTTATTTTATTTTTGGCTGCGTTGGATCTTCGTTGCTGTGCGCGGACTTTCTCTAGTTACAGCAAGCAGGGGCTACTCTGCTGTGGTGTGGGGGCTTTTCATTGTCGTGGCTTCTCTAGTTGAGGAGCACTGGCTCTAGGTGTGTGGGCTTCAGTAGTTGTGGCATGCGGGCTCAGCAGTTGTGGCTCGCGGGCTCTAGAGCACAGGCTCAGCCGTTGTGGCACACGGGCTTAGTTGCTTCACGGCATGTGGGATCTTCCCATACCAGGGCTCGAACCCATGTCCCCTGCATTGGCAGGCGGATTCTTAACCACCATGCCACCAGGGAAGCCCCATAAATATTTTTTATAAATTCATTGCTGTAAAAGTTGGAGAGAACCAATTAAATAGGACTGGAGGGATGATGGTCTCCTGTTTCTGCTTTTGACATTGGTAATGGGTATAAAGAATGCTAGACACATATGAACCTAGGTCAGTATCATGGAGTAAGGAAGCTTTTTTTCAGCCATGATTGCTGTAGTTCAATACTCACCAAGGAAGCTGTGCTTGGCAGTGAGAACTGGACTCACTAAATTTAAACTAATGAAACCTACACCCCAGTCCTACTCTAATTAGATTGATCATATCCATGGGGATATCCTGCATCATTCATGTTTAGCACCCTGGGGCAGCCTAACACCACGGATTAAACTCTGACACTTTGGCAACATTTGGGACATAGAGGCAACAGTCACATTGAGTTTCAGGAGTAGTATTTTTTTTTTCCATTAGCAATTCTTAATTTTCAAACAAAAGCCATTCTTCATCCAGAAACAATACTAGTGTGTGGTTCTGTCCAAGATCTCCTTTATTGCTCTCTAATATCCCATAATCCTCAGTAACAATTTCAGCTATAACGGAGCATCCGTGTTCATTTATGCAGTGCTAACTCCTGTGGTCCTAGACTACATGGAGTTCCAAGGATTAGTATTTAAACATCTCAGTGAGTCTACACTCCCCTCTCCCTGCTTTGTTTCCTTGTGGTTTCTTATATGGCAGCTTCATAAACATTGAGTTGCCAAAAAAAAATTTTTAAAGCAAGCTGATAATGCTGTGGAATGAACTTTCAACATCTCTATCACTGACAAGTTATCAAGGGCTGTTAATAACTCATTCCTATATCTTTAAAAGAAAAAATAACCTACCTAGATGGGATAAAACTGCATTAAATCTTTTCTGAGGAAAAATTTTAAAGTTCATAATGAAACCTATGTTGACGGCTTGGGATTTGTTTTCTTTGCATATGTGTACATATTGACTTTCATGGTTTATGGTATCAGACAAGGGCTTGATTCCCAGAGAAAGCTTTGTAGTGTCTTGGGCAAGATACTGAACTTTTCTCAGTCTGTTTTCCCATTTATAAAGTTGGGACACTGTGAGACTTAAAGGAGATAATGTACATGCAACATGAATGTGATGAGGAAGTTTTCAGAAGTAGGTGCTGGAGGGCCATAGGTGAAAATATCCTTCCTGATTTTGAAATCCAGGGAAAATTTCTCAGAAATGGTGTTAGAAGACAGAAAACAGGAAGATTCACTGAGCAGTCTTCTCTTTTTAGGAATAATACTGTAAATGTACAGAGATGATTCAGAGGAGGACGACACAAAATTGAGCACACATTACAGAAGAGAGAACCAGGCACTGTGCCTGGAAGAGATAGAGGTAGAAAAAGCAAACTCCGAATTGACTGAAATGTACTGGAAGCAGGACATGTATTAGATACTCAATGACTCTGGGCTAGAAATACTATCAACAGTGTTAAGGACATATACAAAATGAATGCTTTGTGTGATTCTCTTTCCATAACAAATTGTCTTTTTTAACATTGTATTGTTCAATATTTAATTAGATTGTATTTTGAAAGCAAGCTTGCAAGTGGAGAAATACTGTCTATCTACTCTGGCCTACTTCTCCTATTTGTGTGAGTGATAGCTTGTAATAATTAGGGTGTTAACTACGCAAAGATTAAAACTGTGATGTATCATTATACACATGAACTCAAAATTCTCATAGGGTTTTGTAATCCTTTTCCATCTCTGGGCTGCATATCCGTGGGGAGCAGTTCATCCCTTACAGTAGCACATGTGAAGTGTAAATTACTGATGAGCTTGAGCAAAACGCAACTCAAACCTACGCCTTCACTTTCTGTGATTTCATCCTGCTGCTGCCACATGCGTGCTCTCCGTATCCTGATCTTTTGTTGCTGTTGCTATTTTGTAAAATGTAAAAGCTATTGCAGAACTTATCATGAATTCAGTGAATCTAATCATTGGGATAGACTCTCGGCCATATAGCTCAATATTTCAGCCAAAGAAAAGATTCCCAGCTTCTGAAGGATGCAAGAAAAGGGAGTTGTTGTTTTCTGCCATGCATGCCTGAAGTTCAGACTATTTCACTCCCTTATACTTCGATTTAATCTGTTAGATGTCTCTCTGATTTAACAAAGTCCAAATCTATTTCTCTGCTGCTACTACCTCAGTCCTCCATTCTGTTCTCGGAAGCTACCCAGAAAAATTACAGTGTTCTTCCTTTGAAGGATTTAATAATTTTAAGAATCATCTCTTGATTCATCTGCTTTTACTTAGCTATAAATATGTGATTCCTCCTAACTTTCTTCTAACACGTTCTTAGTGCTTGTTTTTTGAGTGAATAAATATGGAATGATTTAGAATCTCTGTCATCCTTTCCTTTCTTCTGGATTCCATACAATATTTTATTTTTATGTTTCTCTTCAAATACCATGCCCAGAATAAAGTATTATGCCCCAGACTTTTTCTGAACACTTTAGTGTAGAACAAAGTATCTATTTCCTTGTTACAGTATTTGTACTCCTATTATTGTGATCTAAGATTTCATTAAGTTTGACTAGCGTATCACACTGTTGCTGCATATTGAAATTAAATCCAACAACTCTTATCTATTCTTCTCTTACAACCCCGTTTAGTCATATCTCTCTCATCTTGTCCATGAGTAATTGGAACATTGTAGATGGTAGTTTTTTCTAATTTAATATTTGGGAAATATTCTGAAATTTATTAAAACATTATAGATATGTTCACTTTTGAGTGTAAAATTATTATATGAGTAATTCTATTACCAGTCTCCCCCAGAAGGCACCCTACAAAAACTAGCACCTGGAAAACGCCCTATCTATTTATTGTCACTGAAAGGCCTGTGGTGCCTTACTTCAGAGAGGATTAATGTCATGTCTGATCAAAGGAGCTATTTAAGCTAGAAATAATACCCTTGAGTTAAAGAACATTTAGTCTAATTTGTCCATCTCTTGTTAACCCGGAATTCATGGTCAGTGGGGATTAATAGTGCATCTTG
This sequence comes from Lipotes vexillifer, assembly GCF_000442215.2. Classification (NCBI taxonomy): domain Eukaryota; kingdom Metazoa; phylum Chordata; class Mammalia; order Artiodactyla; family Lipotidae; genus Lipotes; species Lipotes vexillifer. The sequence goes on from NW_006799924.1 coordinate 342,078, forward strand.
CAATTCATTCTGCTTCATTCTTACCTGGTCTAACATCTCCTGCTGTGGTACACTGTAGAGACGTAGAGGCTACTACATTAAGCAATCCTGCTGCGATGTTTCTAGGTTTTAGAAGTTTAATGCATTTCTGCAACACGTATCCACAGGTGTCTTATGAATATTTACTGATCTGTGGTAAGGTGGTCACAGAGAGAAATAGATTTCTAGCAATGTATTATAGAATTGAATTATTTTTTTAATCATGTCTTCCATCATTAGAACTGTAACCTGCCACAATGGTGCTTCTTAGTTAATGATCTAATTTTTATGAGATCCTTTCAATAATTTTTTTCCTTCATGTGTTTTATTGCTTCACATAAAATTATGTGAGGTAAAGGTAAAAGTATTGTGGATAGAACAATGGAAAAACATACCCACCAGTCTAGGAGTTTTGAATGGTGGATAAATTAGATATGGAATCTAGCAAACAACGAAGGGTAAATGTGCTATATTCTGATAGAGTAAAATTTTACTACTAACAGTTCTATACTTTTTCTTTCTTTAATATACTGGTCAAGAAATGATACTTAGCATTCCCTTTACTCTTGTATTGTAGCATAGTCAATCTGCCATGACCCAGTCAGTTGGGCCAACACTTTATCAGAAAGGATGTATTAAAGAACAAAAAACATAAAAGTGAGCTTTTTTTGAGGCAATATCAGTATTTTCCTCACACCACTGATAGGACAAATGGCCAGGAGCCAGATATGGTTGTTTTTAATTTAAAAAATATATGCAGTACATCCATATGAGAAGATCATACTAGTCTCCCCTCCTCTCTCATACAGACTGGACCTGTTGCCATCCAAGTTGGCCATGTTTCATGTTGCAGTTAATTGAATGTGAGCAAAAGCAATGTGTGTCACTTTCAAGTAGCAACTCTTGGAGCCATTCTCTGAATGTTTCTCTTTCCTCTGCCACAAGATGGGTATGTTCCTAATAGTGGTTGTTTCTTGAGCTCTGGTCTCAGAATAAAGAAGATGTGGAAGGAGCCTTTGACCCTGTGTTGGATATAAATGTAAGAAAAAGTGAAATCACTGTAGTTATAAACTATGTATAATACAGGTGCTTCATCATGTATAAACAATCAGCTTTCAGTGTTCAGAGCTGAGCACCAGAACAAAAGCACATTGCTGCATATTAAATAATTGTAATTGCCAATTGTGAGTTGTAGTAACATAAGCATTTCCCAAATAAGTATTTGGAACATGTATTAACAGAACAATAGTGATGGTTTATAAGATCTAACATATGCTTTAATTGAAACAGTGAACATAAAGCATATTCTTGGAAAATTGATAAGATGTGATCAAATTATGATTTAAATAGTAAAACTACAATAAACTTTAGTAGTTCATAGTTGCATTTTTAATTTTTAAGAAAATTCTTTGTAGTGGCTTACATGGTATCACAAAATATGTCACATTCTAATCCCTGGAAGCTGTGAAATATTACCTGATACAGAAAAGAGTAAATCTTAAGGCAAAAGATGGGGTTAAATTAAGGATCTTGAAAGAGAGTTTATGTATTTGATCACTAAATACAAATACAATAATATGTTTCCCTGTATTAGATAGAGTTTTGAAACAGATACACAAGGAAGATTATATAGAAACAAATGTGAGGATAGGGCAGAGACAGAGGCAGCCACAAGCCAAGGAATACCACCACCACCACCAGAAACTGGAAGAGTCAAAAAACAGAATCCCTCTTAGAGCCTCCAGAGGGAGCAGAGCCCTGCTGACAACCTGATTTTGGACTTCTGGTCTCCTGACCTGAAAGACAATAAATTTCCATTGTTTGAAGCCATGACATTTGTGGTAATTTGTGACAGCAGCCCTATGAAGTTAATATATATATAATAGATCAATAAGCACTGAATAAACCAGCAATTCTGGGAAACTAAACTTTATGTATACTCAAGGTCACATGTCTGTAGAATCTAGTTCAAGTAAATCCACAGTGGGACCCATGTTTGTACATCTTTTCAACAGTTGTTCTGAGGGATGTGAATACTGTAAATCTGAAGATCTTTTTGGGGAGGGAATATCTGGAATAGATAACATACACTCAAAGATGCTCAGTGGTACCTACTGACTAGTAGCTTGTGGGTAAATATCGCAAGTTCATGTCTCCAGTGACCTAGAACACAATTTCTTAGTATATCTCTATTTCTTAATTTCATATTATCACATATATTTTTTTACATCTTTATTGGAGTATAATTGCTTTACAATGGTGTGTTAGTTTCTGCTTTATAACAAAGTGAATCAGTTATACATATACATATGTTCCATATCTCTTCCCTCTTGTGTCTCCCTCCCTCCCACCCTCCGTATCCCACCCCTCTAGGTGGTCACAAAGCACTGAGCTGATCTCCCTGTGCTTTGCATCTACTTCCCACTAGTTATCTATTTTACGTTTGGTAGTGTATATATGTCCATGCCACACTCTCACTTTGTCACAGCTTACCCTTCCCCCTCCCCATATCCTCAAGTCCATTCTCTAGTAGGTCTGTGTCTTTATTCCTGTCTTACCCCTAGGTTCATCCTTTTTCCCCTTAAATTCCATATATATGTTAGCATACGGTATTTGTCTTTCTCATTCTGACTTCACTCTGTATGACAGACTCTAGGTCCAACCACCTCATTACAAAGAGCTCAGTTTCGTTTCTTTTTATGGCTGAGTAATATTCCATTGTATATATGTGCCACATCTTTATCCATTCGTCCAATGATGGACACTTAGGTTGTTTCCATCTCCTGGCTATTGTAGATAGAGCTGCAATGAACATTTTGGTACATGACTCTTTTTGAATTATGGTTTTCTCAGGGTATATGCCCAGTAGTGGGATTGCTGGGTCATATGGTAGTTCTATTTGTAGTTTTTTAAGGAACCTCCATACTGTTCTCCATAGTGGCTGTACCAATTCACATTACACCAGCAGTGCAAGAGTGTTCCCTTTTCTCCACACCCTCTCCAGCATTTATTGTTTCTAAATTTTTTGATGATGGCCATTTTGACTGGTGTGATGATATTTCATTTCAGTTTTGATTTGCATTTCTCTAATGATTAATGATGTTGAGCATTCTTTCATGTGTTTGTTGTCAGTCTGTATATCTTCTTTGGAGAAATGTCTATTTAGGTCTTCTGCCCATTTTTGGATTGGGTTGTTTGATTTTTGTTATTGAGCTGCATGAGCTGCTTGTAAATTTTGGAGATTAATCCTTTGTCAGTTGCTTCATTTGCAAATATTTTCTCCCATTCTGAGGGTTGTCTTTTGGTCTTGTTTATGGTTTCCTTTGCTGTGCAAAAGCTTTGAAGTTTCATTAGGTCCCATTTGTTTATTTTTGTTTTTATTTCCATTTCTCTAGGAGGTGGGTCAAAAAGGATCTTGCTGTGATTTATGTCATAGAGTGTTCTGCCTATGTTTTCCTCTAAGAGCTTGATAGTTTCTGGCCTTACATTTAGGTCTTTAATCCATTTTGAGCTTATTTTTGTGTATGGTGTTTAGGGAGTGATCTAATCTCATACTTTTACATGTACCTGTCCAGTTTTCCCAGCACCACTTATTGAAGAGGCTGTCCTTTCTCCACTGTACATTCTTGCCTCCTTTATCAAAGATAAGGTGACCATATGTGCATGAGTTTATCTCTAGGCTTTCTATACTCTTCCATTGATCTATATTTCTGTTTTTGTGCCAGGACCATACTGTCTTGATTTCTGTAGCTTTGTAGTATAGTCTGAAGTCAGGGAGCCTGATTCCTCCAGCTCCGTTTATCGTTCTCAAGACGGCTTTGGCTATTCGGGGTCTTTTGTGTTTCCATACAAATTGTGAAATTTTTTGTTCTAGTTCTGTGAAAAATGCCAGTGGTAGTTTGATAGGGATTGCATTGAATCTGGAGATTGCTTTGGGTAGTAGAGTCATTTTCACAATGTTGATTCTTCCAATCCAAGAACATGGTATATCTCTCCATTTATTGTATCATCTTTAATTTCTTTCATCAGTGTCTTATAATTTTCTGCATACAAGTCTTTTGTCTCTTTAGGTAGGTTTATTCCTAGATATTTTATTCTTTTTTTTGCAATGGTAAATGGGAGTGTTTTCTTGATTTCACTTTCAGATTTTTCATCATCAGTGTATAGGAATGCCAGAGATTTCTGTGCATTAATTTTGTATCCTGCAACTTTACCAAATTCACTGATTAGCTCTAGTAGTTTTCTGGTAGCATCTTTAGGATTCTCTATGTATAGTGTCATGTCATCTGCAAACAGTGACAGCTTTACTTCTTTTCTGATTTGGATTCCTTTTATTTCCTTTTCTTCTCTGATTGCTGTGGCTAAAACTTCCAAAACTATGTTGAATAAGAGTGGTGAGAGTGGGCAGCCTTGTCTTGTTCCTGATCTTAGTGGAAAAGCTTTCAGTTTTTTACCATTGAGGATGATGTTGGCTGTGGGTTTGTCATATATGCCCTTTATTATGTTGAGGAAAGTTCCCTCTGTGCCTACTTTCTGGAGGGTTTTTATTATAAATGGTGTTGAATTTTGTCAAAAGGTTTCTCTGCATCTATTGAGATGATCATATGGTTTTTCTCCTTCAATTCATTAATATGGTTTATCACATTGATTGATTTGCATATATTGAAGAATCCTTTCCTGGAATAAACCCCACTTGATCATGGTGTATGATCCTTTTAATGTGCTGTTGGATTCTGTTTGCTAGTATTGTTGAGGATTTTTGCATCTATGTTCATCAGTGATATTGGCCTGTAGTTTTCTTTTTTTGTGACATCCTTGTCTGGTTTTGGTATCAGGATGATGGTGGCCTCGTAAAATGAGTTTGGGAGTGTTCCTCCCTTTGCTATATTTTGGAAGAGTTTGGGAAGGATAGGTGTTAGCTCTTCACTAAATGTTTGATAGAATTCGCCTGTGAAGCCATCTGGTCCTGGGCTTTTGTTTGTTGGAAGATTATTAATCACAGTTTCAATTTCAGTGCTTGTGATTGGTCTGCTCATATTTTCTATTTCTTCCTGATTCAGTCTTGGCAGGTTGTGCATTTCTAAGAATTTGACCATTTCTTCCAGGTTGCCCATTTTATTGGCATAGAGTTGCTTGTAGTAATCTTTCATGATTTTTTTGTATTTCTGCAGTGTCAGTTGTTTCTTCTCCTTTTTCATTTCTGATTCTATTGATTTGAGTCTTCTCCCTTATTTTCTTGATGAGTCTGGCTAATGGTTTATCAATTTTGTTTATCTTCTCAAAGAACCAGCTTTTAGTTTTATTGATCTTTGCTATAGTTTCCTTCATTCCTTTTTCATTTATTTCTGATCTGATTTTTATGATTCCTTCTGCTAACTTTGGGGGGTTTTTGAATTGCTTTAGGTGCACGGTTACACATAATTTTTTTCATGGAAGTATAGTTGGTTTACAATGCTGTGTTTCAGATGTACAGCAAAGTGATTCAGTTATACATATCTCTTCTTTTCCAGATTGTTTTCCCTTATAGGTTATTCCAAAATATTGAGAATAGTTCCCTGTGCTGTACAGTAGGTCCTTGTTGGTTATCTATTTTATGTATTGTAGCATGTATATGTTCATCTCAAACTCCTAATTTATCCCCCCTCCCCCTTCCCTTTGGTAACCATGTTTGTTTTCTATGTCCATGGGTCTATTTCTGTTTTGTAAATAAGTTCATTTGTATCATTTTATGATTCCACATATAAGCGATGTATGATATTTGTCTTTCTTTATTTGGCTTCCTTCACTTAGTATGATATTCGCTAAGTCCATCCATGTTGCAGCAAATGGTATTGTTTCATTCTTTTTTTTGTCTGAGTAATATTCATATACATATATATATACACACACACACACACACCACATTTTCTTTATCCATTCATCTGTTGATGGACATTTAGGTTGCTTCCTTGTCTTGGCTATTTTAAATAGTGCTGCAATGAACATTGGGATGTGTGTATCTTTTCAAAATATAGTCTTCTTCAGATATATGCCCAGCAGTAGGATCCCTGGATCATATGGTATCTCTATTTTTAGTTTTTTAAGGAACTTCCATACTTTTCTCCATAGTGGCTGTATCAAATTACATTCCCAGCAACAGTGCAAGAGGGTTCCCTTTTCTCCACACCCTCTCCAGCATTTACTGTTTGTAAACTTTTTGATGATGGCCATTCTGACTGGTGTGAGGTGATACCTCATGGTAGTTTGGATTTGCATTTCTCTAATAATTAGCAATGTTGAACATTTTCTTATGTACCTTTTGGCCATCCATATGTCTTCTTTGAAGAAATGTCTATTTAGATCTTTTGCTCATTTTTAATTTTTTTTTTTGATATTGAGCTGTATGAGATGTTTGTATATTTTAGAAATCAATCCTTTGTTGGTAACATCGTTTGCAAATATCTTCTCCCATTCTATAGGTTGTCTTTTTGTTTATGGTTTCCTTGCTGTGCAAAAGCTTTTAAGTTTAATTAGGTCCCATTTGATTTTTTAAATTAATTTTTTATTGGAGTATAGTTGATTTACAGTGTTGTTAGTTTCTGCTGTACAGCAAAGTGAATCAGTTATATGTATACATATATCCACTCTTTTTTAGATTCTTTTTCCATATAGGTCATTACAGAGTACTGAGTAGAGTTCCCTGTGCTATACAGAAGCCCCTATTAGTTATCTATTTCGTATATAGTAGTGTGTATGTGTCTATCCCAATATCCCAATTTATTCCTCCCCCTACCCTTTCCCCCTGGTTACCATAAGTCTGTTTTTTTACATCTCTGACTATTTTGTAAATAAGTTCATTTGTAGCATTTTTTTCAGATTCCGCACATAAGAGATATCATGATATTTGTCTTTGTCTGATTTCACTCAGTATGACAATCTCTAGGTCCATCCATGTTGCTGCAGATGGCATTATTTCATTCTTTTTTGTGGCTGGGTAATATTCCGTTGTATGTATGTACCATATCTTTATCCATTCCTCTGCCAATGAAGTCCCATTTTTTATTTTTGTTATTTCCATTACTCTAGGAGACAGATCCAAAAAGGTATCGCTGCAGTTTATGTCAGAGTGTTCTGCCTATGTTTTCCTTTAGGAATTTTATAATATCCAGGCTTACATTTAGGTGTTTAATCCATTTTCAGTTTGTTTTTGTATATGGTGTTAGAGGATGCTCTAATTACATTCTTTTACATGTAGCTGTCCAGTTTTCCCAGCAGCACTTATTGAAGACTGTCTTCTCCACTGTAATATTCTTGTCTCCTTTGTTGAAGGTTAATTGACCATAGGTGTGTGGGTTTATTTCTGGGCTTTCTATCCTGTTCCATTGACCTATATGTCTGTTTTTGTGCCAGTAGCATACTCTTTTGGTGACTGTAGCTTTGTAGTATAGTGTGAAGTCAGAGAGCCTGATTCCTCCGGCTCTGTTTTTCTTTCTCAAGATTGCTTTGGCTGTTCAGGATATTTTCTGTTTCCATACAAGTTTAAATTTTTTTTGTTCCAGTTCTGTTAAATATACTATTGGTAATTTGACAAGGATTGCATTGAATCTGTAGAATGCCTTGGGTAGTATGGTCATTTTGACAAATTAATTCTTCCAATCCAAGAACACAGTATATATTTCCGTTTGTTTGTGTCATCTTCAATTTCTTTCATCAGTGTCTTATAGTTTTTGGAATACAGGTCTTTTACCTCCTTAGGTAGGTTTATTCCTAGGGTCATATTTTTTTTTAAAATGTGTTTACTAAAAATTTTATGAGAAATATAATTAGCAGCCCTCTCACTCCCAGAAAAAAAGATGAGTAATAACCTCCCATTGAATATCAGGGTTCTATAGTGCACAGTGTATATCTCTAGAAACTGCTTTTAGGTATTAATAAGACATAGTCTTAAAAATACCTAAAAATCATAAACTACCATAAACTTTGCTGTTTCAAATCATATCAGTGAGAATGGAACATCCCATTCTTGCTTGGAAGATCCTAGCTATTTGGGTCACTTTGATATGGAGAAGCAGCTTTGATTTTCAGCCAGCTTTAGTGTCTCTTTTGGACATAAAATTCCACGTTTCCCTAACTTGTAGTTTCCAAGGAAATGGACCCCGAGTCCTGCTTCTCAGTCTTAGTCTAAACCTTTAAACATAAGGGCTGCTTTTTTTGTTCCAAACAAAACACTGCATCATTTAAATTTTACCTAAACTCTCCCTTTTTCAATACCCTGTTATATCCTTATGTCCTCTTTTTATTTGATAGGGTACTTTATGGTTTCTTTGGGAATATCCTCCCTTTTTTGCAGCAAGTTAATAATAACTTTTTTGACTCTCAATTGGTTCTTGTTGGTCTTTGGCTGTTGGGATTTATCAGCAGTTTGGGACATGCTGGAAAGGAAAAACTGAGTTCTGGAGAAGATGTGATTATTGTAGAAGGGAGTAGTCTGAGGAATCACGCAAAGGGAACTTGAGCTGGGTACTAATGAGTATATCAGATTCATGTAGGCAGAGATTTTAGAAGCGGCATTTAAGTCGGATCATCAGTGTGAATAAAGATAAAATGGTGGACATCGGTTTTTTAGCAAATCCTATGAACTCTGTCTTCAAATTTCACCACTCTCATCACATCTCCCGCTTCCACACTGACCCCAGCCCTGTCTGGATTAATGCAGTAATTGTCTTTTTTATTATTATTATTTATTATTTATTTTCACACACACACACACACACATGCACACACACACACACACACACACACTGTATTTTATTTTTACAAGAGATAAATAAACTGATACCAAGCATTGTAAATGGATGGCCACAACAAAAGCAACAATGATTGCAATTACCAAACACGAAACACACTCATACTATGTCATAATATTGACATTCAGTCCAGTAATCCTCCACTGTAACAGCTCCTTTACTTTGCAGTGAAAATTGATTTGTGTATTTTTTGCCTCTGAGTCCTTGTGTGACTTTTTTTTTTTTTATTCAAACAGAAAGTCACAAAAATTATAATCATCCTCATCAGTTCACTCAGTCCCATGTAATTTTTTTTCATCTTGATCTTTTGTTAGCACTTTTATGAATTAATCAGTTTTCCATTAGAGTTCTGAAAATTCTTATTCATTCCGTTCAGCAGTATAGTCAGTTACCAGAAACCTGTATTTGTCAGTCTTTTCCATGAATTCCTTGAAGATGAAACCCTTTTATAGGAACATTTTTGCAAAAGCATCAGAGTATACCCAGAACTGTCTGTAAATGACAAAAGACTTAAAGATAACCATGGTTAAAGATTTGATGAAAGTTCATAATAATGCAATTGACAAGGAAATTTAGTTGTTTCTGAGATACACATTTTAAAGTAATAACTAGAATTATGACTTATTATACCAGAGCATACAAGATTTTTAGAAATTTAATGTAATGTCTGAAACATTTATATTAACATATTTCCATACAAATAACCCAAAGAAAGTTTAGTATTAGTTGTTTTTTGTTTTTGTTTTGTTTAATGCAGTAATTTTCTGACTTGGTTTCTTCTACTTGTTCCCGTCTACAGTGCATAAACTAGAATTATCATTCAAAATATAAACTGTCTTATTTATCTTCTTTGTAAAAGTCTGCATTGACTGCTCTGCTTAAAATCCAAAGTCCTTCCATGGCCTGTGTGTGTGTGTGTGTGTGTGTGTGTGTGTGTGTATGTCTACCCAACTTCTCAGAACTCTTCCCGTACTACTCTGCCATGGCTCTCTCTGATCTTGCCATGCAGGCATTCTTTTTTTCCATCAGCCTGAGAGACTTTCTATTATTTTTTCTGCCTGGGGAGCGGGGAGGGGAGAGGGGTGAGATTAGAATTTGAAGAAAGGGATTATATGATCACATTTATGACTATCATTTTATATATATATATATATATATATATATACACACACACACATATATATATATACACACACATATATGTCAAAGACAAGTATACAGATTTGATTGTAACAATGTGAATTTATTTTTACATGTGGACATTCAAAAATATTATCCAACAAATTCATATAAGATGCCTCTTTCACATTTAGAAAAAAGATTCATTTAAACAGGAGCCTCTCAGGTCAAGTCCCTTTGACTCTCGATAGCAATAATGATGCTGCTATTTTATGTCCCTTTACATTTTCTTTCTCCTTTCCCACCTTCCTTTAAGTTACCTCAAAAGGGCAACACTGTCATCATTGTCATCTGAAATTAAAGTCTTACTATGGAAATATGAATGTTGTATATGATGGGATTGAGATAAATACACACATTGTGTGCAATTGTGCTGCTTCTACAAATGATGGATTAGATTTTTAATGCCAAACTCATTGAAAACCCATACATTTGCATATATTTTTACTGATGTGACCTAATTAAGTGAGTTGAATTTTATTAAAATCTACGTTCCCAGACCTCATTCTATTAAAATACTCTTAGTGAGCTGCCTTTCATGTCTCACGGAAGGGTCTGTTTCTACAAGCTGATATATTGCAAGTTTTGACTCTTCTGATTGCTTTCAATTCCATCTGTAAAATTTTCTTCCTTTTCTGGTTAGTAGCATGTCTTACCATCATAGGTAATGGTATTCCACCTCCACTACCACACCAGTCTTCTAAATACATTACTATGTATATAGATGAATGGTCCATTATAGGATGGTGTTATGGACTGAATGTGTCTCTCTAAAATTCATATATTTAAGCCCTAACACATAATGTGATGGTATTTGGAGCTAGGGTCTTTGGGTACCTAATTAGGTTTAAATGAGATCTTGTTGGTAAGGCACCCATGATAACATCAGTGTCCTTATAAGATGAGGAAGAAAGACCAGAGTGTCTCCCCACCATGTGAGGACCTTATAAGAAACTGGCTTTCTACAATCCGGGAAAAGAGCCCTCACTGGGGAAATGAATCAGCTGAAACCTTGATCTTGGATCTCTCAGCCTCTAGAACTATGATAAATTCCTATTGTTTAAGCCCCCCAGTCTTTGATATTTTGTTATAGTAGCCTGAACTAAGACAGATGATCATGTTTGTATCAGCAGATGGGACTAGGCACATAGTATAAAAGTTCAAACATTCATTAACTTGATTTTTTATTAGTGTTCACTGTAGAGCTTTATAAATTCTTATGGACTCCATTTTGATGCATTTAGATTTAGAAACTTTAGGTCTATTATATTTATAATATTTGTAATTGAATTTCTAAACTTCTAGGGTTTATTCTAAAAAAGATGCATGGGGCTTCCCTGGTGGTGCAGTGGTTGAGGGTCCGCCTGCCGATGCAGGGGACACGGGTTCTTGCCCTGGTCTGGGAAGATCCCACATTCTGTGGAGCGGCTAGGCCCGTGAGCCATGGCTGCTGAGCCTGCGCGTCCGGAGCCTGTGCTCCGCAATGGGAGAGGCCACAACAGTGAGAGGCCCGCGTACTGCAAAAAAAAAAAAAAAAAAAAAAAAAAAAAAAAAAAAAAGATGCATGATCATTTCCCTATTTTAATGTTTTCATTATTCTGATCATATAGTTCATAAATGTCTTAAAATTAAGCAAACTGTAACCACACATCTTCATGTTTGCTTTTATTTAGATATAGAAAATGAAAGGTTATCTTACCATAACAGTGGTGATAATTTATAGAAAAACTCACACCAACTTTAATATCTAATTTTCTCCCCTCTTCCACAGCACTAGTAAATACTCTTAGATTTTTAAACTACATGTTATGGTATAGAAAGTTGATTCTATTGTTTTGAAAAATTGCATACAGTTTGAATATAGTAAACATTTTTTCTTAGTTTCATTGCCATTATGTTTATCATTGTAAATACAGATTAAGGATCAACAAGGAATAGGAATAACATTGGTGCTATTTTTAGGATAATGATATTTTCCCATGCATAATCAACTCACATATAACTTATCTGAGATTTTTCTAAAATAATTGGCAGTTAAAGTATAATATACAGCACTAAAAGAAAATGAAGTCATACTTACTCCCAGAATTTACTCAGTTTGCACTTCTGACAGACTAACACAAAACATGTTCATGGCCAGCATGCAAAGTCAAAATCATTCACTAAAAACAGATTGATTTCAGACTCAACAGTATAGGCCCATTTAAAATTTGTACTTGGATGAGTCACGGAGATCTTGACCCTGAATTCCTTGTTTTCTGAAATGATTTTCTCTCTTTTAAGTACTCTTATCCTTTACCGTACATAACTGGACACTATGGCCAAATGAGAGTATGGAATTTGTTTTAAATATGCTCTTCAATAAAGATGATTTTGCAGTAGTTTCTAAGATCTGTGAAGGAGTTCAAGGATTTTCCAGTCATAGGTTTATGCACTAAAAAAACCTTAACATTCAATAAAATTCACTTTGTGGCATATAATTCCATGGGTTTTGGCAAATTGATAGATTTGTGTATCCACCACCACAGTTAAGATAGAAAGCAACTTTGGCACCCAAAGAAATCCCCTACTGCCATTTTGTAATCAACCCCATCCCACATGCTCAGTTCCTGGCAACCACTGATCTGTACTCTGTCCCTATAGTTTTGCCTTCTGGAATGTCATATAAATAACATCATATACATTATATAGTCTTTCACAACAAAATGTATTTGGAATTCATATTATTGAACCAATAGTTCCTTTGTTTATTTCCTTGAATAGCAGTCCATAGTATGACAGTTTACCTATCTGTTTACCAGTTGAAAGACATCAAATATTCCTTGAGGTTCATTATTTGTGCTGTAAATGTCTATGGGTTTTAACAGACACATAAGGATCAATTTTCCAATGTTGGATCAACCTTGTGAATAAATCCCACTCAATTGTGACATATTATCCTTTTTAGATATTGTTGGATTTGATATGCTAATACTTTGTTGAGGAATTTTTGCACTGATATGCCTGAGGGAGATATTGATGAAAGAAAACTTTTGTTAGCACATTTCTAGAGCTCTTCATATCTTTGTGTACATCCAAGTTTATGCCTGGCCCCATATTCTTTCTGCCTCAGAACTTCCTTTACCACTTCAGCATTTCTTATAGTGTAGGTTTGCTGGCCATAAATGCTCTGTTTATTTGTCTGAAAAAAAGTTTTGTTTCTTCATTTAAATAATAAGTTATATATTTCTGGATTTAGTTTTACTGTTTTTTTCTTGCAGCACTGTAAAGATGTCACTTGATTAACTTTTGGCTTACATGGTTTCTGTTAAAGCATCTGTTGTAATCCTTACCTGCTTTGTGTATGAAGTGTGTGAAGGAGTGTGTGTGTGTGTGTCTGTGTGTGTATCTGTGTGTATTTTAGCAGTTTGAATATGGGATAACAGTTTGAATAGGTGATTGTGGTTGTTTTTCTTGGTATTTATCTTGCTTGGTGTTTCTTGAATCTGTTACTTGTCTGTCATTAATTTTGGAAAATTCTCAGGCAGTAAACTCTATAAATATTTAGTCTGCCTTATTTTTCTCTTCCTTTGGGATTCAAATTATACATATGTTATGTTAGAACATTTGATATTGTCCCACATCTTTTGAATGCTCTGTTCTTCCCCTGTTACCCTCCTCCCCTCCCCTTCTCTGTGTTTCAGTTTGGGAAATTTCTATTGACCTATCCTCCAGTTCACTGATCCTTTACTCAACTGTATCAAGGCTACTGATGAAACCTGTGAATGCATTCTTTATCTGTTACAGTGTTCCTGCCCCCAACGTTTGATTATTTCTTATAGTTTCTATATTTCTATTAAAATGTCTCATGTATCTTACGTATTTTGCATTGTCATGTATGTGTATCAAATCACTGTCATATACTTTAAATATATATAATTTTATTTATTATCCCTCAATAAATTTAGAAAAAAAGAGGTAGTTTCTTCTTAGAAATGAGCATGTCTTTTCTTCTACTTGGCCTTTAGTTTCAAGATTTGGACTAATAGAGTTCAGAATTGTGCTGGGTTTAAGGTTGACTAGTGCTGTGAATAAACTCAGTGCACCACAGGCTTCAGATTCCTCTAGGATACCTTGTGCTTAGGATGAGCTGGTGTGTCAGAGAACTTTACTCAGTGGCTACTATATCCTCTACTTTAGGTCTTTTCTTTGTGCTTGACCTTAGAAAGGTTATGTTCCTATGTTCTTACAATTCTTCCAGCAGTATTTCAGTTTTACTTGATATTTGTTAGCCTGATGCTGGGCGTTTCAGGTGAAGAATTTTCTGTTATTTAAACATCCATTTCAGGTAAGCACTGTGACCTTACATCTTTGGGAAACAAGCTTCTCAGAGGTCCTGCCCGCTTTCCAGATTTCTGGACTAGTCAGTATTCCTGGCCTTCCTGCACGCTGTCACAGTTTCCTTTCCCTA
>NW_006799924.1:356520-377205 GCF_000442215.2 Lipotes vexillifer
GTGTTTTCTTTAGTGCCTAAGGGTGACAGTATTGTTAATGCACTGCTCCTCAGATTAAGTCTTTTGTTCTACAGAGAAGATAGGGGAGGAGGGTCCAGGTTGGGGTTTCTTGTGTCTCCTGCAGTGCCTGCTGTTTTCCTTATTCTCATAAGGAAACGCTTTCTTAATATTCTTGCCAAAGATTTTGTGAGTGCCCACAAAAATCTGCCTAGAGGAAAAGCTTAAGGAGCAGGCACACTCCCTGTATACCTAGGGGGGGCTCCCACCTATTTGTTAACTATTCTAGCTGAATTCTTTCCAGTGCCAGGATATGTTTGCCTCAGATAAGCAAATGTTGCATCCTATCTCCTCTGGGCTAAATTTACTGTGTGTCTAACTTATTTTTGTTCTAAGCGTGGGAGTGACTATTGAAGTTTAGCTTTGTACATTTTTATTTACTGAAATTTATTATACCTCTACATTTGAATGTTTTAATTTTATATTTCTGTGCAGTGTATATGAAAACAGGTATGTGTATATATGTGTGTGTGTGTATATATATATATATATATATATATATATATATATATATAATCAATGCTGCGTTTGTTTTTCTGGCTACGCTAACTTAGAGAACCAGGTGACAGGACCTATATCAATGATAATAAGACCATATTCTGACATTAGATCTCAGAAGGAAACCGGGGCCTCTCCTTGCCTTGCGAGATCTCTCATGTTGGCCTGAAGGTGCACATCAACTTCTCTCATATTCCTGGAAATAAAATTGCTTGTTGGGGGTGGGGGGCAGAGGTGGCCATGCCCTCCCATTGTGTTAAACTTCATTATATATTAAGTAACACAGCAGAGTAATATGTTCTCATTTTCCTGCATTGTCTCCAATAGTAGCATTTGTGTTTGATTTCCTCTTTTGATTCATGAGAGGCCTGGACTAGAAATTTTGGAAAAACAAACAGTAAGATAAGGGACAGGGTTGCAGAGGGGGAGGGGAGAATGGAGATGAGCAGTGTGTATGAGACTAGAAAATAATTTATGCTGTATTCACCTCCATCCTTCACTGCCACTTTCTCCTCCACTGAAATCAAGCTTGTTGGCATCAATCTCTGCCATGTGTGACCTAACATCTACGTATTGCTTGGATCAGTCTCTGCCATGTGTCACCTAACATTTACGTGTTGCTTGGATCAGTCTCTGCCATGTGTGACCTAACATTACGTATTGCTTGGATTAGTGTCTGCTATGTGTGACCTAACATTTACGTATTGCTTGGATCAGTTTCTGCTGTGTGTGACCTAACATTTACGTATCACTTGGGAGTGGGATTGATGGAGAGCACGAGCTGGTATTATGGAGAGAGTTACTATTTACTCCAAATAATTGAGTGTTAGGCCTCAGGAGCAGTGATCAGCTGTGCTGTATTATTCTCATCTTTTCATTCACTCCAAAACATTTATTAAACTTTCTGTATGCCAGACATTCTGCCAGTTGCTGAGAATAAAGTGCTGAACAGACACAGTTCTCAAACCTTGAAGGGTTTACAGTAGAATTTCTCATGAAATCCTTCTGCAAATGAAATCCTAACCACTTCTCCCCACCTACTAAATCATCGTATCTATCGTAGCAGAAGATGTTATTTGTGTTCTGATGAGTGCCAGGTCTCTTACAGTCTTTATCCTTTTTCCTTTAATCCTCAGAACAGTCCTAGGAGGTAGATTAATATCTCTACCTTACAGTTAAGGAAACTGAAGACATAAATGATTATGTAAAACAGTCATGTAGCCGCTGGAGAAAAAGGCAAGGAGCTGCAACATTAAGCCAGGTGGGGCAACTTGAGTCTAATAGCTGTACTCTCAGGTGTGTAAAATTTGGCTTCTCCTCTCTTTAGTCTGAATTAGAAGTGGGCATCTCTCTGTTTGGGGCTTTACGCCAGGGAGGGGCATATTTTTTCATCTACATCTATATTTTACTAGTCATATCTATTTATGCTTTTATATGCCTATGTATTAATATATTAAATGTAAGATTAAGCCTGTTCTTGCAGCAGTGGTTAGATTGATATAATTAATATCAGGAAAATGACAGACCTTACCAAATGTGGTAAAATAGTAAATATAATTCACAACCAACTGAAATGTCAACATATTTTTAAAAAGCTATTGCCAGAACAAACTTGAAATTGCCTACACTTGAGATAAGACTGTCAAACAAAACAAGAAAATGTATTTGGAAACTTGCCTGTACTTGGTGTTAATGAGTTGTAAAGGTAAGAAAGACCGCGGCTCATTTTCCAATTTGACAGGGCTTTTTAAAATAGTGCTTATTAATTATACTCCAATAAAAATGTTAAAAAAAAACAATTGTAAATGACACACAATATGACTCTGCCTATGCATAGCTTTTTAAAATGAAAAAAAAAAAGCCTTTGCTAATGAAAGAATAATACCAAATACAATAAAATGTGTAGTGGTGTACTGTATGTCAAGTTAGTGTAGTGGTTTCCTTAGGGAAGGAAAATAATTGAAATTGTACAAAAACCTAATGTGCTGGGCTGCAAATCTATCTATTTTTTATTGCAATGAAAGTACCTAAAGAGAGGGTGGTGAAATGTGTGAATTTGATAATGCTGACCAGTAGGTACCATCCTTTATTACTAGTCTCTATACATTTTGTTATGCTTGAATAATCCCTAATAAAAATAAACATAGGTATGTAGGTTTAAAAAAATAATAATAAATTAGTGCTCATTAGTAGCCAAAGCCAGCACTTTTAATGGTTTTGAATGCCCATGTGTTTCTCCCTGTGCCTCTTTGCAAAGAGGCCATTTTCCATATTTTTGGCCGTTGCATATTTTTGGACATATATTTGTATTACTGTCTTTTTATTAGTGTAGACCTTTTAGAGGGCAAGAAATGTGCTTTAGTAACTTACTTATTCCTAGCTTGTAAAACTACCATGATGCACATGGAATCTTAATGTAATTTCATTGAGCTCTGATTGAATGAGTGTGTCAGGTGCTAGGAATCCAACAGGGTCATCTAACCTTAGTAGAGGTAGTATACAGTAGTAGAAAGAGTATAGATTTTGGGGGCCAAGTAGATTTGATATAACTTTCAGTTTTATTTCTCCACAGAATAATCCTTTGTTCTTTAACATATCAAATGATTTGCATATGATGTATGTGACTAGAAAAATCATACTAATGTACTTACCAAAATATATGGTACAAAAAATGATGTGCATCCAAATCACTGGAACTAAATTTGTAAACCAAAAGTAGAGTATAAATGTGCATCCTCATTTATAAAATGGGGATGATAGTGTCTATTTTGCAGGGTGGTGGTCAAAAGATTAACAATTATATTTAACAATTATATTTATAGCAGAAAGGCCAGAACCTGTTTCTAAGCAGATACTCATACACAGATGATATTGTTTAATTTTAATTATTATGCGCTTAGTCCCTGGCTTCAATGTGCTTATAGTTTAGTATAATTATTTTCAATTTTTTTAAACCATGGCCCTCAGCAAGAAATCCTTTATACATTATTTTCCAGTATGTGACATAGTGCTTGCACATACACATGAAAACACATGCATACACATTCCTCTTCTGAGTGTGTGAGAAGAATTTGCTAGCACAGTATTATCTTTACTATATGTGATACACTATTTTCTGTCCTATCCTACCCTACCCTATCTTATACATTCTTATCCTAATTTATGATTCACTAGTGGGGCACAACTCATAGAAGAAGGGATTGAATCTATCTTGAAGTGTTAGGGAGCACTTTATAGAAAATATCTTCTGTCATAGTTTGGGACAAAATAAAGTTTAGAGGTAAATAATAATTGGAGGCAGGTAGGGGACTTCTATTTGGGATGTAGAATGTATGGAACTTTGGACAATTCTAAGCTATTTAATGTATCTTGAACATGAAGTACATGTATATCCTATAACAAGTGCTAAGGTAAAAAATGGGATAATGTAGATAGGAGCAGAATCATGAAGATAATATCAAGTAACCCTGTGTTTATCCTATAGTTACTGAGAGTCATTAAACACTTTTAAGCAGGGGACTGAAATGGTCAGATTTGTATTTTAGAAGAGCCCAGTGCTGGTAAGCAGAGAGGATGGCCATGCATAGTTTGAGAACAGAAGCTTTGAGGAGGCACTTAGATGAAGCCATGGAAAGATAATGAGGGCCTAGAGGAAGACCATAGTACATATTTAAGAAGTAATTAAGTTTTCCATACATATTTAAGAAGTAATTAAGTTTTCTTAATTTATTTGGGTGATGGGAAAGCAGGGATATAAAATTCCCTTTCCCTTTTATTTGATATGGAGCTAGATAGGGATGACATCTTTCACTGGGAATGAGGACATTAGTCTAGGTAGGCCGTCAAGACGGGAAACCAGATAGACATATTGGGAGTAGAGAAGAAAAGCAGAAGGTTATGTTGTTATTTTTTAGAACGTGTTATTTTTTTTTTTTTAGAAAAACTGAATTTCTAAGTTTAATTGGTTTACAAAGGAAATTCCTTTTTACTGTTTTTCACTGTAATGAATCTACAGGTCTTTTGACAGCAAGCAGGGGAATTATCTAACAGGAGGGAAACATTTAAGAGCTGGGCGTTGGAGATTCTCCTCTTCACAAATGAGCTAGACAGTGTACTTGTCCTGTTAATCATCTTTGCCTAGTCTTAGTTTTTGTAATGATAGGAATTTTTATTTTTATTTTTTTGTGATACGCGGGCCTCCCACTGCTGTGGCCTCTCCCGCTGCGGAGCACAGGCTCCCGACGCACAGGCTCAGCCGCCATGGCTCACGGGCCCAGCCGCTCCGCGGCATGTGGGATCTTCCCGGACCGAAGCACGAACCCGTGTCCCCTGCATCGGCAGGCGGACTCTCAACCACTGCGCCACCAGGGAAGCCCGTGATAGGAATTTTTTAAAAAAACATAGCAAGAGGAGATTTTGGGGGGAGTCTCTTGGTCTTTATCACATCAAGAGTGGTTTGCACATAAATACGTATAACTAGAGAAATGTATTTATCAGAGAAATGGGTTAGAACCAGAAATGCATTCAAATCAATGGAATTGAATTTTTGTAAACCAAAACAACAAATCGTCTTTCTCCTCTTCCTTTTCTATTGTTTTATTTCTGCCATCCTCCTATCCTTATACCATTCTTGAGTCCTCTGTCATTCATTAGGTGTTATACCTATTATCATTACTGTGTCACACAGATTAACCCCAAACATAGTAACTTAAAACAGCTATTATATTTTGCTCACAATTTTGAGGTATTTTATGGGGTTGCAGTATGTCCTTCGTTGGGTGGGAGATTCATGTAGCAGGTCACTTAGACTTCAACTTTTACACTAAACCAAAACCTCTGCCTTTAATCAGTAAAGATAATATTTTGAACTTCACATTCCACTACTTTTGTTTTATTTTTAATTGTGTTTAGAAGCCATGTGGTGAAAACACTATTTATTGTGTCAACAATAAGCCTTCACTTTCATGACCTTTTAGTTAGCCCTTCTTCCATTTCTTTTTGTTCGAATTTTTATTGATAAATTCTGGAGGGATTTTTAAAATTATTGGATGAGGATATCTTCAAGTTGCTATATACTCATTCAGAATGGCTGAAGACACTAAGAAAGGAAATCTCCTTAGCCACTGTGTTGGTATCTTAGGCTTTTGCCATCATAAGCTGGTAATTTAAATACATATGTGTTTAACTATTATGTGAATTAAATAATCCTATAATTGATCAGAGGATGAGGAGAGTTATGGGGAAAGGAGGCGGATCCCCTCTGACTTACAGTTCTCCAGATGAAAATAATAATATGTAAATTGGATACATTTCAATTTTTTTTCCCACTTTCTGTTTCTTCCCCATGTCCTAATGACTTGCACGTCTGTTGCGTGCTGGGGTGGAAATGGCTTTCTAGGAGGAAGACGTCTTCAGGACCTGGAGAAAGTTTTGAAGCAGGGTACGTCTTTAATGAACTTGGCCTTGAGAAATATAAAAACTAAAGGATATTGGGGTATTCAGTGTCAAAGACTTGGCCAAGAGAAAAGAGGAAGTCTTATTACACAAACATACATGCTGTTTTAACTAAGTTATTAGGGTAAGAGGCGAGGTGATTGGAAAGAACCCTCACAGGCTAAAAGCTGAGTTTTTTTCTCATTTGAAAGAGAGGCATCAGAATGAGCTGTATGAAGTGAGAACAATAATAGGTGATGCAAAGATGTTTGAGGTTTTAATAAGTCTTGTTCTAAGCTCTGTATTTTAATCTCCCCGTTTTCTTCAAGTGAGGATCACCAGTACAGATTGTTTTGGGCTGTTTTCTTCTCTCCTTAACGTTGCTCTGAGGCAAGTTTATTGTTGTCATTTAGTCTGCCTCACTAAATGATTAGCAGAGCTGCTCTCAGAAGCAAATCTTTTGAGTTGTTCTTCTGAGGAAACGCAAGGAAAGAAGAGGCTGGGGAAATGGTGATCCCTCTGAAGCAGTATTGCAGAGGAGTGGGCTGATGTGAAGTAATAAACTCTAGGTAAAAAAGTGAACGGTGACAGATTGAAAGAGGGAAGGAAATAAATGAACCCCAGGAGGACCAGCAGAAGAGAGAAACATGCTTGGCAATAGAAAATTCATGGTCAGATTATAACCAAAGAGAAAGCTCTATGGTCCAACCAGAGTGCTTACAACAGAATTGTAAGAGATGCATGCTCCTTTTAGACAAGGATTATTTGTTCTTATTTCCCTTCATTTGTTACTAAATTTATCATTCAGAAATGTGCTGCTGCATTTGAGAGCAAAGTTTGGCAATATTTTGTGTCTGAGAGGACCTTATGGTGGGAGGAAACAGTCTAAGAATACCGTATTCTTACTGCACTACCTGGTTATATGAACATGGTCTGATTACATCTCTATATCCACCACTAAAATGAGATCTTTGAATGTAGGAGCAGTTCATATACTCCTATATGTTCTCTGTGCCTAGCATGGTATCGGGCACAGCATAATAAATGTTTTTGCAATTAAAAATGTGCCCCACCTCCTGACCAGCATAAGGTGTGCTCATGATATCCTTTATAGTTTTGCTTTTATTTTATGTGGACAATATATATCCTGGGGAGAAAAAAATGATTTTCTGTTGGCCTCTACCTTCTTCAACTTCAAAGAACTCTAGATAGATGTAACTTCCCCTGTAAATTCAGCTCTACCTGGATCCCAAGCCAATCCTGATTAGGTAAGAAAGACAGCAGGTACATCTGTATCAATTTGAAGAGTCTAGAGTTATATGTGTTGCTCTAGAATTGATATGCTTTGAGTGAGCTGGACCTGTATGTTAATCAAGAGCAGAAGGAAAGAGGGTTCTTTTTCAAAAACATATTTTAAAGTACAGCTATATTTCACATTTCTGGGAATTTTCTTGTATGACATCTTTGGGCTTTTTGGATCATGTAAGCATTTGGATTTCCTGTTGTTAGTGTATTTTTAACCATAATTCTAGAGTATTTTTCTGCCACATTGCCTTAATTCAGAGTTCTTTTTTGGAACCTGAAGCACATGGTAGATGCTATATATTGGGGAGTGGGAAGGGACTTAAATACATACCCTATATCCTTCAGAACCAAGATAGCTGCCAGACATCTGATTTCTAAGTTGTCCATGAGGGAACGAAAACTGAAGTAGAAATTATTAAAAACATACAGCATTCTTTAATAATAGCATGGAACACTCGATTTCAAATCAGTCATTAGCAGGTAATTATAGTATCATTTACTTGTTACATATTCTATTAATCTGGTGGTGGTAAACTTGAACATGGTTTGGGGCAGGATTTGATTTAAGAGGTGGAGCAGCTGCTAGCTTGTTCCTACAGTGACACTTGCAAATGCTTTCTTTATGGTGACCCCTAGTTTAAATTTATGTGGCTCACTTAAATGTCAAACAAGTGGTGCATTTCATTAATGAAAAATTAATGAAAACCTTGGGCTGGCACGTACTACTTGTTTACAATATATATAATTCATTAGGAAGACATCCGTCAAGGGAGGGCTTTGGCATGGGTCTGGTGGCATTGTAAGCAGGCTCTATTCTCTTCCTTCCAGTTAATGAAAGTGTAAGGCTGGGAAAAATTCACATAAAACACGTTTAATGAGTCTTTAGGGGAAGTTTTACAGAATAGGGTACATGAGTCATAAATATCACATGTAAAATCTATTTGGCCCAAATTATTTAGGATTGGAAATGGCTATAATTTCATTTTATAATAAAAAAAATGCCCAAGTATTTACATCAGGAACTTAAGTCCAGGCAAAAGTCCCACATTCTTTATAGATCCTTGTCATTAACTAGGCTCAATATTGAACAAATCACTTTAGGATTTTAGAAAGCTAATTTATATCCCCTAAATGGAGGTGAAACTAGTGGCTACATCCATAGATACAGGATGTATCTACATCCTACAGTAATCACTTATTTTCTGAAAGTCTCTAAAAAGTGAATATCATTACATATCCATTTTTGTATGTGAAACTTCCCTGACCTTGATAATTTAGTTATAAAAGATGGTAGAAAGTTTTTTAAAAAAAATTTACTTCAAAGGAGTGCTTTATTTCTGCACAAGTAATGGTTCTTTCAATATTCAAATAGCTGATAATATCATTGGTCTCCTGTTTCTATTTTTCTCATTTTCTTGCTCAAATCTTTCCTAATTTTCACTATTATTTTCAAGTGTTTATAGATCTTTGATTTGCAAGGCATGATAATAGGTGCCAGAGGAAAGATGAGCTATTGATCATGTAGGCTACATGACAGTTACTTTATTCAACATTATTTTTTCAGCATGTTCAAAAGGTCTTGATACATAGGTGGGATTCCCAAACATACTTAATAAATGGAAAGAGAACGGTCCCTGTCCTGAAGTAGTTTTTCTGGTGGAGAGATGGAATATTCAGCTACAAGCATAATTTGTAGAGTTGATTACTGTGATGGTTAATTTTACGTGTCAATTTGACTGACCTAAGGGAGGCTCACACAGCTGATCAAACATTTTTTCTGGGTGTATGTGTGAGGACATTTCTGGAGGAGATTAACATTTGATGCAGTAGACTGAATAAAAAGAACCACCTTCACCAATGTGGGTGGGCATCATCCATCCTTTGGGGGGCCCAAATACAACAAAAAGGAGGAAGAAGAGCAAATTTCCTCTCTTCTTATGCTGTAAAATGGGAATGTTTGGTCATTCTCATAATAATCCTGAGCTAAGTATAAGCTGCCTCTTTAGATGTGAATTTATGTATATCTTTTTGCCAAATAGATTGTACGCATCCAAGGATCAATCTTATTTTTCTTTGTGTCACTTCACTTCCTCTTGTGCCTTGCAATATGCTTGGCGAAAGAAGTGATGATTATTTACACATTTATCTAACTTTTACCACCTAGTCCTTCAAAAATATTAAATATATGTAATTTTTTGATGGAAAAGGTGGTGTACATTAGATAAAAACATTACCTTCTAACCTATTTGGATTTCACAAATGAAGAAAGTATCATCTCCTGCATTGCCTTCTGACTGTCTTATTTTCCCAGTAGTCTGCCGTGAGGTATGCAGTCTAGATGAAGGATTCCAAAGTTATCTCCTTGCTGAGTTGAAATCAACTCACACTGCTGCTCAAGCAAAGGTCTTGGCTGTCAAAGCAGTATCAATGCAAGCTAAGGACATCAGAATGGCAGCTGCCAACCTATACACTGTCATCATCAGGAAGCTGAGAGTCATCCCCAGAGTCATCGAAACAACAGCATCTTAGGATATCACCAGATGGGGCAATCTGTCATACTCAGGCTTTAGAGGATGGAGGTTCTTTATATGATTTGAGGGTGCCAAGTGCCACAACTCTTCAAAAGAGAGGCCAAGCCCTGCCAATCATGACAATCATTGTAATGCAAAAAGGTCAGATAGTCTTGTCTCTGTATATCAGAAATGCCAACCTTCTGTCAATGATGAGGTCAAAAATCTGTATTAGATTAAAAGTATTTGTGCTAGGAACTTCATATTTCCAAAAGGTCAGAGTCAGTGCCAATCAAAATTCATGTACAGAATGAAAGTTAACTTCTGCCTAAACTTAAATGAAATAGCTTCTTGGATTTAATTCCCTCACTAAATAATCCAAGCTCTATGACTTTATCATCAGAGTGTTGGCAAATACTCCCAGTGCTCTATGTAAACAAGGTACAGATGTGGTAACATTTTATCTAAACCAAACTTGAGGGAAGGTACTCAGATTCACATGAAGGCGCTTCTTAGAACACAGATTGCAGGGCCCCCTTCCCAGACTTCTGATTCACTGAGTCAGGTATGAGTTTTAATAATTTGCATTTCAAATAAATTCCCAGGTGATACAAATGTCACTGGTCTGGGGACCATACAATGGGGACCACTGCTCTAGATGGTCATACAGAAAGTAAAAAGAAAAACTGCTAAAGGGTTAGTCTCCTCACATATAAATAATAGGAATGTATCACAATTGTTGGCTTTTATTTTTATTTCAACTTTTATTTTCTTAAAGTGTTTGGCTGTTCTTTGAGTAAACAACATGACTACATTTCTTTATAGTCAGATGGTTTCTAGTATTAAGCTAAAGGAATTTCTAGATGGCTAATCTCTCTCTCTCTCTCTCTCTCTCTCTCTCTCTCTCTCTCTCTCACACACACACACACACACACACACACACACACACCCGTATATAAGTTCAAGGAAGGAAATGCTATTTGTGTTGACACTAGTGATGTTAATGATGAAATGACAATAGTGATAAAAATTCAAATGACTCTCCATGCTTCCTGCTTACGGGGTTGCATGAAATAAAGCCTGTGTACTTGGCAGATACTATAGGTCAGGGACTTTCAAAATGCAGCCTTCCTTATTTTCTTCACACCTGAACAGGCCTCTCTGCTGAAGTTCTTGCCTCCTTGATGTCTCCCCTGGCATGAATAAACAGGTATCTCAACGTAACAGTTACAGAAATGGTACACTATCTTTTTCTCCAAATTAGTCCTGTTCCAGTGTCCCCACAATCTTATAGTGTCTCTAACCACTTTAATTCCTGGAAAATAGGTGTATTCTAGACATTTCTATCTCATACAGCTAATCCATCTATTTGTTCTATTGGTTGATTCAATTTCTATAGTATATCCAAAATCTGTTCACTTCTCTCTCCTCCAGCATCAATAGTGAATAACTATCATCTTCCCCCCATTACATAAACTAAGTATTCCGATCATTTTAATTTGTTAATCTGTTTCCTTAATTTTTCCAATCCTGTTTTTATTAACCAGATAACATATGAATGTATTTTATCATAAATGCTTTAAGCAAGTAAATATTATGAAACATGAAAGTCCTTCCTTTATTCTCCATCTCTGACTGCTCCTTTCTCTCCAAAGTTACTTCAGCTAAAAATATGGTATATGTCTTTTATGTGGAGATATATGTATTAGATTATATGGGAGCTTACATGTTAATATTTATGTTCATCAATCCATTGTTTTGATCTAGTTTTATCTGCCTTATTCTTAAACTTTATTTATCAAATTATAATTGATTTACAATATTAGTTTCAGATGTACAACATAGTGATTCTATACTTTTATACATTACAAAATGATCACCACAGTAAGTTGTTACCATCTTCTACCATACGCAGTTTTTACAGTATTATTACTATATTTCCTATGCTTTACATGACATTCCTCTGACTTATTTTGTAACTGAAAGTTTATACCTCTTAGCCCCCTTCACCTATTTCACTCATCCCCCAGCCCCTCCCCTCTGGCAACTGCTAGTTTGTTCTCTGTACTTATGAATATGTTTGTTTTGTTGTTTGTTCATTGGCTTTGTTTTTTAGATTCCACATATAAGTGAAATCGTATGGTATTTGGCTTTCTCTGTCTGACTTATTTCACTTGGCATAATACTTTATAGGTCCATCTGTGTTTTCACAGCTTTATTCATCTATAGATGGACATAGGTTCCATATCTTGGCTATTGTAAATACAGCTGCAGTGAATATTGGGGTGTATATATCTTTTCAAATTAGTGTTTTTGTTATCTTTAGATAAATACTCAGAAGTAGAATTTTTGGATTATATGGTAGTTTTACTTCTAATTTGGGAGGGGGACTTCCATACTGTTTGTACTACTTTACAATCCCACTGGTACAGGAGGCTTCCCTTTTCTCCATATTCTTGCCAACACTTGTTATTTCTTTTCTTTTTGATGATAGCCATTCTGACAGGTGTGAAGTGATATCTCATTGTTGTTTCAATTTGCATCTCCTTGCTGATATACTGAGCATCTTTTCTTGTGCCTCTTGGCCATCCATATGTCATCTTTGGAAAAATATCTAGTCAGGTAATTTGCCCATTTTTAAATTGAATTTTTTTTTGCTGTTGAGTTTTATAAGTTCTCTACATATTTTGAATATTAACCCCTTACTGGACATATCATTTACAAATATCTTCTCCTGTTCCAGTAGGTTGACTTTCTGTTTGGTGATGGTTTCTTTCAACATGCAAAAGCTTTTTAGTTTGATTTAGTCCCATTTATTGTTGCCCTTACCTGAGGAGACATATCAAAAAAAAATATTGCTAAGACTAATGTCAAAGAGTGTACTGCCTGTGTATTCTTCTGGGAGGTTTATGGTTTCAGGTCTTACATTTAAGAGGTCTTTAATTCATTTTGAGTTTATTTTTGTATATAGTGTAAGAAAGTAGTCTATTTTCATTTTTTGCATGGAGCTATCCAGTTTTCCCAAAACCATTTATTGAAGAGACTGTCTTTTCCCCATTGTATATTCTTGCCTCCTTTGTCATAGATTAATTGAACATGCAATAGAAACGTGTTCATTTCTGGGCTCTCTTATGTTCCATTGATCTATGTGTCTGTTTTTGTGCCAGTACCATAATGTTTTAATTATTATACATTTGTAGTATAGTTTAAAATCAGAGCTCTGTTCTTCTTTTTTCAAAATTGCTTTGAGTATTTGGGGTCTTTTGTGGTTCCATACAATTTTAAGACTATTTATTCTAGTCCTGTGTTTTCATTTTCATTTGTCTCCAGGTATTTTTGATTTCCTCTTTGGTTTCTTCAGTGACCTATTGGTTGTTTAGTAGCATGTTGTTTAGCCTTGATGTATTTGTGGTTTTTCCAGTTTTCTCCTTGTAATTTATTTTTAGTTTCATACCATTGTGGTTGGAAACAATACTTGATATTATTTCAGTCTTCTTAAATTTGTTTTGTGACCTAACCTGATCTATCCTGAGGAATGTTCCATGTGCACTTAAAAAGAAAGTGATTTTTGCAGTTTGGGGATGGAATGTTCTGTATATATTTATTAAGGCCATCTGGCTTAATGACTTTTTTAAGGCTGATATGTCTTTATTGATTTTCTGTTTGCATGATCTATCCACTGATGTAAGTGGGATATTAAATTTTTCTACTATTATACTGTCAATTTCTCCCTTTACATTAATATTTACTTTATATATTTAGATGCTCCTATGTTTGTTGCATAAATATTTCCAAATGTTATATCCTCTTCTTGGATTGACCCCTTTATCATTATGTAATGCCATTTTTGTCTTTTGTTACAATCATTGTTTTAAAATCTACTCTCAGTATCACTACCTCAACTTTCTTTTCTTTCTCATTTGCTATGGAATATCTTTCTCAGTCCCTTCAGTTACAGTCTCTGTGTGTCTTCAGATCTGAAGTGAGTCTCTTGTAGGCAGCATATACATCAGTCTGACATTTTCATCCATTCAGTCACCCTGCGTCTTTTTATTGGAGCATTTAGTTAATTTACATTTAAAGTGATTATTGATAGGTATGTACTTATTGCTCTTTTGTTCATTGTTTTCTGGTTGTTTTTACCATTCTTCTCTGTTCCTTTCTTCTCTTGTGGTTTGATGCTTTTCTTTACTGTTGTGTTTGGAGTCCTTTCTCTTTATTTGTTGTATATATATTGTAGGCTTTTGGTTTGTGGTTACCATGAGGCTCATATACATTGACCTGCATATAGCACTTTGTTTTAAGCTGATGGTCATTAAGTTCAGACACATTCTAAAAGCACTACATTTTTACTACCACCAGCCCCCAAAACATTTTGTATTTTTGATGTCATATCTTACATCTGTATTTTGTGATATCTCTTAACTTCTTATTGTGGTTATGGTTGATTTTTACTACTTTTATCTTTTAACCTTCATACTATTGAATAGCTTCTTAAGTGTCTAATCCACTGCCTTTACTATGTACTTGCCTTTACCAATGAAATTTTTTATTTGATATATGTTCTTACTCTTAGTTATGGCCTTTTCTTTCCCACTTAATGAAGTCCCTTTAACATTTCTTGTAAAGCCAGTTTAGTGGTGATGAACTCCTTTAGTTTTTGCTTCTCTGGGAAACTCTCTCCAATTCTGAATGATAATCTTACCAGGTAGAGTATTCTTGGTTGTAAGCTTTTTTCTTTGAGCATTTAAAATATATCATGCCACTTTCTTCTGGCCTGCAAAGTTTTTCTGAAAAATCAGCTGACAGCCTTATGGGGGTTCTCTTGTATATGACTATGTGTCTGTTTCCTTCCCCAGGTTAGGGAAGATTTCAGCCATTATTTCTTCAAATATATTTCCTGTCCCTTTCTCTCTTCTCCTTCTGGGACCCCTATTATGCAAATATTAGTCAACTTGATGTTTTCTCAGAGATCCCTTGAACTATCCTTATATTTTTTTAACTTCCTTTTTCTTTCTACTGTTATGATTGGGTGAGTACTACTATTCTGTCTTCCAGTTCACTGATCTGTTCTGTGTCATCTAATCTGCTGTTGATTCCCTCTAGTGTACTTTCCATTTCAGTTATTGTATTCTGCAGCTCAGATTGGTTCTTTGTTATATTTTCTAGCTCTTTATTAAAATTCTCACTGTGTTCTTCCATTCTCCTCCCAGGTTCAGTAAGTATATTTATGATCACTACTTTGAATTCTTTAACAAGTAAATAATTTACAGTTTTTTCCCAGGGTTTTATTTCGTTCTTTCATTTGGAATATACTCACCTGTCTTCTTATCTTGTTTAACTTTCTGTGTTTGTTTCTATGAATCAGGCAAAACCGCTCTCTTCCCCTGTCTTGAAGGTATAGCTTTGGCAGGAACATCCTTTATGTAAACTGTTTGTGGCAGGTGACTTTGGCAGGTCAAGTGGAGTTGGAATGAGTTCAGGCTAGGGGGGTCCTGGGGAGTTCCACTCTGGGGTTCCCCTGGTGGGACAGCTAGAGTAGGCATGGCCTGAGGGGTAGTCTCAGGGCACTCTGTCCTAGGGCTCTCATAATGGCATAATTGGAACTAGAGCAGGCACAGGTCAGGAGACCTCAGGGCACACTGCAGTGGGGCCACCTTGGGGGATAGTTGGAGCTGGTATGGGCCAAGAAGCTGAACATGCTGGTGGCCTTGGTAGGCCAGCCAGAGTGCCTGGATTATGTTCCTGCTTACATTAAGGTGCAGCAAAAAAGCAAAGAAAATGGTGCTTTCTGGCATCTCTGACCCTGGAGAGAGTTCTAGCAGTCCATTTGGCAGATGCTCTAAGGTTAATAAATGATTTTTCTTCACCTATCATCTAGGTGCCTTTTAAACTGCCATTTTTTTCTATTGTTGTGCCCCAGGGCAGGTGAGTCTATACACATGTTCCTCAGGAATCTCTCCTACTGCAGGTCGCCACATCAGGGGTGGGGTTCCTGTTAATACTGTGTTTCTGTCTCTCCTACCCATCTCTTGTGGTCCCTCTATAGTTTGTTGTGCAGAGGCTTTTCAATCAGGTTTCAGTTCTTCAGGAAGAATTGCTTTATATATGTAGGTGTTGATTTGGTGTGTCTATGGGAGGAGGTGAGTTCAGGATCTTCCTATGTCTCCATCTTGGCTTAAAAATTGATACAGTATTCTTTAATACAGATGTTCCCTGCTTTAGTTGACTACTATTCTATTAATAAATGTTCAGATTTTATTTTCCATTTCCACTATTTTACAAACATAGTGAACATGTTTTTAGATAAATCTCTAGGAACATGGGCAAGCATTCTTTTTAAAAATTTAGAATAAACTTATAAAAATCAGATAAAAAAAATGGTTTTCTGTTGCAGTTGAGAATACAATCCAAGGCCTTTAACATGTATGACAAAGCCCAAACATCTAGTGTGTACCTCCTTTCCAATCCTGAGGCAATCGTCCTCTGGCTTGTTTGGTTCCAACTATACAGGCTGTTCATTAATTCTGAAAATATTCCACAGTTTTTGTATTTTTCCCATGTGGTTCCCACCCCCTGGAAAGCTCTTACCCAACTCTTATTCCTGTTAACTCTGATTTTACCACTGTCTCATTTATATGCTCAGTCCTTAGAAATGTGGTCTGTATTCCAGTGACCCCACTTCCCCTAATGAAACCAGGCCTGCTTATTATTATAAATAAATCTTTTATAATATTTTTCATTTAAGCCCTTATAACAATTTGTGATATTACTTAAGATCAGCTCTGTACCCCAGCCACCTCACCCTATAATCTGTAAATTCTATGAGGATGAGAACTATTTTATACATACAGTAGTGACTCAATAAGGTTATTTTTTTTGAAAGTCCAATGTTGAACCTGTAGAGACTTGGGGGTACTTTAGTACTCTGCAATCCCCAGACAACTTGCTTTTTTTAAAAAAAAAAAAAAATTAATTAATTATTTTTTGACTGGTCTTCGTTGCTGTGTGTGGGCTTTCTCTGGTTGAGGTGAGCAAGGGCTACTCTTCTTTGTGGTGCACTGGCTTCTCATTGAGGTGGCTTCTCTTGTTGTGGAGCATGGACTCTAGGCACGTGGGCTCAGTAGTTGTGGTTCACAGGCTCTAGAGTGCAGGCTCAGTAGTTGTGGCGCATGGGCTTAGTTACTCTGCGGCATGTGGTATCTTCCCGGACCAGGGGTTGAACCCATGACCCCTGCAGTGGCAGGCGGATTCTTAACTACTGTGCCACCAGGGAAGCCCGACAATTTGCTTTTTATGATAGCTCCTGCATTATAGGGTGTATGTGGGTTAGGGTGCTTTGTTTTATTTTGGAAAAGAGCTCAGATGAACAAAATTGAGTTGATGACATTTCAAAATTAATTCATGGTACACTGTCATCAGCAGTCTGTGTACAGCCCTTTATTTTAGCATTTTTACTCTTTTTTTCCTTATCCCCAAGCTCAAACCCCAGTAGTTACCCACATCTGTGTTTTGAGAATGCTTTCTTTCCACCTTCCATGGTTATTTATATCTTACATTTTCATGAAGCTTAATCTGTTAATTGTTCCCTTAATCACTTGTGTTTTCATGCACCTGTTTTAAAAATTTTTCCAATCTTAAGATCACAAATATATTTACCTACATTTTCTTGTAGGAGTTTTTATATTTGTTTCTTTCACATTTATGTCTTAGGTCTATTTGGTTTTAATTTTTGAATATAATTGTGGTAGGAATCTAATTTTTGTGTTATATATTGACCAATACTATTTACTGAATAATTCATTTTTTCAAATTGTTATATACATTTATATGTTCCCATATAAATGCTCCCATTTCTATATTCTCAGCTATGTATCCTTGTTATATTAATATTGTTCCAGAACTGGTCTGTTTTAAATTCTAAGTATTTGTTATATGACTTAATATGTAATAGGGAAAGTTTTTCTTTTTTGCTCTTCTTTGAAAAATTATTTTATCTCTGTACTAAACTTTGTTCTTCCATGAACATCTGAGAGTCATTTCTTCTCCCCTAGCCTAAAAATGTAATTTAATTAGAATTGGATTTAATTTTATTAAGAAATTTGGAGAGAATTTATATCTTTGCAATGGTAACCCATTCCCAGTAGAGAGGGGATAGCTGACCATTTATTTAGTTCTTCTTTTATCCTCTTCATCATTTTGAAATTTTCCTCCATACAGTTCAAAGCCATCTTCATTTGGTTAATTACTAGAAACTCTAGATGGATAGGAGGATAGAGATAACGATATTGTAAATGGTATTTATTGTCTTATTTTATTGTATTTTCAATTGGTAATTACTAGGGTGTAAAAAACTTAATTAGTTTCTATGTTGACATATTATCCTGTAGTCAAGTTAAATTTTCTACTAGTTTTAGTGTTTTGTCTCTTGATATTCTTGTATTTGCCATGACAAATGAAAGCAAATATCTATACATGTCTTTGGTTTTTCCTCTTGTTTTGCTTGACTCTAATATTCAATTATATGATAAACAGTGTAAAGAAGAGAAGGTGCCCATATCTTTTTGCCACTTTAAATGAGATGTTTCTAAAGTTTCTCTCTTTCCATATGATGCATGCTACGGGTTAAGGTAGATAGACTTTATGAGGGTAAGAGAGTTTCTTGTTTATTCCTGGATGTTGATGTTTATCAGGTAAGTTTCTTTAGCTATTAAGGTAATTGATTTAACAATGTGCTGTATACCCTGAAAGATGTGGTAAAATGTGTAAATAATAGTGCCTAGTAAGAGCTAGTTTTTATCCAGAGTGTTTATAACATAGTCATATATAGAATAACATACTCCATTAATCAGTAGTGACCCTTTACACACAGTATAATCTATACTTCTCTCTTTGTAGTTTAGTCTGCACATATTCTGGTATGCAGCTTAAGTTAGTTTTAAGTTTCATCTTTTGAATAAGGTAATTTTAGAGATTTTTATAGAATCAGTGGAAGACATGATTCCAATCTTCTATACATGTCTTGGTTCTTTATTTCCCCTCTTGCATCCTACTTTCCATTTCATGCTTTCCTATATTCAGAATGACTTTTCTATTGGTCCTCATCTTTTGAAATCTTACCCATCATTTAAGTAAGTTTCAGGGTAAATGCTCTATTCTTCTAGAAGACTTCTCTAATATACACAGAACAATAAAAATCTCTCCATTCACTGTGATCTTAGATTAGTTCTTGCTCCTATAACATTTTCTACTTTGCACTACTTTAATAAGCATGTATTGGGTAATCATGTGTGTTAGGTATTGGGGATACAAAGATGAAAAGAAAATGTTCGTGCCTTCCCACAAGTGGGTCAACGTATAGGAAGAGAATGAGACATACTTAAAAACAAAACGTAATGTGATAAGCTCAATTCCAGGAACTGATGAAGCAGAAAGAAGGACTGAGCAGTACTATATAGAGTTAAGGACAACCTTCACAGAGAAAACGATGCTTAAAGAGCAGAATTGGGAAGTCATTTCAGACAGAAGCCACTGCATCCAAGGCATTGAGGCATGAAATGGTGTGTTTTTGGAAAACTATGAATAAGCTGATAATTTGGTTGCAAATAGAGCACATGTGAGAGTAGGGAATGGGCAGAGAGAGTGGTGGATGTGAGACTGGACAGTTATGCAACTCCCAGGTTTTTTTTGTTTTTTTGTTCCTTTTTTGTGGTACGCGGGCCTCTCACTGTTGTGGCCTCTCCTGTTGTGGAGCAGAGGCTCCGGACGCGCAGGCTCAGCGGCCATGGCTCACGGGCCCAGCCGCTCCACGGCATGTGGGATCTTCCCGGGCCGGGGCATGAACCCGTGTCCCCTGCATCGGCAGGCGGACTTTCAACCACTGCGCCACTAGGGAAGCCCCCAACTCCCAGTTTTTAATGAACAAGATTAGACTGGCAGCACTTTGAGTGAATGAAAGAGCAAGGGAGGGAGAGATACAAGAGGTCACTGCCAAAGATCAACCAGATGTGTAATGAGAGTCTTGAGTGAGGCTGTGGCATCTGAGAGGGGAAAAGCCATACTTAGATGATGTTTTGGAGATTAACCCAGGAAGACCTTCTTTCTGACTTATTAAAAGAGAAGTATAAGAAACTGGGAGTTTTCTTTCTTACATGCTATTTAAGTTGAGACTTGCAGGAGGAAAGATCAGTTTTATTGAAGTTATTCAAGTTTGGAGATGTGGAAATTAGTAATGAAAAAGATTAAATGTATGAAACTGAAGCTCAGGTACCAGAATGAGAATTGCAGGTCTTAAATCATTTACATATGAATGTATGTATATAAATAAATAAAATTGCTGTACAAATGGTAGTTGGATGGTTGCACTTAAGACTTCCCAGAGTAAGCATGTACAGTGAGAAGATCTCTAAGGCCAAATCCTGAATGATACTAAATTTACTTTGAGAACTGAAGAGGTGAATTCACAAATGTGGCTGATAAGGATAGTCAAAGATATAGATGGATAATAGAGGGGTTAGTGTTGACATAAAAAAAATTTTCCAGAAGATTTTTGCACTCTCTACCTTCTGTCATAATTCTTCACCTGGATGAAGCTTCTATTTCTGTGGTCAGTTCCTTGACCCCAGTCTCCCAACGATTGTCTTCTAATCTACCTTCACCACTTATCACCACAGTCAAAACATGCAGTGCTTTTCAAATGTGACTTACCATCAGAGGGTCATTAAATGAATTTCATGGGTTATAACTAATATTTAACATATGAACATGGAAAGAAAAGGGTACAGCAGGATAAGATAAAAAGGAATCAGTGTAGCAGATGATATGGTTAAGTCATGAAACTCCTGTTAATGAAGCTCTCTTGTCCATCCATATACCAAGCAGG
>NW_006799924.1:377416-431263 GCF_000442215.2 Lipotes vexillifer
GCAGGAATGATCTCATCCCTTTCTGAATTCTTGAAGCACCTTCTCTGCATCTCCCAAAGGGCGTTTATAAATTCTATCATCCTCCCACTAGAATAGAAAGTCCTTGAGATCAGGGATCTTTCTGTGTCTGATTCTCCATTGTATCCTCAGCAACTAGAATAGCACTTAATACTAATTAGGCACAATACCTATATATGTTGAATAAATAAGTAATAAAGTGAACAAATTCTTCCCTGTGTCATGTGTTAGTGTTAATAGAATCCACCTATTACTATAGACACATGCCAAAGATGTGCTTGAAATGAATTCAGTCATTTATGTACTCAGTTCTCCTATCAACAAAAGCCACTATTTAGATGAAGTAAGAGAGTCAAGTTTTATTTTCTTTGCAGTCACTGAAGTCTTTATTCATAACCATTGTATAATTTCTCACAGGTTAGCTGGGATCATACTTGTTGAAACCTGAATTAATAAAGAATAAATAATGTATTTTGCTTAATTAGAATATGTTTTCTAAGATGAAACTACACTCATTTGTGTTCAAGTAATTTTACTGTTTTCTGTATTTCTTTTCTTTTGGTAGAAAACCTTTTTTCCTGACTATAATCTGAATCTGCTTCCTATTTTTAAAATTTGAGAGCAGATGGCCTTGCTACATGAGCAATACCCTATAAAAAATGGTGTATACATGACCATATGAACAGGTTTTTGATGATATAATCAAATGAAATTTATATAAGTTGAACTGACACATGTATAATTATATGTCCAATTATTTTCTGCATGGAAATTATACAGAAGTGAGAGCAGTGCACATAAAACATAACATTGCATTTATACAACCAAAACAAGTTTTTAAATGGCTTATTTTTCTTTCGTTGTTCACCAGTATCTATCTAAAGTCCCTGTCAGTGTGAAGAACATCTCCTTACCCTATGGGATACATGCACATGACATGTCCACACACACACACACACACACACACACACAAATTCTGTCTCTGAGGGATGCTTGACAATAGGTCTCGGTGGAAACCCACTAAGAAGAGAATAAAACTAAATTTGGTTTCTGATTCAATTGCATGTAGGCGTTCTGTGGCCAAAAGAAGTATGAAATAAAACCATAAGTCTGCTCCACCCCCATAGTATCTTATGAGAACTCCTGAGAGGAAACAACTTGGTTGTGAATATAACCTCTTTGAAAATCCTATGCTTGCTATTTACCCTTCTTAGAAGCAGTAGTAAAGGCAAAATGTTAGCGAATATTTACATTAAATCCATGCAAACTCTTTTTAAAGAATTAAGAACTTTTGGGCTTCCCTGGTGGCGCAGTGGTTGAGAGTCCGCCTGCCGATGCAGCGGACCCGGGTTCATGCCCTGGTCCAGGAAGATCCCACATGCTGCGGAGAAGCTAGGCCCGTGGGCCATGGCCGCTGAGCCTGCGCATCCGGAGCCTGTGCTCCGCAACGGGAGAGGCCGCAACAGTGAGAGGTCCGCGTACCGCAAAAAAAAAAAAAAAGAATTAAGAACTTTTGTTCAGTGTTAACTAAACATAACGGAATTCCCTGAGATGTGAAACTGCGAAAAATATTTTTATTTAATTTCCTAGAAATGTCACGTTTCATTCTGAAGCAGGTTATAAACACAAGTTATAAAGCTTATATTTTACAGGAAACTGAATTATTAAGTAATTTTTAAGTAATCTATAGAATGTTTTTTTAAGTAGGAAAGGGAGGTTATCCCTGTAGCTTGTAAATGAAATTATCCTATAATTATTAAGACCCCACTATGTAAATTATGTAAATTAATGGATGTCTTTGTATTAACCTACTGGCATGGTGTATGAGAGCACATGGTATTTACCCTTGATGAGGGTACTCTTGTTGAACAGAAAGCACCAAATTCTTTGAATATGTTAGAGACACCCTTTATTTCAAGTAATTCACAGAGAAAAGACTGGGTCCAAACATAAAGCAGAACGTATTATTTCACAGAAGCAGAAACTAAAATGAAAGACTGTATCTAAGCTTTTATTTAGTCTATTAAGTTTAACCCCAGGATTATCTCTCTTTCCAATTAACATGTCAAAAGTTAAGATATGGGCATCAACACAGAGTCTATGTTTAATTAATTTTCTCCTCTGATTTCTATTTTTTTTTCTTTTTTCTCTTTGTTTTCCCCTGTGTCAGGAATATAATGTGTCAGAGATTTTTGCTATAAGAAATGGATGATAATTATTCATGTTCTTAACCAGAGCCCCAGAACCTGATTTTACAATGCACGTTTTTCTCTTGGAGGATTGTAGGAAGTTGGATTTTCTGTCTCATTTTTAGACTTTGTTATAATGAAAGAGTTTAGAGACGTGCCATCTAGTAAGGTCAATGTCTGGCTAGACAAGAAGTCATATATTAGACATGTCTCTTATCATTATGATATTCCAGGGACTGGTTTTAAGCTTCTCTGTCTCCAAAACCCGGTTGTTTTAGGGCATCTAGAGTTTGTTAATACCTGTGGAACTGATGACTAAATTCACAAAAGACTGATGTGAATAAACAAAATTACCACCTTGGTAATTAGAACTGTAGAAGGGAGCCAAATATTCTCTTCCTAAAAGGAAATGGTCACTGGTTGCCAAAATTTCTTCTGGTGTATACCTGATTCATTGCAGAAATGGGAGATAGTTGGATAATGAGAAGCAGCTCAGCTGGACAGCTTGATGTATCCATCTCCTGGGTAAGGGTATACTTGCCAAATAGATACAGAATACCCTCTTTTTATCAGATCAGAATACCCTCTTCTAATTAATGCTAAAGATACATTAATAGTTTGTCATTTATGGATTTTCATTTGTCTAGACTTCTTAGAAACAGCACTCATTCTGTCAATACAATCTTTCTTTAAACTGGGAACATACAATCATTTAGGTTTTGGTGTAACCACAGTCATATTCCAAGCCTGCTTCCAGAGTCCATATTTTTATGAAAACAGTTGGGCTTTGGCATTCCCAAAACTCCTTTACTTTTCCCTTCGTAATTATTTACAATGCCTTTTATAGTTTTTCCAGATCCATCAGCATGGATTTTACTTCTGTAGTTGTTGACATCACCATTATTCCTATCACAATTCCTACTACCACAATTTCTACCAACTAACAAGCACTGAGTGTAAACTAAGTGTCAAGTTTAATCTTCACAACACCCCTAGAGGGTAGGTATAATTATTATCATACCCATTTTATAGATGAGAAAACTAAGGTTTAGAGAAATGTGAGGCCAAATAGAAAGTGGTTGAGCTGAGATTTGAACTCGGATATATCTGCCTCAAATCTGGATTCTAATTCATAGTGATTTTACTCTTACAGTGGAGCTCTTTCACATTCATAGACTTTGAAATAGCACTAAGCCATTTCTGAGATTTTTTTTTCGAGGAAGCTAGAAAAATTGAATAGAATCTGAGAATTGCTTTGGAACTTAGATTTTTCTAGATAAAATATTACAAAGTAGGTCACTAATGTAATTTAAGGAACTTTAAATCTACCAGGGTATAGTGACCCTGGTAAAATTGCTTGCCATGTTAGACTTGTCATAAATATTCTGTGAGACTATTTATAGAATATGGTAAGTGTGCATGGAACTTAGCAAAGCATAAAGCAGCACAGGCAAGGTGCTTGCCCCAAAGAGCTTGTGATCTAATTTAGATGTAGACAGAATACTAGATTCCTATAAAGTACCAGAGTTGGTTGGTTGACTCATAACCTCACTCATGGTGCCATAAATCAGATGGTAACACTCTAAACATCAGTTGAGCACCTGGTGAGATCAGCAAATGCATGTTCTAGACATAATGACAGCAGCAGGTGGTTTTATTCTGAAATAAGATGGGAAATGGCCAAGAAGGCAGGGGAAAAAATGTAAGAGATGACTGTCCACATTGCATGCTACACAACACAACATCCTGGAAGGACAGCTATGGAAAGTCATGGCCAAAGGAGACTGTATTTCCTTTTGGTCAATGAGGCAATTTCATTGCTACAACAAAGAAGAGTCATTTTCAAGCACTTTATATTAAACATAATTTTTATCAGTTACTCATTTTTTTATTATTAGTTACTTAAGAGTACTTACTCTTAAGTACCCTTGAGTACTTAAGAGTACTCAAGGCAAGTAAGGTAGTCACTAAATTGAGTGAATCATACAGTTGCTAGTGAAGATGGTACCCTGGAAGGAAGTGTCATTAGACCGTGTGCTCCTTGAGTCATTGTTCACTCTGGATCCCCACCACCGTGACACACACACACACACACACACACACACACATACTCACAGATTTAAAATGCAAAAAGCCCATCCAGTCCAGTTACTTGTTTCTTGAGTTTGGGAGAGAGAACAAACATATGCGGCTCAGCTCCTTCTAGGCTTTCTCTTTCGGACAATCTTCCTACTAAACCCATGCATTTCCTTTGTCTTTTCTCCTTCATTCCATGTGTGTAAGTCAGCTTCCACTCCAGTGGGAACTGGGCATGGGATGGCCAACAGTCCTGAGTGGCCAAGTTTAAATCAGTGAAAGTATCAGAAAGTCTGATTGAGGCCAGATACTTAATTTGTATCAGCTAGTCCAGTTTTTATCAGTAATAAAACTTTTTCTCTCCATTTGATTTTGAGTTTTGGTCTCAGATGGATCAAAATTTGAAAGAGAAAGGGTGGAATTAAACATCAATACACATAACAAGTGTTTATTAAACAAATGAGCCAGGTAAATTAGCTGTAAAGGAAAAAATGAAAAGCTGAATAGGTTAAATGAGTTTGTTGATCTCAAATATTTAAAATTATCATTCATATATATGTATATATACACATAATTCATATATATATTTGAAGATGTATGTATAAATCTTAGTTTTCTTTTAGGTCTTATTTTAGATTGTGGGTCTCCTGAAGTCAGGGTCTATATTTTATTCACCTTTATAGGAACCAGCACTTAATGGTTTCAGGCATATAGTAGATACCAACTATATTTAGTATTGAATAGACATGGATTTTTGGTTCTAAATAATATATCTAATCATATGTATAATTAACAGATTTTGAAAAGTTGGCCTTGTATATTAGAAGCTATTCTATTAAATGGGATCACAATTTAGCTTTTTGTTATGGAGGAGTACAGCAGATCCTTACCCCAACAATCTTTTAATTGAGAAAATACTTTAAAAATCACTTAGAACTTCCCTGGTGGCAGAGTGGTTAAGAATCCGCCTGCCAGTGCAGGGGACACGGGTTCGAGCCCTGGTCTGGGAAGATCCCACATGCTGCGGAGCAACTAAGCCCACGAGCCACAACTACTGAAGCCCGCATGCCTAGAGCCCATGATCCACAACAAGAGAAGCCACCACAATGAGAAGCCTGTGCACAGCAATGAAAAGCAGGCCCCACTTGCCACAACTAGAGAAAGCCTGTGCATAGCAACAAAGACCCAACGCAGCCAAAAATAAATAAACAAATTTATAAAAAAATATCACTTAAATTCTTTGGAATTTGTTCTCAAAGAATACAGGAAGTGGAAAAATATTCATTCCAGAAAATTGACTAAATCTTGGAAAAAACAGAGACACCAGCATTTCAAATATGACTGCTCTCCCATTCCTGGCTCTGTCTTACTGAAACTACTCTGGGAGTTCTAACTAGGGGATGCTGTAATAAGACAGGGACTCCTTCTCTCCCCCACTCCCAACGTTCAGTCTAGGGCTACTTCATCTCAGAAGGGAAAGGCCACGAGTATTTCTCTTGCCTCCAGCCTCAGGGTGCAAAAGCTGTGTGCCAGATAGGCAGGGCAGAGATGTCTGGAGTGACCTTCTTTCACCCAGACCTCACTTGTATGGTAAATGCCTCATTCCAGGCTCGCAGGCTGAGAATACTGGGCCCTGATCACCCACTACCACAGGCTCTATGGGTAGAAGTTCCATACCAAGAGAGGCAAGTCAAAAAAGCACAGGACGTGTCCTCTCCCAGCACCCATTTGTAAAGCAGGTATGTCATTCTGGGAGGAGTGTGCACTGTCACTGCTTCCAGTACTTGTGCGGGGATGCAGAGGTCCTGCTCGTGAGGAGAGGCAGGCCAGAGAGGCAAGCCTTAAAATGAAGCATTCTTCAGCTCTAAGGAAACTGGCTTTATTTAGAACAGGGGGTATAAAATTCCATGCCAATGGATGATAAAAAAGAATTAAAAAATGGAGTTCTTGGTGGAAACCAATTAAGTGAGTACAGTTATAACTCCCTGATACAATAGCAAAAAGTAAAACAGCAGGGCAATCAGAAGTTTAACACGGAAAGCCAGGGAAAGGGATAACCAAGAGTCCTTCTGGGATCACTGTGAACGCTGGGGGGTTGGGAGTGCTGTGCATAGGCAGGATAGGACTTGGGACAGATGTGAAAACATCCTCAAATTCACACGGCCATCAGCAGAATGGAAGCCTTACTGACACAAGGGTTTAAACACAATGTCTGCTCCATGATTAGCTGAACAATAATTTACTCTGACCAGGGGCAGCTCCTATTTCAGCCAGGCTTAAAAATATGATCG
The DNA here is from genome assembly GCF_000442215.2 of Lipotes vexillifer. Classification (NCBI taxonomy): domain Eukaryota; kingdom Metazoa; phylum Chordata; class Mammalia; order Artiodactyla; family Lipotidae; genus Lipotes; species Lipotes vexillifer. The sequence goes on from NW_006799924.1 coordinate 383,991, forward strand.
GACACAACCCTAGGAGCCTGGAAGACTGTATGCCAAATGGTAAGCCCTCTCAGGAGTGATAAGAAAGGAAAGATACAAACTACTAGTCTCTGTCCAAAAATGGGTCATAAATGTGAATTCCTAGAACTGAGAAAGCAGCCTCCAAGCCACACACATATCCAATGGTAATGAGTAAAACTTGGATTCCTAAGGGGGATTAAGTACAATCTTTAACCAGTAAGTGGCTTATGCTGATTCAGGGACAAATCATAGGTAGCCAGGCTACAAGATAAATATAAGAAAACAAATCTTAGGACATCAGAAACTGCACATTACAGGAGATAGATTTCAGAGTCAGTTCAGCTAAGTCACTAATCAACCAAGTGAGCAAACGACAGCATCAACTCTCCAGGGACGGGAGAAATCAATATCCAGAGTTGCTACAATATATTATCTAAAAATGTCCAGTTTTCAACAATATCATAAAGGGGGTAAAAGGGCAAAGGCACCAACCTGAAGGGGATCCCACTGGACAAATCTAGAAAAATTTGAACATCAAAATTATAATCGATTACAAGCCATTGACTAAAATAAAATTATGTGTCCATGCTGATATGAACAAATGTGTCCATGAACATATTAAGCTACTCTTTATGGTAAAATACCAAGTATTAAATGTGATGGAAATGGAAAATCACCATTTGGCAATCATTGTGGTGGGTATTTTAGGTGAGAATCAAGGGATACCAAGACTGACCAGTGGAATCAAATAGGAATAGGATATTGCCATAATCTAAGGATATCTTCCCATAAAATTCCACTTATTACAAAGGGAAAAGCATGTTTTTTTGTGTGGAAAAACCTGGCAGAAATGTAACCCATCATGTTTACATGTATCCTGTTATATCACCAGTGGTGATGAGGTGTCAACCTTGTGTGCCTTTTGATGAGCTACATTGAGAAGAGCACATCATAGTGTCTGGGATATTCCTGATGGGGATGCTTCACCTGAGTCTGTTCAAGGAGAAGAAACAATGGCAAAACTGCACTGAAGGTCACCTAGACTCTGAATCTGTCAATGACATGAATGGGATGGCAAGTCCGAGGAACAGCTCCCTATTGAAGAAAGGAGATGATTGTCCAGAATGGAGAAAAGGGATGATTTTTATTCAGACCATTGAGACATTTGGCCAAATTTAAAGGAGTCTGTGGATTGGATTATAATGTTGAAACAATGTTGACTTCATTTGGAGGTTAGGTGGAAGTTATATATAATGTTCTTTTTCTGAAGGAATCTGAAATATTTTGTGTGAAGAGGCAAATGTAGTAAAATATTTTATATTTGAAATTATTTTAAAATGCATTACTGGACTTCCCTGGTGGTGCACTGGATAAGAATCTGCCTGCCAATGCAGGGAACACAGGTTCAGTTCCTGGTCCTGGAAGATCCCACATGCTGTGCAGCAACTAAGCCTGGGCGCCACAACTACTGAGCCTGCGCTATAGAGCCCGTGAGCCACAACTACTGAAGCCCACGTGCCTAGAGCCCATGCTCTTCAACAAGAGAAGCCACTGCAATGAGAAGCCTGCACGCCGCAACTAGAGAAAGCCTGTGTGCAGCAACGGAGACCCAGTGCAGCCAAAAATAAATGAATAAATTAATCTAAAACAAGTAAATAAATTAAAAACATTACTTTTATAAATGACAAAAAATTTTCTAAAATTTAGTTGTGCTTCTTTACCCAAATATAAAAACCTAAAATTGAATTTGGTTTAAGGAACAAAGGAATAAAGCAGATTAAAGTCTTTTTAATTTGTTTTGGCTTTAAAGCATTATTTGCTTTAAAAAGTAAGAATCTGGATTGAGGGAATCAGGGATTGATACCAAGAAGTTTCTACTTCAAAACCTAATATAATAAATTCAGGACTTCTTAAATAGTGTTTAAAGTGATGAACAAGGATCCTTATGTGGAACTCAGCATTGGAAACATTCTGTGAACAAAGTTTTCCACGGTCTAAGGAACAAATGATTTGTAAATATTTCCTGAATCTTGGCTTACACTTTTCCTTACTTTATTTCATATAATCAATTTTTTTTGAATTATTTCAAGTGATTATTTTTTCTCGTGCTGATAACCAACTTCAAAATTCAGTGAAAGCTCTTATTCTTGGCCCTGGAAAGTAATTATTTTTGGTTTTCATCTTTGTTTTTTAAGATTCCTTTATCATATGACTCTAGTCATGGGTGAATGCAATGTTTTTAAGAAGAAGCAAATGTTTATTTTGTTAATATTAACTCAGTCTTCAAATTGGCACTTGCCTTAATGTTTAATTTGATATTTTGTTCCTTAGCACAGAACTAGCTTCTACTGTAGCTTTGGAAGCCCTTCAGCTTAAAAAATCAATATGATATGAAAAGGCTAATATGCTGTAAATTATATTGTTATGACCTGGCCAGAAAAGCTACTCCATGACTTCATTCAGTTTCTGCTGTGAAAACAAGTCAGACTGACACACTGCCAAAAGCGATGCCATGTTTATTTACAAAATCATGAACCAAGGACAATTGTAAATTGACTCACTAGTACATGATTCGATTTTTAAAAGAGGAAAAAAAAAAAAAGGGTTTCATATGCTTTTAACCTCTCTTTAAAAATAAAACTCCAATTTTTTTTTCTTTTTTTTTGTCATGAATTTAAGGTGGTCCTAGAGTTCAACAATAGTACACTCTGGGACTTCCCTGATGGTGCGGTTGTTAAGAATCTGCCTGCCAATGCAGGGGTAATGGGTTCGATCCCTGGTCCAGGAAGATCCCACATGCCGCAGAGCAATTAAGCCCGTGCACCACAACTACTGAGCCTGCGCTCTAGAGCCCACGAGCCACTAGAGAGAGCAGCAGTGCAGCTCTCAAACTCAGCCAAAAAAAAAAGTACACTCTGTGGATAGTAAAACATTGTAGAAAGAGTAAATATTCTAGATTTGGATATTTATTCAAATCCTGTATCTGCATTTTAGCATATTTGATAATGGACAAATTAAACTCAATCTTCCTTATAATTTCCCTAAGTAACTGATAGCCATTCAAAAATGTCCAATTTTCTTGCCTATTTATTCATTTTGGGGTAGTTCTCTTAAAGTTTTGTATTTTCTGGTTTCTCAAGGTAGTTTTTACATTGAAATTACATAGGATTTTACAAAAACTTCTCTTTGCTTCAGTAAATAGCTTGGTTTTGGAAATTTGCTCATCATTCCCAGTTTCATCAGGTCAAGAAGATGGATTTCTTTAAAGGGATGAAAGGAAAACAGAGACATGTCAAATAAAAACCATGAGAATTGTAAGTAATCAACTGAAGCTGAACTTTGTCCTCTAAACATACCCTGTAGCTAAACATCTATGTTCTGGAAAATACTGAATGGTTTGATGTCAGTCAATGTTCTTAGAGTTCATATGTGAAGAGGAGTTCAACTTGTCTTAAAGCAAATGCAAGAACTATCTTGGAGAGTGATGTTCTCAGGTCTGAGTGGTCTGTGTAGTCTATAAAAATGGGATTTTGAAGTGTCCTTCCATCTCAGCTTCATCAAGTCCTAAAGTCTTAACCTGATGAAGGCTCTCTTCCTGTCCACTCCATCAGTCATCAGTTAAATATCTGCTAAAGGAATCCAGAGGAATCAGAGCTCATCAGACTAAGTGTAAAAGCAGAAATGAGTTATGTTGAGGCAGACCCTTGGGAGAGAGGGATGGGGGAGTTTCTCCCTGGTTTTGCTCTTTGAGAGCTCCAGAAATTTTGATTTTGTGCCCCATGTAGGCCAAGCATATATATCTTTGAGTGTTTTTAAAATCGACTTCAGAGAACAACAAATACATTTGTTTAAAATAACTAAACTTTGAAATTAAAATCTCATACAGTTTACTATAAGAAGTTATATCTAACAAAATGATGTACAGCATATTTTGATATCACCTTTCTGCTCCTTTTAAGTAAGGAACTATTAAATTTCCTTTTTCCAATTTGACTAAAACATGAGTTTACTTATTCTGTATTTTTTTTTTCTGCTGCTGCCCTCTGAGAGCTTTTCAGTCTAGGAAGAACTGACCTATTAACTCAGTTGTTTGTTCTTGACTTGTCTGCATTCTTCTACTTATCCAATATATTGAACTTTCATTACCTTATCATATTTTTTATTCCTAAATCTGGCAAACAACTGACAAGCATTCAACATGTCCCAGTTTCATAGTCCATCTTATTTCATCACCTGATGCTTACAAGAACTTTATGAAGTAGGTGTTGTCTCACCTGATTGACAAGGTGCTAAGGAGGCCAGGAAAGTTAAATGATCCACTCCAGATCCTAATTACATAAGTCAGTCTGAACTTCAACTCAGCAATCTGATCATAAGCATAGACTCATTTTACTATATTGCACCCTCAGCATAATTACATAAATAACCACCATTTGTTGGTGGCTTACTATTTGCTAGAAATTATGCTCATTTTAAGGGAAACAAGGAGAGTATAGTGTAATAAAGTGTAGTCTGGCAGTATATCAGATTAACTTGGAGAGAAATTTTTCTAAATTAATGCAGTAGTTCTGAGTGATATAAAAAATGTGGAGTAGACAGAAAGAGGCAACTGCATATGTGGGAATATATAGGAAAGGCTGCAAGGAAGTGTGCAATTGCTTTGTAATTCTTTATATGTTTTGCACACTAAATTGTGGCTCTTGTATCCTTTGCATCAGGCTCTTGGTATGAGCTCAATAAACATTTGTTGAATTAATTAATGATAATTAATCAAAAGGTCAAATGTCAGCTAGATTTTGCAGAAAGCGTAGTGATGATTAGCCAGGTCCAAAAGAGCAGAAAGGAATTTCTAAGTAAAGAGAGTAGAATGTGAAAAAGGCAAACAGGGAACATAGAAAGGGCTTTGCAGAGAGGAACTGCAGAGAAAAACTTCATCCATTCAGCAAGCATTTTATTCAGTGCTTACTGTTTTCTAGGAATTGTTAAAGGCACCACTAGTGAAAAATGCACAAATTTCAGTGTGTCCAAATTATATCTATGGGGAAAATAGTAGGAGATCATGTCTAGGATATAGATGATGGCCATTTGTCTGAACACCAGGCTAAGGAGTTTTGATTTATACTGAGAACAACATGCATCAAACTCATGAAAGTAATTTGTCAAGATTAAAATAAATTAGAGCTGACTTTTATCTATTTCATCTATATCTATACTTCACAAAGTATATTTTGCCATGAGAAAAGTAAGTATATTCATCATTAAACATTTAAAGTGAAGAGCAGAATATTTGATGTTTGAAAAATAACACTGCTGGGTGGGAAGGAGATAAGCATGGTGAGAGCCTCAAATCAGACAGATAGGGGTTGGGAATCATCCAGTTAAGAAATGAGGAGAAACTGACAGCAGGTAATAGTTCCCAAATAGGAACACTTGTGGAGTTAGGATTGAAGTGATCTGATGACTGACTGGCTGTGGTGGGATAGGATGGGGGTAAAAGAAAGAAATGATTCAGGGATGAACCTGAGGTTTTCTTTTTGTGCAGCACTGGCAACACAGAGCACAGAGACATCAGCTTGCAGTGGGAGCTCTCATGGAAAAACAAATATGGGCTCGAGGGTGGAGGAATAGCATGAGCCAGTTTTGGAATTGGTGGTTTGAGTTGCATTTAGTAGCCAGTTGGAAATACAGGTGTGGAGCTTCTGAAAAAGGCTGATGCTGAAAACATATAATTAGAAGTTACCATAATAGAAATTTTAGCTGAAGCCAGGGAGGAAGATGTGCCCACCCAGGGAGAAAGTGATCAAAAGGGTGGAGAGCCAACAGTTCATGCGAGAGTGGAAGGAGACCAGGAATGAGCAGGCAGGGAAAAAGGTGGCGTCCTCACTGGGGCCTCTGCAGAAGGCTTCTGATTACATTTGTTTACAAGCCTGGCAGAGCAATAATTAATGCTGATGAGCTGAGTTCCTTGCACCATCACAGATTCTGTTGTGCTCTTGACACTGGGAATTACAAGGCTTCCCTGAAGATACAAAAACAAAAAGCGGGCTTTGTGGAATTTGAAAGCCAATTTATGAATAAAGCACTCAAGTTAGTCTAAAGGGAGCCTAGGGAGTTGCTTCAACTCTTTTCAGAGAAGACACTTTCTGTAGCTGCTACTAAGCATCCACTTTCTTATCCATAATCTTTGTTACAAAGATTAATCTTTGCAGATTACAATTGTTTAAATACTGGATCCTGGCAGCCTAACCAGAGGTCACAGGGCTTGGTTCAATAGGACCAGGAATGACTAGGTAAAAGGGGTTCTCTCCAAAATGAGAAAGGAAGAAATTCTCTTTTAAATATTTGATTAAAAAAAATAGAGACTGTATGTCTCAGAAAGATGAGGTTTATCATCATCAATTTTATCTTCTGACTTAAAACAAATAGACTGCCAGAAAACAAATTTCTCCAGCAAAGATGAGTTTACTCTCCAACAAAGGTGGAATCAGCACAGAATTGCAATTCAGGGTCTGCAACCACTTGTGAGCCTCATGCAAGTCTCAGGACAGCAAGAGAAGGAGACACTTTCATAGGGAAGAAAGTTGGGAGGGCTTTAGTAAATAAAGAGTCCATGGCTTTTCATTGGCCGAGTTGTTGCCAGGGAAGAAGAGGAGTTTTCCTTCTCCATTGGGCTCTGCTCTGCTATTGTTTCAGGGCATGGCATGGGAGCTCCCCATTCTGGTTTCTTGACTCTATTTAATTGAGGTTTCTGTTTATTAAATTTTTTACCCTTCCCTGTCTTCCTGTTTGTGTGCACTACACTAATGTTGGTTGGATTAGTTCAGAATTATGCCCACTGAGGGGCTTCCCTGGTGGCGCAGTGGTTGAGAGTCCGCCTGCCGATGCAGAGGACACGGGCTCGTGCCCGGGTCTGGGAAGATCCCACGTGCCGCGGAGCAGCTGGGCCCGTGAGCCATGGCCGCTGAGCCTGTGCTCCGCAACGGGAGAGACCACAACAGTGAGAGTCCCACGTACCGCCAAAACAAAACTGGAAGAATTATGCTCACTGTGATAATGAAGTTTTATTTGTTTGCTGTTACATAAACCTAATTTTTTTCTTTGGCATTTAAAAATTCCCACTAATTTATCTTTCTGTTTGAGAAGACAGTCTTATATCTAGAGAGAAACTCCAAAGAATGCTCAGATGTTAAAACTCAATGGCCTTTGCTAAATCTGGGCCAGGTTACTACTGGCAATTAGGGTCAGACTAGATGTAAATATAATGGGGCAATAATTTATGAGTATAGATGTGTTTTCTTCTACAGCTTCCCATTGGTCAGCACTTAATCTAAGCCATCAAGCACATCTAGAGGTCAGATCAGCATATCTAAAATGATGGTATAGCAGTGCATTAAATCAAGAGGCAGCTCAGCATGGTGGTGGGCTGTATTGAATCTGGGGCTAGAAGCCCTAGGTTTCACCACCTAATTATTGTGCATCCCTGGGCAAGTTACCCCGTCTCTTTGTGTTTCAGTTTTTGTTGTTGCTCTGTGTAGGTTTTTAACTTGTTAAATAGGAATGGTGACAAGATTGTAGTGCGGAGGGTCATAAGAATCTGTTCTAGGGTTGTCATAAGGATTACATTGGGTAATATATAAATACGTTAAGTGATTCATCTGTGTCCTAATACCATACAGGCCTACCTGTATTAATAGTATCACTAATATATTCTGCAGCCTTCTGTATTTAACCTGTTAGTGTTTATAAAATCTTTTAAAATAATTTATCTTTAAGTATTTGAAGTTATTTAGTAGAAGGCATTATTCTAATGGCATTTAACAGCACTTACCTTCCATTTTCTTAACCTCATTTTGGCTTTTCATCTGCATATTTCCTTTGGCCAGGCTGGGCACTTAATCTTTCTATATTCCATAGTTTTGGACACATTTTTAAAAGTTGCTATTAACAATTTTTAAACTTTCTTTCATATTTATATCACTATAGTGTTAGTGTTTTAAGAATAATATATACTGGAGCTAGACCACATGGATTTCAATCCTGGCTCCTTTGTTTATACTTTCTTTGACATTAAGCAAATTATGTAAATCTCTGTGCCTCAGCTTCTTCTCCTACATATGTATTGTATATAGTTATGAAGATAAAATGACTCAGTATAGACAAAGTGCTTAGAAAAATGCCTGGTATATAAAGGTTTGCCTTTAAGTTATATGACTTTTGAGTGATGGATCTACCATTTCAATTACTCATTGGGAATGAAGAAAACATCACTCTCCTGCTACGTTTAAATTAACTGATATAACCAGTAGATGTAAATATTTGAAGTTTTTTGAAATTACTTTTTAAATGGAGAGAAAAACCTAATTTGAGAAACTTAACTGTGAATGATAATGTTGGGATACACACTTGGGTCCAAAGCCCTAAGTCTTTGGTTCATTTCATATTGATTTCAAGAGAATTGATCACTGATAAAAATCTTTGGACCAAAATTTTTTTCCCGAATTCTCTTACTTCCTCTCAGAGTACGCTCAAATTATTTGCAGAACTACAATTTAAGGTGGAAATTAGTTATTTTCTGGTCATTCTTTAATTAACAGATACCTCCTGTGTTTTCATGCTTCTGATTTTATTTTTTGAGAGTCTCTACAATTTTACTAAAGAAAAAAAATTAATAAAGATCAATTATGTTGAATTGATTAGCATTAAGTACAAGACAGAAAATATGGCTATAATTAGGTAAAAATCTTCCCTTGGTTCACTAATTCATCATTACTAATTTTTCATATAATTGATTATTTTGCTAAATTGTCATTTCATTTGCTCCCTTTACTTTTTAGTTGTTTGATTATCATATATCCTTGATTCTCTTTCATCCCATGCTTTTGGAATAAAATAGTAATCAATTTTGAGGTCTGAGAGTGCCATTCAACACTATCTCATATAACCATTTTGTTTTAAAACTTAGTCACAAAATCACTCTGGACCAGTTTTCTCACCCAAGATCACGCTTATTACTAGTTACAGAATTAACAACAGCATTTGAGTCTTCTCAGATCTCTTTTTCCTCTGGTCACATACATTTTCCTTAGGTTCATTGTTTTTTAATCTATTTTTTATTGTTTTTTGTTGTCTACTTCAGTGCTTTAGTTTTTATCTTCATTTTTTCTATCTAGCAATCTCTGTGAAAGAATGACATCAAATTCAATCTTAAATACAAAATGCAGTTATGGAAACTTGAACAAAGAAATGACAAAAATATAAACATTTTTTATATTTTCATGTTCAACCTTTCATTTACCATTGATTTATTCCTATAACTTGTAGGAGGAATGGCTTAAATATGTGATTGCCTCAAAATGCAAATTTTTTTCTTCAGTTGGGAAAACCCATGAATATGTCTGTTGCTACTTCTATCCATGAAAGAGCAATGCAGAAAGGGTAGTATTTGAATGTATATTTAATTTTAAAGAAACTGTTCAACTCATCAGTAAGAATTTAGAGCTATGTACCTATTCAACCAAATATAATTGTGTGAATATATATTTTTTAAAGAACTGAACAAATGCAGATAACATAAACTGGATGATAGAGATAATTCAAACACATACACACATATAACATAGTGAGCTTTCTAAATATAGTAGTGTTAAATCATAGGCCTATCTTATTATCAGAAACCTTAACCTGGATAAGATATTGAGTTACTTCAAGTTTAATATAGAGAATACTTTGGTGGTTCAGTAATTTTAGGAAATATATAAAAAATTATGTTTGAATATTAGTTTACCAGGATGGAACTGTGAGCTTTAAAATTATTCAGTTTATAGTTTAGGGGGGAAAAAAAGTCATAATTAATTCTGATTTAGATTTGACAAAAGCACAATGTTTTGGGGACTTATGATTCACTATTCACATCTCCAGTTCTAATATTTAAAAGCATATGATGCAAATGTTCTGAAAGGTGGGAGCTTCTTATTCTTCACCTATCTTAGTATTTCCAGCCTATTATTTCAAACAGCACATCTTTATTAGAATTTCCTCGATCTAGTGATTTGCATAAAGGATACATGTAATATACATCTATTAATTCATTGACCTCAAGGTAACTTTGGACCACCTGGCCTGGGAAATTTTGAAAGAAATCTCTTTGGTTCTTCTGGATACAAATTTTTAGATCTTTTTCTTTTTTAAGATCTTTTTTTTTTTTTTTTTGATGTGGACCATTTTTAAAGTTTTATTGAATTTGTTACAATATTGCTCTGTTTTCTGTTTTGGTTTTTTGGCCATGAGGCATGTGGGATCCTAGCTCCCTGACCAGGGATCAAAACTGTACCCCCTATATTGGAAGGTGAAGTCTTAACCACTGGACCTTTAACTTCCTTTTTTTTTTTTCTTTAATAGTTCTTTATTGGAGTATAATTGCTTCACAATACTGTGTTAGTTTCGGTTGTACAACTAAGTGAATCAGCCACATGCACACATCCCCATATCCCCTCCCTCTTGAGCCTCCCTCCCATCCTCCCTATCCCACCCCTCTAGGTGGTCACAAAGCACTGAGCTGATCTCCCTGTGCTACGTGGCTGCTTCCCACTAGCTAACTATTTCACATTCGGTAGTGTACATATGTTGATGCTACTCTCACTTTGCCCCAGCTTTCCCCTCCCTCCCTGTGTCCTCAAGCCCATTCTCTACGTCTGTGTCTCTATTCCTGTCCTGTCACTAGGTTCATCAGAACTTTTTTTTTCATTCCATATATATGTGTTAGCATACAGTATTTGTTTTTCTCTTTCTGACTTACTTCACTCTGTATGACAGACTCTGGGTCCATCCACCTCACTACAAATAACTCAATTTCATTTCTCTTTATGGCTGAGTAATATTCCATTGTATATATGTGCCACATCTTCCTTATCCATTCATCTGTTGATGGGCATTTAGGTTGGTTCCATGTCCTGGCTATTGTAAATAGTGCTGCAGTGAACATTGTGGTACATGTCTCTTTTTGAATTATGGTTTTCTCAGGTATATGCCCAGTAGTGGGATTGCTGGGTCATATGGTAGTTCTATTTTTAGTTTTTTAAGGAACCTCCATACTGTTCTCCATAGTGGTTATATCAATATACGTTCCCACCAACAGTGCAGGAGGGTTCCCTTTTCACCTTTCCAGCATTAATTATTCCTAGATTGTTTGATAATGGCCATTCTGACTGGTGTGAGGTGATAGCTCATTGTAGTTTCGATTTGCATTTCTGTAATAATTAGTGATGTTGAGCATCTTTTCATGTGCCTCTAGGCCATCTGTATGTCTTCCTTAGTGAAATGTCTGTTTAGGTCTTCCGCTAATTTTTTCTTTTTTTTTCTTTTTGCGGTACGTGGGCCTCTCACTGCCGTGGCCTCTCCCGCTGTGGAGCACAGGCTCCAGACACGCAGGCTCAGCGGCCATGGCTCACGGGCCCAGCCGCTCCGCGGCATGTGGGATCCTCCCGGACCGGGGCACGAACCCATATCCCCTGCACCAGCAGGTGGACTCTCAACCACTGTGCCACCAGGGAAGCCCCTGCTCAATTTTTAACTGGATTGTTTGTGTTTTTGATATTAAGCTCTATGAGCTGTTTGTATATTTTGGAGATTAATTCTTTGTCGTTTCATTTGCAAATATTTTCTTCCATTCTGAGGGTTGTCTTTTCATCTTGTTTATGGTTTCCTTTGCTGTGCAAAAGCTTTTAAGTCTAATTAAGTCCCACTTGTTTATTTTTGTTTTTATTTCTGTTACTCTAGGAAGTGGCGTTCACAGGCTGGTCCCCTGCCCTCCAAGGCCCACCCTCCCCCGCATTGGTCCTGGGGGCATAGGAGGGAGCCCCAGGGAGATTAGGAGAGGAAGGTGGGAGGAATGGGAGAGGAGCATTTGCCCCTCCCACTGGAGCCCAGGAAGCCTGCTGGGCTCCCAGGTGAGGTCCCTCTCCCTCTGAGACCAGGGGTGGCGGGCATGCCTGGGCCCCTTCTGTTCCTTGAGCCTAAGCCCCACCCCCCACAGTCCCCAGGGCCTTTCCCATCCCTGTGGGTCCTAAGCATAGGCCCTGCCCACTGCCCAAACCTCACCTTTGCTTAGGCCCTGCCCTCCACAGCCAAGGCCTTTCTACCCTCCACTTTCTTTTTTTTTTCTTTTCCCTCCTCCTCTTTTTTTTTACTATTGTGGTACTGATGTACCTTCCAGTTGTTGATTCATCTATATTTTTATTTTTATATTCTTTCTAACATAACTGTTAGTTTCCTAGTCTAATTTTATTTTTTACCTTTTTTGTTCTTTTTTTTTTTGCCACCCCATGAGGCTTTCAGGATCTTGGTTCACAAGCCGGGGGTCAGGCCAAAGCTCCTGTGGTGGGAGCTCTGAGTCTGAACCACTGGACTAACAGAGAACCTCAGACCCCAGGGAATATTCATTGGAGTGAGGTCTCATGGAGTTCCTCATATCAGCACCAAGACCTGGCTCTACCCAACAGCCTACAAACTCCAGTGTTGGAAGCCTCAGGCCAGACAACCAGTAAGACGGGAACACAATCTCACTCATTAAAAAAAAAATGAGACAGCAAAAAAATATGTCACAGATGAAGGAGCAAGGTAAAAACCTACAAGACCAAATAAATGAAGAGGAAATAGGCAATCTATCTGAAAAAGAATTCAGAGTAATGACAATAAGCATGATCCAGAATCTCGGAAATAGAATGGAGGCATGGATTGATAAAATACAAGAAATGTTTAAAAAAGATCTAAAAGAACTAAAGAACAAGAAACAGAGATGAACAATACAATATCTGAAATGAAAAATTCACTAGAAGGAATCAACAGAGTAACTGAGGCAAAAGAACAAATAAGTGAGCTGGCAGGCAAAATGGTGGAAATAACTGCCAAGGAGCAGAATAAAGAAAAAAGAATGAAAAGAATTGAAGACAATCTCAGAGACCTCTGGGACAACACTAAACACACCAACATTTGAATTATAGGGGTCCCAGAAGAAGAAGAGAAAAAGAAAACGTCTGAGAAAATATTTGAAGAGATTATAGCTGAAAACTTCCCTAACATGGGAAAGGAAATAGTCACCCAAGTCTAGGAAGCACAGAGAGTCCCATACAGGATAAACCCTTTGAAAAACACACCAAGACCCATATTAATCAAACTAACAAAAATTAAATTCAAAGAACATATATTAAAAGCAGCAAGGGAAAAACAACAAATAACCTTATCGGGATTCCTTTGTATGTTATCAGCTGATTTTTCAGCAGAAACTATGCAGGCCAGAAGGGAGTGGCAGGACATACTTAGAAAGAAAAACCTACAACCAAGCCAAAGCCCCCTCCAGGCCGAGTGGGTCCTGGGGGTATAAGAGGGAGGCGGGGAGATCAGGAGAGGCAGGAGGGAGGGGCCCTCTGGGAGAAGGAGAGGAGTGGAGGGCATTTTACCTGCTCATTCAGGCCTGGGGAGATTGCTGAGCTCCCAGGCTAGTCCCCTGCCCTCGAAGGCCCCCCTCCTCCCCAGCCACATTGGTCCTGGGGGCATAGGAAGGAGGCGGAGGGGAGAACAGGAGAGGCAGGCAAGGCAAGTGTTCAAATTTCAACTATTTAGTCATCTATTTACTCATATTTTCATATTTAAGGTAAAGATAGTGACACTAAATTCACTTTCCTCCTATGTGCTCAAAACTCAACAATACACAAAGCATCTCTGGCATTCTGCTCTATGAAATAACAGTAATTTTGTAACTGTTTCAATCAACTGTGTATCTATTAGACTCACAGAAAGTAAAGACTACTGCATTCTCAGACTAAAAGAATCAGGAAGAATTTTAAAGTACAATATAATACATTAGTGGCTCTTTAAAATGACCTCAATAACATTCCTCTCCAGATTCTCTGGCCCTCACTGAATTTTAACATTTCTTAATTTCATTACAGTCCATTTTAGTGTGTTTTTGTCATCTAATTTTTGTTTTCATATATGCCACATTTTTTTTCCTCAACCAAATTATGTTTGGAAGTAGGATATATGTCTTACATAGCCATGCTTTTCCATCCTTCACAGCACTTAGCCTAGTGCATGACACATGAGTTGCTTAATTGCTTAATAATTCCCTGAAAACATACTGCTTTTGGGGTTAAAAGTTACCCTTAGGGATCATGTACACATTATTCATAAAACATTTGAGTGTTTATTCAGCATAGCATTAAGAAATTGGGCTCTGGAGTTATAGAACATGGCTCTGTCATCCTTAGTTGCATGACTTCAGGCAAGTCTCTGAAGGTTTCTGTGTTTACATTTCACATGCTCTAGAAGGAGCATAATTTACCAGTAGGAAGGTTCCATTATTCATATAATATGTGTAAGGTTCATAGAACAATAAATATCTCTTACATGATAAAATACAATAAACACTTCTGTGCCCATGGTGACGAAGATGTCAGGGACTGAGTACATACAGACAAAGTTGTCTTTCTTTAAAGAAATTTACTGTCTAGAAGTGAGACTAAAATGGAGACCACAAAAGGTGATGCAATGTCATAAGCTATGGTACAAGACTTTGCAGAATAAAGTGGAAGCCTGGGAGAAGGTTCCCTATGGTTACCTAGGGAAATCAGTAAATGTCTCTCAGGTGAGGGTACATTTAAAAGATTTAAAAAAAAAATAGCACTTTGGCAGGTGGACAGACTGTTAGTCCTTGTACAGTTGGGTGAAATCATTCAACCAGAAAGAACTGTCAATGCCAAGTATTCAGATTTGGAAGAACATGGGATATTCTGAAATCCAATAGATTAAGTATCACAGGAACATACTTTGAGAAAGGATGTTCTATGAAATTAGACTGAGGTAGGTAACTGACAGGATGATTCTAGTGAAAATAATAAAAACAGTAATAAAAACAACATAGCTATCATTTTTTTCCCAAGTGTTTCTTCTTAATGAAGTATAGTTGATTTACAATATTGTGTTAGTTTCAGGTGTCCAACAAAGTGATTATCTTTTTCAGACTATATTTCATTATAGGCTATTATAAGATATTGAATATAATACTTTGTGCTATACAGTAAATACTTGTTGCTTATCTATTTTATGTATAGTAGTTTGTATCTGTTAATTCCATACTCCTAATTTTTCCCTCCCTCCTTCTCCCCTTTGGTAACCATGTTTCTTTTCTATGTCTGTCTGTTCTTTGTTGTATATAGATTATTTTGTATTATTTTTATATTCCACATATAAGTGATATCATATACTATTTGTCTTCCTCTGACTTACTTCACTTAGAATAATATTCCCTAGGCCCTTCCCTGTCGTTACACATGGCACTATTTCCACTCCTTTTTATGGCTGAGTAGTATTCCATTGTGTGTGTGTGCATATGCATGTGTGTATATAATACAGATATATATATTATATATATATATATATATATCACATTTTCTTAAGCCGATCATCTGTTGATGGGCACTTGAGTTGTTTCCATGTCTTGGCTACTGTGTATAGTGTTGCTATGAACACTGAGGTGCATGTAACTTTTCAAATTAGAGTTTTCACTTTTTTTTCTGGATATATACCCAGGAGTGGGATTGCTGGATCATATGGTAGTTCTATGTTTAATTTTTTGAGGAAATGTTTTCCATGGTGGCTGCACCAATTTACATTCCCAGCAACAGTGTAGGAGGGTCCCTTTTTCTCAAAACCCTCTCCAGTATTTATTATTTGTAGACTTTTTGATGATAGCCATTCTGACCAGTGTGAGGTGATATCTCATTGTGGTTTTGATTTGCATTTCGCTAATAATTAATGATGTTGAGCATATTTTCATGTGCCTTTTGGCCATCTGTATATTTTCTTTGGAAAAATGCTTGTTTAGGTCTTCTGCCCATTTTTTGGTTGGGTTGTTTGTTTTTTTGCTATTGAGTTTTATGAGCTGTTTTTATACTTTGGATATTAACCTCTTTTTTGTTGTGCTGTTTGCAAATATTTTCTCCCATTCCATAGCTTGTATTTTCATTTTATTGATGGTTTCCTCTGATGTGCAAAAGGTTTTAAGTTTGATTAAGCTCAATTTATTTATTTTAGTGACCTTAGAGTTTTTATGCCTCAGTCTCCTTGGAGTGGCTATTCTGAATATACCTAGATTTTGACTTCCAAAATCCTAGAGCCTCCTGCTTCATATGGCTATCTTGGAAGGCTATAAGAGAGACTTAATATTTCCTTTCTAGGACTTATCACAAACCTGACATTATATCATATTATATTAATTTTGCCATTGTATGCCTGCTATGATAGCATGTTAAATATAGGTATATGTTAAGAAACATTTAATTGTCTTTGTTGTTCACTGTTGAGTCTCCAGAGTATATTAGTTGATCAGTATAATTGTTGAATGAATGAATATATGTGTGGTTGGAAGAGAAACATATCCTTATTTATAAGAATATGGTTTCAGATTCTTGAGATTGCTGTAAAAGAGCGAGGAGTATCAGACCTCCTCAGTTATAATTTAAATGTGCTTCTAATAGAAACAGTATCATATATATTATATATTACATATGCTGATAGCCTTTTGTGAGACTTATGGCCTAAGAACACAACTTTTTATTTCTTTTACTAATTTTTATTGGAGTATAGTTGATTTACAGTGTTGTGTTAGTTTCTGCTATACAGCAAAGTGAATCAGTTTTATATATATATATATATATATATACATATATACATATATCCACTCTTTTTTAGATTCTTTTCCCACATAGTCCATTATAGAGTATTGAGTAGAGTTCCCTGTACTACACAATAGGTTCTTATCATCTATTTTATACATAGTAGTGTATATACATCAATCTCAGTCCCCCAATGTATCCCTCCCCACTTTTCCTCTTGGTAACCATAAGTTTGTTTTCTACATCTGTGACTCAATTTCTTTTTTGTAAATAAGTTCATTTGTACCATTTTTTTTAGAGTCCATACATAAGCGATATCATATATTTGTCCTTCTCTGTCTGACTTACTTCATTCAGTATGACAATCTCTAGATTCATCCATGTCACTGCAAATGGCATTATTTCATTCTTTTTTATGGCTGAGTAATTTTCCATTGTTTTTATATAGCACATCATCTTTATCCATTCATATGTCAATGGACATTTAGGTTGCTTCCTTGTCCTGGCTACTGTAAATAATGCTGCAGTGAACATTGATGGGCATGTATCTTTTTGAAGTATGGTTTTCTCTGGATATATGCCCAGTAGGGGGATTGCTGGGTCATATGGTAGTTCTATTTGTAGTTTTTTAAGGAATCTCCATACTGTTCTCCATAGTGGCTGTACTAATTTACATTCCCACCAACAGTGCAAGAGGGTTCCCTTTTCTCCACACCCTCTCTAGCATTTATTGCTAGTAGATTTTTTGATGATGGCCATTCTCACCAGTGTGAGGTGATACCTCATTGTAGTTTTGATTTGCATTTCTCTAATAATTAGTGATGTTGAGCATCTTTTCATGTGTTTGTTGGCCATATGTATGTCTGTTGGAGAAATGTCTATTTAGATCTATCGCTCATGTTTTAATTGTGTTTTTTTGTTTGAGTATTGAGCTGCATGAGCAGTTTGTATATTTTGGAGATTAATCCCTTGTTGGTCACTTCGTTTGCAAATATTTTCTCCCATTCTGAGGGTTGTCTTTTCATTTTGTTCATGGTTTCCTTTGCTGTGCAAAAGCTTTTAAGTTTAATTAGGTCCAATTTGTTTATTTTTGTTTTTATTTTCATTACTCTAGGAGGTGTATCAAAAAAGTTATTGCTGTGATTTATGTCAGACTTTTCTGCCTATGTTTTCCTCTAAGAGTTTTATAGTATCCAACCTTACATTTGGGTCTTTAATCCATTTTGAGTTTATTTTTGTGTATGGTGTTAGGGTGTGTTCTCATTTCATTCTTTTGCATGTGGCTGTCCAATTTTCCCATCACCACTTATTGAAGACACTGTCTTTTCTCCATTGTATATTCTTGTCTCCTTTGCCATAGATTAGGTGACCATAAGTGTGTGGGTTTATCTCTGGGCTTTGTATCCTTTTCCATTGATGTATAAGTCTGTCTTTGTGCCAGTACCATACTGTTTTGATTACTTTAGCTTTGTAGTATAGTCTGAAGTCAGGGAACCTGATTCCTCCGGCTCTTTCTTTCTCAAGATTGCTTTGGCCATTCGGGATCTTTCATGCTTCCACACAAATTGTAAAACTTTTTGTTCTAATTCTGTGAAAAATACTATTGGTAATTTGATAAGGATTGCATTGAATCTATAGATTGCTTTGGGTAGTATAGTCATTTTCAAAATATTGATTCTTCCAATCCAAGAACATGGTATATCTCTCCATCTGTTTGTGTTATCTTCAATTTCTTTCAACAGCATCTTATAGTTTTCTGAGTACAGGTCTTTTGTGGCTTTAAGTTGGTTTATTTTCATAGCTATTTTAATTTTTGATGCAGTGGTAAATAGGATTGTTTCCCTAATTTCTCTTTCTGATATTTTGTTGTTAGTGTATATGAATGTAAGTGATTTCTGTGTATTAATTTTGTATCCTGCAACTTTACCGAATTCATCGATGAATTCTAGTAGTTTTCTGGTAGCAGTTTTAGGATTCTCTATGTATAGTATCATGTCATCTGCAAACAGTGACAGTTTTACTTCTTCTTTTTGAATTTTTATTCCTTTTATTTTTCTTCTCTGATTGCTGTGGCTAGGACTTCCGAAACTATGTTGAATAATAGTGGGGAGAGTGGACATCCTTGTCTTGTTCTTGGTCTTAGAGGAAATGCTTTCAGTTTTTCACTGTTGAGAATGATGTTTTGCTGTGGGTTGTCATATATGGCCTTTGTTATGTTGAGGTAGGTTCCCTCTATGCTCCATTTCTGGAGAGTTTTTTTTTATCATAAATGGGTGTTGAATTTTGTCAAAAGCTTTTTCTGCATCTATTGAGATGATCGTATGATTTTTATTCTTCAGTTTGTTAAGATGGTGTATCACATTGATTGATTTGTGTATACTGAAGAATCCTTGCTTCCCTGGGATAAATCCCACTTGATCATGGTGTATGATCATTTTAATGTGTTGTTGGATTCTGTTTCTAGTATTTTGTTGAGGATTTTTGCATCTGTATTCATCAGTGATATTGGTGTGTAATTTTCTTTTTTTGTAATGTCTTTGTCAGGTTTTGGTATCAGGGCAATGGTAGCCTCCTAGAATGAGTTTGGGAGTGTTCCTTCCTCTCCAATGTTTTGGAAGAGTCTGAGAATGATGGTTGCTAGTTCTTCTCTAAATGTTTGATAGCATTCACCTGTGAAGCCATCTGGTCCTGGATTTTTGCTTGTTGGAAGATTTTTAATCACAGTTTCAATTTCATTACCTGTGATTGGTCTGCTTATGTTTTCTATTTCTTTGTGGTTCAGTCTTGGAAGATTGTACTTTTCTAAGAATTTGCCATTTCTTCCAGGTTGTCCATTTTATTGACATGTAGTTGCTTATAGTAGTCTCTTATCATCCTATGTATTTCTGCAGTGTCAGTTATGACTTTTTCATTTCTAATTTTATTGATTTGAGTCCTCTCCCTTTTTTTCTTGATGAGTCTGGCTAAAGTTTTATCAATTTTGTCTATCTTCTCAAAGAACCAGCTTTTAGTTTTTTTGATCTTTGCTATTGTTTTTCTTCATTTCTATTTCATTTATTTCTGCTGTGATCTTTGATTTCTTTCCTTCTACCAACTTTGGGTTTTGTTTGTTCTTCTTTCTCTAGTTGCTTTACGTGTAAGGTTAGGTTGTTTATTTGAGTTGTTTCTTGAGTTGGGATTGTATTTCTATAAACTTCCCTCTTAGAACTGCTTTTGCTGCATCCCATAGGTTTTGGGTTATTGTGTTTTCATTGTCATTTGTTTCTAGGTATTTTTTGACTTCCTCCTTGATTTCTTCAGTGATCTCTTGTTATTTAGTGGCATACTGTTTAGCCTCCACAAGTTTGTGTTTTTTAGGTTTTTTTTCCTGTAATTGATTTCTAATCTCATAGTGTTGTGGTCAGAAAAGATGCTTGATATGATTTCAGTTTTCTTAAATTTACCAAGGCTTGACTTGTGACCCAACATGTGATCTACCCTGGAGAATGCTCCATGTATAGCTGAGAAAAAAATACATTCTACTGCCTTCAGATGGAACGTCCTATAGATATCAATTATGTCTATCTGGTCTAATGTATCATTTAAGGCTTCTGTGTCCTCATTAATTTTCTCCTGGATTATCTGTCCATTGGTGTAAGTGGGGTGTCCACATTCCCCACTACTGTTGTGTTACTGTCTATTTTCCCTTTTATTTTATTTTTATTTATTTATATTTTGTGGTATGCGGGCCTCTCACTGTTGTGACCTCTCCTGTTGCGGAGCACAGGCTCAGCAGTCATGGCTCATGGGCCTAGCTGCTCCGTGGAATGTGGGATCTTCCCGGACTGTGGCATGAACCCGTGTCCCCTGCAACGGCAGGCGGACTCTCAACCACTACACCACCAGGGAAGCCCCGATTTTCCCTTTTATTGTTGTTAGTGTTTATGTATTGAAGTGCTCCTATGTTGGGTGCATAAATATTTACAATTCTTATATCTTCTTCTTGGATTAATCCCTTGATCATTCTGTAGTGTCCTTCCTTGTCTCTTGTGACAGTCTTTATTTTAAAGTCTATTTTGTTTGATATGAGTATTGCTACTCCAGCTTTCTTTTGATTTCCATTTGCATGGAATATCTTTCTCCGTCCCCTCACTTTCAGTCTGTATGTGTCCCTCGGTCTGAAGTGAGTCTCTTGTCGACAACATATATAGAGGTCTTGTTTTTGTATCCGTTCAGCCAGTCTGTGTCCTTTGGTTGGAGCATTTAATCCATTTACATTTAAAGTAATTATCAATATTTATGTTTCTGTTACCATTTTCTTAATTGTCTTGGGTATCATTTTGTAGGTCTTTTTCTTCTCTTGTGTTTCCTGCCTAGAGAAGTTCTTTCAGCATTTGTAGCAAAGCTGGTCTGGCAGTGCTGAGTTCTAGTAGTTTTTGCTTGTCTATAAAACTTTTGATTTCTCCGTCAAATCTGAATGAGATCCTTGCTGGGTAGAGTAATCTTGGTTGTAGGTTTTTCCCTTTCATCACTTTAAATATATCCTGCCACTCCCTTCGGGCCTGCAGAGTTTCTGCTGAAACATCTGCTGATAACCTTATAGGGATTCCCTTGTATGTTATTTCTTGCTTTTCCTTTGCTGCTTTTAGTATGCTTTCTTTGTATTTAATTTCTGTCAGTTTGATGGATATGTGTATTGGTGTGTTTCTCCTTGTGTTTATCTGTATGGGACTCTCTGTGCTTCCTGGATTTGATTATTTCCTTTCCCATGTTTGGGAAGTTTTCAACTATAATCTCTTCAAATATTTTCTCAGACCCTTTCTCTTTCTCTTCTTCTTCTGGGACCCCTATAATTTGAATGTTGGTGCATTTAATGTTGTCCCAGAGTTCTCTGAGAACTCTGTCATCAATTCTTTTCATTCTTTTTTCTTTATTCTGCTCCATGGCAGTTATTTTCAACATTCTGTTTTCCAGCTTGCTTATCTGTTCTTTTGCCTCAGTTATTCTGCTATTGACTCCTTCTAGTGTATTTTTAATTTCAGTTATTGTTCATCACTGTTTGTTTGTTCTTCAGTTCTTCTAGGTTCTTGTTAAGGATTTCTTGTACTTTCTCCATTAGGATTTCAGATCATCTTTACTATCATTACTCTGAATTCTTTTTCAGGTAGATTGCCTATTTCCTCTTCATTTATTTCATCTTGTGGGTTTTTATCTTGCTCCTTCATTTTATCTTGCTCCTTGCATCTTCATCTCTGTACTCTCATTTTGTCTAACTTATTGTGTTTGAGGTCTCCTTTCTGCAGGCTGCAGGGTCGTAGTTCCTCTTGCTTCTGGTGTCTGCCCCCAGTGGGCGAGGTTGGGCCAGTGGCTTGTGTAGGCTTCCTAGTGGGAGGGACTGATGCCTGCATTCTGGTGGGTGGAGCTGGATCTTGTCCCTTTGATGGGCAGGGCTGCGTCAGGTGGTGTGATTTGGGGTGTCTGTGGGCTTAGTATGACTTTAGGCAGCCTGTCTGCTGATGGGTGGGTTTGTGTTCCTGTCTTGCTTGTTGTTCAGTGTGGGGCATTCAGCACTGGACCCTGCAGGCAGTTGGGTGGAGCCAGGTCTTGGAGTTGAGATGGAGACATCCGGGAGAGCTCTTGCCATTTAATATTCCCTGGGACCGGGAATTCTCTGGTGTTCCAGAATCCTGGACTAGGCATTCCCACCCCAGAGGCTCAGGTCTGACCTCTGGCCTGGGAATGAATAGCCCACAAGACACACGGCCCGGCAAAAAAGGTTGGGGGGCGGGAAGAAAGAGGGCAGGAAGAAAACAAATGAAAACAAACAGACCAAAAAACCCCAAGATAAATAGCAAAGACAAAAACAAGCAAATGCTTGATAAGATTTCAATTTTCTTAAATTTACCAAGGCTTGATTTGTCACCCAAGGTGTGATCTATCCTGGAGAATGTTCCATGTGCATTTGAGAAGAAAGTGTTTTCTGCTGCTTTCGAATGAAATGTCCTATAAATATCAATTGTCTCATGTCTAATGTGTCATTTACATATCAAAGGCATAAGAGAAATACCAATTCCTTCTAGAAAGCTAGCTTAACCAGTTACAAAAGACTCACTTTGATACAGTAGTACAGCCGTTAGAGGCCATTGTTCTCTAGATCTCTTGGCAGCCCCCATTAATCAAGGACAGACACCACAAAACCCCACATACAGTGGACAGCCAGCCCGGGATTTCCCCTGAAACTTTTGGGATTACCCTGCAACTTTTGGGCCCCATGTGTCAGTGGACAGCCACTCCAGGATTACCCCTGCAACTTTCGGGCCCCACATATTAGTGGACAGCCCCCCAATTTTCCATTCCCCGTCTTGTATTTCCTGATATCTCAGCACTCATGGGAGTTTCTTCGGTCTTCTGGCTGGCTCTGCCAGTTGTTGGGCTGCACCCTGCAGGCCTATGTTTGCCCAGCTTCAAGACCAAAGAAAGAATAAGCAACAAAGTTATCAATGTTTTAAAGGATGAGAGAGCTTAAGCATCTGAAGCAAGGTCCTGGAGTGATGCCCCACCATGTGCAGTGCATGGTGGGCAGGACATGGTGGCAGTCTTTGTTCTATCATTTGTTAAATTAAGTACTGGGTGTTCATAAGTTACTTCATTCAATCCTAACAATAACCCAGTGAGGGAGGTACTTGATCTCCATCTTACAGAAAGGAATACTGCTTATTGAGACTGAGTGATGTGCTCAGGTTTACACAACTTTGAAGTGATAGACCCCTTTTTGAACCCAAACAATTTGGTTGGGACACAAAGCAAGGATTATGAAATACAATAAAAAGTTTATGCTACTCAGTGCTAAATTATATAGCAATAGACCATGGGAGGGTTGTGATGTGCTGTTTCCGTAATCTTTTCCAACACAAAAGGCTTTTCAATTTTTTTGAACATCTTATAGCATTACTAATCATTAGAACATACTTTAGGAAAGTTTGAAGTACGAAAGTTTGAAGTTGCAAGTATGAAGTTTAAATGGAATATGTTGCATACATTTCTGTATCAGTAGTTCTAATGAGGGAATGGGAGCCACCCCATCTATTTGAACAGAGAATTCAATATTAAAAAATAACTGGGTATAATGTTAACTAGTAACTGAGAGAGTAAAATGAGAACACTGATATATGTAGATAACAGTTGTGGGAAGCGAATACTACTACCAAAAAGTCTATGCTACATAGTTCTTAAATAAAATATTTTGCAAAAATTCTGTTAAAAATATCAAGTATTAGAAGTCATTATTTGGGATATTGAATTTGAGTCTTTGCTCAGACCCTTAGATTGGCATCACTTTATGTGATTATAAATCTTGAATATATAGTAATAATAATAAAAATAAAATACAATTAATGAAATTGAGGATTTTAGGGAGGTTGAAGGTAAAAAGAAAACTTTCCTTCATTTGTCAGAGCAGAGAATTACTAAATACTAAATAAAAAATGTGATTTTAAAAAATATAATGTTATCAAGCAAAACTTGTAATTTTCTTAATCAGTTTTCTACAATCTTATATATTGTCACCAATAAATATCTATTTTCCTCTAGAAATGCTTATAAGCTGTCCAATAGTTACTTTAGTTTTTAACTTTTTTCTTTGGCAAATGAAATTAAATTTAATAATTTTATAATGGCTTGAGAAATATAATCACAATATTACCCAGTATTTCTAATCATTAATATTTCTACTGGCTTTTTTATATGGAAATGCATCTGGAATGATGTTCTCCAGCTATAAAAGTTTTAAAACATTTATATATTATTGTCATTGGCTTGTTTTTTTTCTGTCTTTGAAGATTTTGTGTTGCTTGTATAATTGTATGGTGAGTATGCATTATTTAATACGCAATACATTTATTTAAAAGACTTCATTTACAAGGTGGATATTAGATACCAAAAACAGTAGTCTGTCATGTGTTTTGAGGCTCCATTTGCTAGTGAGAGTGGGCTTTTCCTATTCTAGCAGGTCTGTTTGTCCAAGGCCCAGGAAGGGGGTCAACCTCTGGCAGCTGCAGCAGATCAGAGTTAGGGAGGCACAAACTCTAAGGTTCATTCGTTTATTCATTCTTCCTTTGACTTCAAACCCTCAACAAAATCTTGCGTTGTCAGTGATATCAACTCCCAGTTCTTCCTCAGGGCTCTGTCTCTGGCTGCATTTGGAGCTTTCCTCACTGCTCTTGGGTGATTATTAATCCCTCAGTGCCAAGGTCTCTAGTTCATCACCTCATCCCACCGAGGGCCACATTCTATAAGGAGCTCTCCTCTAACAGTAACATTTGGGTTTGTCTCCATCTATTGTTTGCAGGTTGCTTCAGTGCCCTGATAAGATCACACAGGGAATGGTTGAGTGCTGCAACCGGAAATGGTACACACAAACTTTAGGAGAAGGGGTGGCTTTTATACCTGTTCAAATCTATGTTTTCTGCTGATGGTGCCTGCCTTGGCATGGTAGCATGATTAGACCCACTGTTCCCTGATACTCACCATAAGAAAGAAAAAGTTTCAGGACTTTTTGGGAGTTATTCTTTTCTCTTCCTATCCTCAACCCACATCTAGAAATGTCTCTGTTTTACAAAGACAGTGACATGATGATTAAAAATAAAACTAGCATTGGCACTATCCATTATTTCTTTCTTCTGAATCTCTGGGTCACAAGTATACTTGAAAGTAGTGTATTACTTGCAAGGCACTAGGGCTTTGGGGTAGAATAAGAAATTCTCCAATCAGGATCAAGTTCAATAAACTTGCTGCAATTAAAATTTTCTGCATCATTGTTGAGATTGCCAAATGGACCCACAACATGTCTTCAAAGGCATTAGGGGCAAAATGAGGATGAACTGACCTCACTAAACTACACCTGA
The DNA here is from genome assembly GCF_000442215.2 of Lipotes vexillifer. Classification (NCBI taxonomy): domain Eukaryota; kingdom Metazoa; phylum Chordata; class Mammalia; order Artiodactyla; family Lipotidae; genus Lipotes; species Lipotes vexillifer. The sequence continues at coordinate 409,543 of NW_006799924.1, forward strand.
CTCCTCCCAGAATTCTACTGAGGGACAGAAATGTCCTTTTTTTTTTTTTTTCTTTAAATGTCTAGCTTAGCTGAACTGAGTTAAATACTAGTACTACAGGGATATAGTACACGGACACAGATTTGCCCTCAAGACCCCAATCCAATGGGGCAGACAATCAAAATTAAAATCCGGGGAGATAAGAGCAACAATGAAAGGGAGTCCAGAACCATTGATTAGAGCATCCTAACAAAGACTGGCAGTCAGGGAGTCTTCCCAGAAGAGGTGACATCTCAGTTGAGTCTTAAAGCTTCCCTGGGAATGAGCCAGGTAAAGTCTAATGAAATTCTCAGTGAGGAGATTATGTTTAAACTTCCCAGAAGAATTGTTACAAATGAAAGTGCTACTTCTTTTCCATTTGGAGCTTTCCTCCTCCCTGAGGCAATTATAGAAGCAAATTTTCTTGCCTAAAAAAGAATCAACAGGGGCTGGCTTGCAACTTTACTGGACCCTTAGAAAACTGGCAGCCATACCTTCAGATAGAGGAACTCTCCAAGGACAGGGAAGGAGAGGTAACTGGGCCCTGGGCTGTCTCAAGATGCCTGTTTGTTCCCTGACCAAAAAAAAAAAAAAAAAAGAGCTGAGAGCAAGATTCCATATCAAAGAATCTTTCCCCAGGAGCCTCAGAGATACTGAGTGAAGTTGCTGGGTTATCAGTGCTGTGAAGAAATGGTGTCAGCCGTGACATTTTCTTGCTGGCAGAGACAGAACACCCCTGAGGAAAAGACACTGATCTTAGCTTTGTTTATTCAGTTAGGGGCGATGTCTTGCCAGGTTTTGATAAATGTGTTTAGAAAGCAAAGGGATGTGGTTATTGTGTGGCTTCTGCTTATTGCAATGCTGGTGGTACCTGTCTAAATTTCAGAGTGGGTCCCAAGTGGTGCATATTTAGAATACAAATCATCAGGTAATAATAACTGTGGCCAATGCTTATTAAGATATGCCTAGCAATGCCCCTCAAACCTTCTTACTCCATTAGCCAGGCTGGGGTGTATTTGTATAGGATTTTTCAAAGATACCTTGTTCCCTGTAATAGCTGGTCACTGATGTATGAAATTCCTTTAAGTGAGATAAACTTTTAATTCTGCAAGCTGCAGCTGAGGCTCAAAATGCAAATAGCCCTATGGAGATAAAGCTTTTGATTTTAGTACTTTGCTGTGAGTGAATTTAATGAAATCTTCTAAGAGCAAATTTTTAAATGTGTATGGGGACTGGGGTGCTTATGTGTTTGTGTGTATATGGTACGAGAGAGAAAAGGAGAACGAGAGGGATAGAGAGATTGAGAAAGACTGAGAGACAAACCCGTTGCCACAGTGGAAAGGTGACAGGTGGAAAGGTAAAGAGGGGTGTACTGGGAGAAAAGACGAAGATTTTTGGATAGACAGGTGCCATGGTGCCATTCTGCTTTTAAAAATGACATAATGCTTAAAAAATAATAAACTAACAAGTATGTAAATAACCCACTTATCCCTGGGGTTTCTTGGAGGGAAAGGGGAAGATTTCGTGGACAAATGAGGCTGTTGGCTGTGCTTATATCCCTCGTCAGCACCACTAACTCACCAACCTGGGAGGACTACAGGACCCTCACTTCTGGAGGAGCCTTGATGGTAAACTGAAGTTTACGAAGAGGGTGAGGTGAGACCATGGAGGTCCTTACAAGTGGAGATAACAAGACAGCAACAAATGCCAAGAAGGGCCATCTGGCTCACTTAAAAATGAAACTCCCCTGAAGCCAGTCCTGTGAAATGCCTTTTCTGACATCTTTAAGTAGGTGGGCTGCTGAAACAAGGAGGTATCATGAAAATTGTTCTGGCACTAGACTCAGGCAAACCTAGAATTAAATCTAGGTGCTGCCACCTGTTATTTGTGCGATCTTGAGCCTGTTCCTTAAAGAAACTGAAGCTTAGATAGTTTAAAATAGAGGTAATACTATCTAGATCATACTATTTGTTATGATACTGTGTGAAGCACGTCACAAAGGAAGAAATAGAGTCTAATTGTTTTGATATCATTGTCAGGCAAAACTCATTAGAAAATGTCCACGGACTTCCAGCAATGCTTCTGCTGTGTGCCACTGGGTAGAAGCATAGCAAAAGTACTAACTGATTATTTTGTTTGAAAAGTGAGTATTGAAGCTCTGCTCTCCTGGGAAGTAGCAGAGTGGAGGCTGTAAAAGCTGGTACTCTTTGAGTCAGATGCGCTGGTTCAAGTCCTGATACCACCACCACCCTAAATTACTTAACTTTTCTATGACCTGTTTTTTCTTTTTTTAAACATAGAAATGCGTACTAATAGTACCTACCTCATAGAATTATCGTGAAGATTAAGTGAAGTGGTACTTGTAGCTGGCATAGAGTGAGCACAGTTATTACTACTGCTGAGCTTTATGTCCTGTTGCTTCTTAGGAGTAAACTGCAAAAACAATTATATTAAAAGATAAAGTGTCCAGTAACAAGGGCTCCATAGCCAGGAAGATCTGTGTTCATAGATGGTTGTTTACAGTCTTTAATTTTCAGTTTCCTGTAAGATGGGTGTACTAACATTTGCTTCAGGATATGGGTGAAGGAACCTGTCAGGATGCAAAGAAGTGAGGTAAGAAGGGGAAGGGAAGGCAACCAACGAGTGGAGAATTATCAACTAGGTACCACTATGGGCAGCTAAAGCTTAATCCCACCGGGGGAGTTATGGGGGTCTGTGTAAAACAGACTCAAGAGATGGGCAAGGGAGCTGGGAGATGTGTACATGAACTCCTGTGAGCCTTTGTTCAAGGGCTGTTCCTTGAGTTATTAATTCCCCTGCTCTTACAGCCTATCAAGTAGGTGGCAAAGCTGGTTCCAGAGGCCTGAGAGAATCCTCAGGCAACCAAAGGCAGGTGATAGCTGTTGGAAGCTGGGCACAGCACAGGGCACTGAAGCTAGCAGAGATGGAATGTGGGCAGGTAGTGTCTGCCACATATAGGATTCATTCCTCTTCTCCCCCAAAAATCTTATCATGCAATTTATTAATCTGTTTGGACAAATATTTGTAATGAATTTGAAATTTTAGAGGACACGCCATTTGTAAGCATCTGTTTCTTTTTATCTAGTAAAATCGTATCTATTTCCCTCTTCAGGGTGTTTAGTTAAGGCGGTGGATTCCAGTGTGATGCGCGCCTACGGCTCCAGAAATACACAAAAACAGTGGAATTTAAATTCTTTCCTAATCACTTTATAATTAGACCCACCTTGTGTACTTTTCTTGGTTGCATAGTGCAGTCTTTGTATTTGCTTGTTTACATACAGTACAGGTATTTCTACAGTATTATAGGGCGTCTTGATTGATTGTTAGGAAGATAGACCACGGGAGAGAATAAGTCTTGTTTTTAATGCTGAAATTTATAGAATATTATTTATTATATAACTGACAAACACTAAACTTCAGTAAAGGAGAAATGGGAATAAGTGTAAATGTGTTAACTTTATTTTTTATAATAGGAAAGCAACAGCTACTGATTGAAATGTGTGAAAACCCATATGCAAACACTGTACCAAACCAAAAACAATGACCCCATAAATTTAACATTTTTATGTTTGACTTTTCATTTTAGAGCAGTGAACAGTAAGATGTGGCCCATGAACCAAATCGGTTCTGCCACTTTTTTTTTTTTTTGTAAATAAAGACTTACTGAAACACACTTACACCCATTCTTTTATATATTGCCTATGGTGCTACAGTGTCAATCGCATAGTTGTGACAGAGATTGGATGTGGCTTGGAAAGCTGAATATAATTACTCTCTGGTCCTAAAATATCCCTCCTCAACTTCTGTTGAGGAAGAATATTTTAGGAAGTACTGTACTGATCAGAAAAGTCTGTTATTCTCCTCTCAACACTCTACTTTCAACAATTCTGGTCTCCAAATGTGTGGGATTTTCCCCCCATCCCCAGCAATTCTCCCACACGGCTGCATGTTCTACAATTTAACTCAGTTCTGCCACTACGTACCTGGAAATAGCATCTGGTCCCACAGGTTAAAGCCTCAGTTCCATAAGAATGCTTCCACACTACTTTGGACAACTGACGTACAGATTATCACCTGGGTTTTGACCAGCTATAAACGACAAATTCCCAGGACTCCTCGGGTTCGATAACTTGTTAGAGCAGCTCACAGAACTGAAGAAAATGGTTTACTTACTAGATCACCAGTTACAACTCAGAACAGCCAGATGGAAGAGATATACAGGGCAAGATATGTGGGAGTGGTGTAGAGTTTCTGTGCCCTCCCTGGTCCTGCCCTCCCAGCACTTCCACATGTTCACCATCCTGGAAGGTTGATGTAGGTTAGTGAAGGTTTACCAACCTCTGACCACCACAGTTCAGGGATTTCTATGTAGGCTGTATTTTATAGGCATGACTGATTATATCAGCGGCCTTAATGGCTAATTCAACCTCTAGCACCTGTCCCCTGCCCAGAGGTCTGAAGGTGGGGCTGGAAGTTCCAACCCTCTAATGATGTGATTGGTTCCCCTGGCAACCAGCCCATCCCAGGCTTTCCAAATATCACCTTATTAACATAAAGTCAGGGGGGGTGGAAAGGAAGTTGTTATGAATAACGAAAGACATTCGTTTCACTTCTTTGTCCCTGGAGCTGTCAGGAACCAGGCGCAAAAAGTATAACAAAAGATGCCTCGGTAGCTCTTATCACTATATTAGGATATTACAAGGGTTTTTAGGAGCTGTGTGCCACAAATGGGAATGAAGACCAAATATATATTTCTTATTATAAATCATAATATGACAATTACATATGAAGTGTTATGAAACTGACAATCTAGTTTCACTTCAGCTACATTTTTATTTTGTTATGATTAAATAAAAATATGCTTTCAATATAAATAGAAATATGAAATTTTAAAAAGATACATTGGAATTATACATTAGATCTGCCTGTATTAAAAAAATGAGTGTATATGATTTTATCAGACATCAGATTGGGTTTGGATCCACCGTACCAGGTCGTTTTGTTTTTCTGGAAGTAACAAGTTCTATGAAGCTGGTGGCCAAGCTACCCTAAGTATTGTTGGGACAGAAAAACTCTCCTAATAGCTGAGCATATATTTACTTCCTTTCTCTTTTTCAGTGAGTTTGAAAACTATTTTCCAAGTGTGAGGGAATAAAATTCAGAATTTTCCTAATTTCAAACCCTGATTATGGACTCTGTCTCAGCCAGGAAGGATCGAGCCTAATCCTTCTCAAAAGGCCCACTGAATTCTGTCCATAGAATAATGTTGTCTGGCCTTTTTTTTTTTTTTTTTGAGGAGACAGGGAAAACCTCTTTCAGTTGATTTTTGTACAGTCTCTTATTGAAACTCAGATAAACTTGAGACCCTATGCGAATTTATTATAGTTTTGAATGCCACATCATACAGTTGAAAGTGGGAAAATTATATTTAAAAAAATTTAAGCTAAATGAAACACCTGTACTTATTTTCCAAACTCTTGTTTCTTTTCTTCAGTCATCCTTATATATAGATTTAGATATTGGAAATACCATGTTATATATGAGTATAAAATAGATAATAAGTAAAACAAATACTTGCAGCAACTAAGTGATTTTTCCTAATTAGAAAGGAAATAGCTGAAATGCCTAATCATATTTAAAACAATTTTTAAAACTTTGCTACTGTACCTATATAACAAGTACTATATAATCTTGAAGGGTGGTAGAACACGCCACCCCAAAATATGACACTTTAACATAAGGATTATTTTGAGCTAAAGACGCTTGAAATAGAGCAGATACAAAAAAGGACACTCTGCCTTCCCTGTATAGAGAGAAAACTTTCTAGTCACCAGAGATAGAGTCAAAGCTGAGAAAAGTCTGTAAAACAGACCTTGTTAAAATAACTTATCTTCCTTTAGCCTCCCCATGCATTTTACTTTTCCACAATTGCCACTTTGTTCAACCAACTAGGTAAGCATTTAGGTTTTGCCACTTTGGTATCCATTTACCTATCGGAGCTCCCATGTACATGTAAAAATCTGTATGCTTTTCTCTTGCTTATCTATTTTACTGCAATTTAATTCTCAGACCATAAGAGAGTAAAGGTAAATTTTTGCCTTGCCTACAGTGTTCTGTATTCTTCGTGGTTGGAAAATGAAATCGTTAATTAATGCAAGTAGATTAAAAATGAAAACTTGGACTTAATACATATCCCTTAATTTTCAAATACACTAAAGCACAGTGCAAGCAATTTAGAATAGATTTACACTTGAACATTCTTTCAGTAATTATCAAAATTACATAAAAATTATTTTAAGGTGAACAACTCCTTTCATCCTTAAGATATTAAATCTAGGGTTTCCCAAAAGTACTTGAGATGAGAAATGAGACATAGAAATAGAAATTGATAAATGGTTTCCTACACTATTATATGTGTATATTTAAGTTATGCTAAAGGATTCTGATTAAAAAGGGCAAAGTGTACTCAATACAAAGAAGGTAAATTTTCTACTTTAGAACCATATTCAAGCATGTGGCTGTATCATGATAATTTACCCTTAAAGACAGGGTAATATTAAGAAAATAAAGGTCTATGATGGCTCCTGGTAACATTTTCCACTTACTTAATGGTGGCAAAGCAGTTGGTAGACAATGCAAATGTTATATCTGTGCTCATGTTATTGTGCTTGGAGAGTCACAGATACTTAACCACACAGGATGGAGCAGAAGAGGCTCTGTTAGCAAACTAACCAGCTGTAAAAGAATCAACATTAGAAATGTGTAAAAATCTAATTGCAAATGGTCAGACAATTTATAGCTTTACTACCCTTTTCCCTTATTTAATCAGGTGAAATTTACATTAAGAAAGAGCATAGGGCTTCCCTGGTGGTGCAGTGGTTGAGAGTCCGCCTGCCGATATAGGGGACACGGGTTCGTGCCCCAGTCCGGGAAGATCCCACATGCCGCAGAGCGGCTGGGCCCGTGAGCCATGGCCGCTGAGCCTGCGCGTCCGGAGCCTGTGCTCCGCAACGGGAGAGGCCACAACAGTGAGAGGCCTGTGTACCGCAAAAAAAAAAAAAAAAAAAAAGCATAAAATGCAGTAATTTCAAGTGTTTGTTTCCGTGAATGTTTAAATATGTATACGCGTGTTTTACTGGTGCAAGATCAAGAATATATGATATTTCCAGCACATGAAAGGGATCCCTTATACTCCTTTCCATAGCAATACTTCCTAAAGGAACCACTGTTCTAGCTTCTATTGCCATAGGTTTGTTATGCCCCTTTTTGAAATGTATATGCAGTTGACTCTTGAACAACATGGGGGTTAGGGGCACTGATCCCCTACACTTAGCTGAAAATCTGTGTATAACTTTGACTCCCCTCAAACCTAACAACTAATGACCTACTGCTGACTAAAAGCATTACTGATAATATAAGCAGTATATTAACACATATTCTGTAAGTTATATATATTATATAAGGTATTCTTACAATATGCAAGTGAGAGGAAAGAAAATGTTAAGAAAATCTTATAGGGAAAATACATTACAGTACTGTATTTATCATTACTCTAAGCTTACCCTGTTTAAGTTTACCCTGTTTACAAGATGAATTGTTTATCAGTACCTATATCAAAACTGTCTTTCGTGATATAAAACAGTATAGATGTTATATGTATTACTAATGCTAGACATCAAAAATGAAAAGATAATGTGAAAAAGAAACTCATATTTATTTAGAGGTATAACGATTTGTGCTGATAACAAAGAAGCAGCAATATGATTGATTTTTTGTAACAATGTAATCAATATGATGGCCTTGGAGTAGCCTAGCCTGTACACTAATGACTGAAATGGATCAGTATAAAATGTTTATGGCATACAGTATTACAGTCATATTCATAACACAGTATTGGAAACATTGTTACATTTTTTTAAAAACAACTTAACTGTGATGATAGGCTGATAAAAAGTTTCTCCAATTATTAGAGAGAGAGCTACATGGCTCCTCTGTGAATTTTTTTCAAATTGTCAAAAATCTCCAAAATTTTTCCAATATATTTATGGAAAAAAATCTTCATATTAGTGGACCCACGTAGTTCAAACCTATGTTGTTCAAGGGTCAACTATACATTAAATCATGTTATATGGAAGCTTTTGTGTCTGGCTTTTCTTCAACATAATGCCTATAGGATGCAGCTGTTACATCTATGTTTTTATATGTTGCAGTAGTTTATTCTTTTTTTTTTTTTACTATTGTAGATATCAAATTTATACATATCTCAATTCATTGTACTATTTATGAATTTGTTACGGTTTCATTTTCAGTTAAATCTTCTGTGAAAATCCTGGTGTATGTCTTTCTGTAAGCAAATACATTCATTTCTTTTGGGTATGTATCTAGGGTTGGAATTGCTTTAGTAAGTACTGCCAATTTCCCACAGTTTTTTGCTACCTGATGCTTCTACAAGTAATGCAGCAGAGTTCCGTAACTTGCACAACACTTGGTCTTGGTGGTGTTCTAAATTTTAGTCCTTCTAGTGGGTGTGGGTGGTTTTAATGTGTATTGCCCTGATGAGTAATGACACTGAGCTCCTTATTCATACAATTATTAGCTATTTGGATAAGCCCTTTAAAGGGATTTTCAAGTGTTCTATTTTTTATTGGATTTTATAATTTTATTATTGATTGCTTAAATTCAAAATACTTGGGGATCTTCTGGTTATCTTTTTTAACTTCCAGTTCAGTTTAATTCTTATTTAGTCAAAGGCGATTTATGTTGTAAATACTTTGATATTTGATAACACTTGCTTTATTATCCAGCATATGACCAGCTTTATTAAATGGTTTATATGCCTTCAAGAGAATGTATATTCTGTAGTTATTTGGGTATAGTGTTCTAAAAAGGAGTTAAATGAATTGGTTAATAGTTTTGTTCAGATCATCTCAAATGGTAATGATTTATGTCTGTCTTCTATCATTCACTAAGGGAAGTTTATTAAAATATACAACTATGGTTGTGGATTTGTCAAGTTCTCCATTTCTGTCAAATTTTGTTTTTTGTATTTGGAAGAATGATTATTATTGTAAACTTATGAGTTTTTAGTCTTCCTGTTTAATTTGCTGTTTTGCTAAAATGAAACATCTCTCTATAACTTTAATGATGAGTCTGATATTAATAAAGCTGCAACAGCTTTCTTTTGACTAGTATGTTTTTATTGTTTAACATTCTACTGTGTCTTTGTGTTTATATAGAATCTTTTATAAAAAGTATAGAGGTGGATTTGTTTTTTTCCTTACCAGTCTGACAGTGTTTCCTTTTAGACTTTGTAGTCTAATATAATGACAGATATTCTCGGCTTTAAGTCTACCATCATGCTATTTGTTTTCTTTTCTCCCATCCTGTCCTCATTTCTTTCATCCTTTCCTGCCTTTTAAAAAATTTATCAACATTTTGTATGGTCTATTTTATATCTTTTTAAATTATACCACAGCTTTTAAAGTGTACCTTCTCAGTTACCTTGGACACTGATATGCATCCTAAATGTATTACATTCTATCTTAAAATTAGTGCTTTATCACTCCCAGTGCAATAAAATAATTTCTATTTACCTATCTTCTGCCCTCTATGTTATGATTATGGCATATTTTTCTCTATTCATAACCCTCACTAGACAGTTATTGTTTCTCTTTAAATAATCTGTGGTATTTTTGAAGTATGTCAACTTAGCAAATCTGTAACTACATTTTCTCAGATTCTATTTCCTGTATAGCATGGCCACAAGAAAATCTTGTGCAATATTAAAGTCAGACATGAAACAGCAGCCATTACAGTGAGGGTTGGTCAAGGAACCCAGATGCTGCTGGAGTGGGCACACCTTGTTGCTGGCCTATTGGGTCATGTTGTTGGCGTTGAACGCTGAAATACAATACTTGGGAGTTTAGGTCACTTTTATGTTGTGAAGTAGTTACTAATGCTAAATTTAAAGAATTAATTTTTTGCACATGTTGAAACACAATTCAGCAAATAAAAAAGGAATCACCTACAGGTTACATGTGTTCCTAATATTTTATTCAGGTCAGGTATAAACATTTCTAAAGTATGTATGAGTTTGAATGCACACAAATGTAGGTAAAATTTGAGTCCTGACATGTGGACTATATGTGAACTGCTTTATAAAAGTAGAACAATACTTTCCATTACTGAAAACATCATTTCTATCTGTGTGTCCCCATACAATTATGGGCTCTGTTGTATTATACTGTATGCCATCCCAGATCTGTATTCAAGTGAAAGCTTTTATTTAGAAGTAACGTGAAAATCTATTACAATCAGTCTAATATCTGTTTCAGTAGAAAAATATCATCTCTCACTTTTATAATCATCGGATACACACTTATTTGTTTTGTGTATTTACTGTTTAATTTCCTCAACTAGAATGTAAGCTTCTTGGGAATCTATTTGTTTACTGTTAGATACCTAATGCCTAGAATAATGCCTCATGCATAGCAAGTGTTTAATGTGGTTTTATTTTTTAATAGTTTTATGTGTTCCTCATTAAAGATAGCCTCTTAAATTTGAAGGTGCTTAATAAGATTTTACTAATAAAAATTATTCTGGGACCTATGCTGATTGTGTAACTATCAATCATTTCAAATTTGACAATTTCCATAATAGGTGAAAATAAGAGTTAATTGCCAATCAAGACCCTCAATCAAAACAAGTGCTGGAACTACTTGCATGGCTCCACCCAACCACAAGACAGCCAGAGATATCAATTCCATAATTTTCCCAGAAAGGGAGCCAACTGTTAATACCTGGCAAACAGCACTAAGGACAAGCCTACTGTATGCATATACCCTTTGGGGCCTTAATATTTAATTTTCTATCATGTTAAACATTTTCCATTACTATTTCTAAATGGGAGCATAATATCTTACATCTGCCATGATTTGATTTAACAATCCCCTCTTTAGTTTTTTATTTTCTTTTTTTTGCGGTACGCGGGCCTCTCACCGTTGTGGCCTCTCCCGTTGCGGAGCACAGGCTCCAGACGCGCAGGCTCAGCGGTCATGGCCCACGGGCCCAGCCGCTCCGCGGCATGTGGGATCTTCCCGGACTGGGGCACGAACCCGTGTCCCGTGCATCAGCAGGTGGACTCTCAACCACTGCGCCACTAGGGAAGCCCCCCTCTTTAGTTTTCTTCAAAATTTTGGTATTCTAAATTACTACGTTGCAATAAATGCCTATGCATAAATCTCTGTCCATGTTTCACGTTTATCATTAATAACAAGTTAATTAGGAATTTTCCTATGAAAGAAATATTAGGTTATTATTGATGATGATTTTCAGTTCTGTTATATTATCTACATACTTCCACCTTTAACTTGGTTGACTTATTTCTGCAATAGCACTGTCAGGAAAGATGACAGATTAGTTTTTAATTTATCTGAGACTCGCTGGAAGTGAATTCTATAAATTTGATTTTTAAAAATGGCTGGAGTTTAAAATCCCAAGTATCATTAAGAAATACTGGTACTCTGTTTGTAATGTTATCTTTCTAAAATGTGTTATTGATCTCCTTAAATGGAATATAATCATCATATACTTATATCCCTTTAATGACTCAGATCATCATTATGAAAATTAGGGGTCTTTAGTTTGCTTGGTTAAAAGAACACCTTCTTTGGACATAGCCAGTACTGTGAGAACACCTTTATTCTATATCTAGTAGCCATGTAATCTTGGATAAACTTAACTTTTTTGGAATCTCAGGTTTTTCTTTTCTGTAAAATGGAGACAATAATACCTGCCACAAACATTTGCTGTGTGGATTAGGAATAATATCTATAAAATTCTTAAAATCATGGCAGACATATTATAGATGAGAGTAAATGAGGAGATCTCTGAAGGAATTTTGAATAAGTGAGGTGAGATAGCCAGGTTCCAACCAACTGATATTAAGCTGTAAATATTATGCATCTAAGAATTTGTTCACTTATTTGTTCACTATATTTTTTGGCTCATGGAACACCAGGGTTCTACTAAAAGTCATTTGTCTCTAACCTCTGTCAACCCTTTAGATCAAAATTAAGAAATTAATTATAACAATTTATTAATCAGTGTTCTAAAGATTTAAAAGTGTTTCTGGAATGAATTAACTCTTCATTTACTGCCTTATTGCCTCCTTAAAGTTTTAAGCCAGATGGTGAGCCTTTTCAGTTGATACATAAATTTAAATTCAATTTTCCCCCTAATCTTAAATTGAGACCAATAGAAAGCAGAGGAGCAATAACAGCAGTGGAAGGAGAGGAAATGACTGGGAATTCAAGTTCATGCTCCTCCTCTATTTTAGAGTTTGTAGTTTGAGGTCATCTTTATAGCAGTGTTTGGCTGGGTCCTTACCTGCATGACCAGGACAGGAAGCATAAGCCGCAAATATCCCAGCTCTGGGGAAGTAGGACCAGCTACATTACATGTGGTATCCTGTGAAAGATGAAAAGGAAGAAAACATATGATCATCTCAATAGATGCAGAAAAAGCTTTTGACAAAAATTCAACACCCATTTATGATAAAAACTCTCCAGAAATTGGGCATAGAGGCCCACATATGGCAACCCACAGCAAAACATCATTCTCAACAGTGAAAACCTGAAAGCATTTTCTCTAAGACCAGGAACAAGACAAGGATAACCACTCTCCCCACTTTTATTCAACATAGTTTTGGAAGTCCTAGCCATGGCAATGAGAGAAGAAAAAGAAATAAAAGGAATCCAAATTGGAAAAGAAGTAAAATTGTCACTGTTTGCAGATGACATGATACTATACATAGAAAATCCTAAAGATGCCACCAGAAAACTACTGGCGGTAATCAATGAATTTGGTAAGGTTGCAGGGTACAAAATTAATGCACAGAAATTTCTTGCATTCCTATACACTAGCAATGAAAAATCAGAAAGAGAAATTAAGGAAACAATCCCATTTACCATTGCAACAAAAAGAATAAAATACCTAGGAATAAAACTACCTAAGGAGGCAAAAGACCTGTACTCAGAAAACTATAAGGTACTGATGAAGGAAATCAAACACAACACAAACAGGTGGCAAGATATACCATGTTCTTGGATTGGAAGAATCAATATTGGGAAAATGACTATACTACTCAAAGCAATCTACAGATTCAATGCAATCCCTATCAAATTACCAATGGCATTTTCCCCAGAATTAGAACAAAAAATTTTACAATTTGTATGGAAACACAAAAGACCTCGAATAGCCAAAGCAATCTTGAGAAAGAAAAATGGAGCTGGAGGAATCAGGCTCCCTGACTTCAGACTATACTACAAAGCTACAGTAATAAAGACAATATGGTACTGGCACAAAAACAGAAATATACAACAACAGAATAGGATAGAAAGCCCAGTGATAAACCCACACACCTATGGTCACCTAATCTATGACAAAGGAGGCAAGAATATACAATGGGGAAAAGACAGTCTCTTCAATAAGTGGTGCTGGGAAAACTAGACAGCTACATGTAAAAGAATGAAATTAGAACACTCCCTAACACATACACAAAAATAAACTCAAAATGGATTAAAGACTGTTGGTGGGAATGTAAATTAGTATAGCCACTATGGAGAACTGTATGGAGGTTCCTTAAAAAAACTGAAAATAGAGCTACCATATGATCTAACAATCCCACTCCTGGGCATATATCTGGAGAAAACCATACTTTGAAAAGATACATGCACCCCAATGTTCACTGCAGCACTATTTATAGTAGCCAGGATGTGGAAGCAACCTAAATGTCCATTAACAGAAGAATGGATAAAGATGTGGTAGATATATATAATGGAATATTACTCAGCCATAAAAAGGAATGAAATTGTGCCATTTGCAGAGATGTGGATGGACCTAGAGACTGTCATACAGAGTGAAGTAAGTCAGAAAGAGAAAAACAAAAATATTGTTATTAACGCATATATGTGGAATTTAGAAAAATGGTACAGATGAACCTATTTTCAATGCAGAAATAGAGACACAGACACAGAACAAACGTACGGACACCAAGGCTGAAGGGGTGGGGGGCATGGATTGGGAAATTGGGATTGACGTATGTATACTACTCTGTATGAAGTAGATGGCTGGTGAGGGCCTACTGTATAGCACAGGGAGAAAAAAAAGAAGTAATTTTTTTGCGGGACATAAGTTAACCTTAAAAATGCATTCCTATATACATTAGGTGCAGACAAATACTGTTTGATTCTACTTATATGAGATACTTAGAATAGTCAAATTCATGGAGTCCGTACATTGGTAGATGCTGGGGGGTGTGGGGAGGGAGAACGGGGAGTTAGTGTTTAATGGAGACAGTTTCAGTTTAGGAAGGTGAAAAATTCAGGGGATGGATGACGGTGAGAGTTGCATGATAATGTGAATGTACTTAATGCCACTGAACTGTACAGTTAAATATGGTTAAAATAGTATATTACGTGACTTTTACCACAATAAAAAACATTAAAAAAGAAAAAAAAGATGAAAAGGAGGGGTTCCTGTTTAAAACTACTAAAGATTTCAAAATTGCAATAGTAGAGCGTGAAATCAAGCATGGCTGTCCATAAAGCTGGCCTGTGAGGAAGCACTTCCCTATGATGGGCCTGGGGTTGAGAGTGACTCTTTTATCCCTTAGCTGCTGTTTGTTTTCTAAATTAGATCTTGTGCAAAGGAAAGGGGAGGGAACTACCCTTTACCGATCTTTAACTATGTGTCAGAAGCTTTCTTGCATGTTATTTAATTCTCACAGTGACTGCTGGGCAAATGTTGTTGCCACACTTTACATGAACCTGAGTCAGAATATTTGCCTACTTTGTCAAGATCCTGAGACTTTCTCCCTCTGGGTCTCTGGTTTGTTCTGCCATACCTTCTTTTGCATTTAAAGCCTATGAAAATAGGCAGAATGCCAAACAGGATGTGCTCTTCCATTTACAGATCCATACACCTCTTAGGGAATGTGTTCAACTGTTCGGGCTCAGAGTGAGGCTTAAATACACTCTTGTTTCCAACTCGGGGCTTAGTTGATAAACACAGAACTAAAAACAAGTTAGCTCAGGATCTGTGTTGGCCTGATGCTTTTCTATAACTAGGCCACATATTTAATTAATTAGCAATGATCTACCTAAGCCCATTAGCTGCCCAGGCTATGTGTCTATGTGTCTGTCTAAATAAAGTAGCACCTACTCACTTTTTTTTTTTTAATGGCATCTGGGATTTCTCATCCCACTATCTAAAAGCAACCACTACTGGAAAAAAAAAAACTCTTCATAAAGACTCTTAAAGCTACCTCAATAAGTAAAGAAAACAATATTTACTTTTGAAATTATCTAGGAAGCTACATGAAGCAAAATAATTTTCCTCTTCTCTTTGGATGGATACAACTGTTTATACAATTCTAAAGAATGCCCTTGCACTATCCACATCTAAAATGACTAAAACAAAATTTAATATTATGAAAAATTAAAATTTAAATGCAAATGATTAAAATAATTGTGAATAGAGAAGGAATGAAACTTTGATCATTTTCTATTTCTGGCTCATAAATATGATGGAACAAATAAACTGCTAAAATGATCTTAAAAAGCTGAGGGACACACTAAGTTACCTGGTATGAGAAAAAAAAAATCCTGGAATAGAGAATGTAAATCTCTATAAAAGGAGATCATAAAATTCACTTTCACAAAATCTTTGTACCTCAATAAGCAATCATTTTAATTATCTAAGCATTTTAGTACTACAGGCACATCTTGTTTTATTATGCTTTTCTATATTGTGCTTTACAAATATTGTGGTTTTTACAAACTTGAGTGTCAACACTGTATGGGGCAAGTCTATTTTTTAAACAATGTTCACTTCATATCTGTGTCACATTTTTATAATACTCATAATATTTCAAACTTATTATTTGTTATGGTGAACTGTGATCAGTGATCTCTGATGTTATTACTGTGATTGTTTTGGGGTGCCATGAACCATACCCATATAAGATAGATAACTTAATAGATAAGTGTGTGTGTCCTGACTGCTCCATCACTCGGCCATTCTGCCATCTTTCTCCCTCTCCTTGGGCCTCCCTATTCCCTGAGACACAACAATATTGCTATTAGGCCAGCTAGTAATGGCCCGTAAGTGTTCAAGTGAAAGGAAGAGTCTCTTGTCTCTTACTTTAAATCAAAAAAGCTAGAATAATTGAGCTTTGTGAGGAAGGCAGGTTGAAAGCCAAAATCTAGGCCTCTTGTGCCAAACAGCCAAGTTGTGAATGCAAAGAAGTTCTTAAAAGAAACTAAAAGTGCTGCTCCAGTGAACACACAAATGATAAGAAAACAAAACAACCTTATTGCTGATGTGAAGTAAGTTTTAGTGGTCTTGATGGAAGATCAAACCAGCCACAACATTCTATTAAGCCAAAGCTTAATCCAGAGCAAGGCCCTAACTGTCTTCAATTCTGTGAAGTCTGAGAGAGGTGAGGAAGCTGCAGAAGATACATTTGAAGCTTGTAGAGGTTTGTTCATGACGTTTAAGGAAATAAGCTGTCTCCATATCATAAAAGTACAAGATGAAGCAGCAAGTGCTGCTATAGAAGATACAGCAAGTTATCCAGAAGATCTAGCTAAGGTAATTAACAAAGGTGGCTACACTAAACAACAGGTTTTCAAGGTAGATGAAACAGCCTTCTATTGGAAGAAGATGCCATCTAGCATGTCCAGAGCTAGAGAGGAGAAATCAATGCTTGCCTTCAAAGCTTGAAAGGACAGACTGACTCTCTTGTTAGGGGGTAATGCAGCTGGTGACGTTGAAGCCAGGGCTCATTTACCATTCTGAAAATCCTAGGGCCCTTAAGAATTATGTTCAGTCTATTCTGCCTGTTCTGTATAAATTGAACAACAAAGCCTGAATGACCGTACATCTATTTACAACATGGTTTACTGAATATTTTAAGACCAAGGTTGACACCAGCTACTCAGAAGAAAAGATTCCTTTCAAAATACTACTGCTCATTGTCAATGCACCTGATTACCCAAGAGCTGTGATGAAGTTGTACAATGAGATGAATGTTGTTTTCATGCCTGCTAACACAACACCATTTTGTGGCCCATGGATCAAGGAGTAATTTTGACTTTCAAGTCTTATTATTTAAGAAATACATTTTGTAAGGCTATAGCTTCCATAGATAGATTCCTCCAATGGATCCGGGAAAAGCTAATTGAAAACCTCTGGAAAGGATTCACCATTCTAGATGCTATTAAGAACACTCACGATTCATGGGAAGTCAAAATATCAATATTAAGAGGAGTATGGAAAAAGTTGATTCCAAATGTCATGGATGACTTTTGAGGGGTTCAAGAGTTCAGTGGAGGAAGTAACTGCAGATGTGGTGGAGATAGCAAGAGAACTAGAATTAGAGATGGAACTTGAGGATGTGACTGAATTGCTGCAACCTCATGACGAAACTTGAATGGATGAGTTACTTTTTAATGGATGAGAAAAAAAAAAGTGTTCTCTTGAGATGGACTCTACTCCTGGTGAAGATGCTGTGAAGCTAGTTGAAATGACAACAAAGAATTTAGAATACTACATAAACCTAGTTGATAAAGCAGTGGCAGGACTTGAGAGGACTCCAATTTTGAAAGAAGTTATATTGTGGGTAAAATACTAACATCACTGTATGCTACAGAGGAATCATTTTTGAAAGGAAAAAATCAATCAACATGGAAAACTTCACTGCTGTCTTAGTTTTAAGAAATCGCCACGGCCACCCCAACCTTCAGCAACCACCACCCTGATCAGTTGGCAGCCATCCACACTGAGGCAAGAGCCTCCACCAAGGTCAGATGATGTTTAGCATTTTTTAGCGATAAAGTCTTTTTTATAATTAAAGTATGTACATTGTTTTTTAGACATAATGCTGTTGAACATTTAATATGCTATAGTGATATGCACAGGGAAACCAAAAAATTCATGTGACTCATTTTATTGAGAAATTTGCTTTATTGTGGTGGTCTGGAACTGAATCTGCAATATTTCCAAGATATGCCTGTACATTTGACCCTTGAACAACATGGGTTCAAACTGCATGGGTCTATTTCTACACAGAAGTTTTTTCAGTAAGTCCATCCTTCAGTACTACATGAGTCATGGTTGGTTGAATCCACAGATGTGGAACCATGATATGGATGGCCAACTGAAAGTTATATGTGGATTTTCAACTGTGCAGGGGTCAATGCTCATGAGCCCTGTGTTGTTCAGGGGTCACCTATATTTTGAAAGATTATGTGGTTGAAAAATGAAGTAAAACCTTAATTGGTTATAGTTAAAATTAAACCTAAGTTTCTTGCTCAGGAAACCATGAATAAGATGAACTACAATAAGTTTTATTTATTTATTTTTTTTTTATTTTTTTTTTCTTGCGTTATGCGGGCCTCTCACTGTTGTGGCCTCTCCCATTTGCGGAGCACAGGCTCCGGACGCGCAGGCTCAGTGGCCATGGCTCACGGGCCCAGCCGCTCCGCGGCATGTGGGATCCTCCCGAAACGGGGCACGAACCCGCGTCTCCTGCATCGGCAGGCGGACTCTCAAGCACTGCGCCACCAGGGAAGCCCCTACAATAAGTTTTGTCATTGGGTGTTTTTACTTGGTAGAAATAATCTGCTTTATTTATTTAGCTTTGATGAAAATTTTAAAGTCCTTTTAAGTCCAGTTTAATTTTACATATTCCTTTGGAGAAACCTTGTTAAGGCTTCTTGATGGTAAATTCTTATAAAACTTGTGGGGAAAAAAACAAGTACCTGGGATAAACTTTCAGAAAAAATGTAGTAGGAGACTCTCATCCTGAGTTCATGAAAGAGTACTACCTCTCTCTGAATGAGGCAAGTCACAGAGCTGAGAAGAAACATTACTTTTCTAGCTATGAATAGGTTGTTTTAAAAAATTGGTACTCTTTTTGTTTTTAACTGTTGTCAACTTGACCTTCGTTTCAAATGTGAAGGAAGTAGAGGTAGAGGTAACAACAACCTAAATACCAAGATATGAAGAAATTGCTTATTAATATGCCATTACATTCATTCACTTACTCCACAAATATTTATTGAGAACCTAAGTTTGCCAAACTTTTAGATAGGATTTGGGCATACAGAAACTGAAACCAAGCAGGACCCCATGGGGCTCCTCAGCATGGAAGCCATTCTGTCCCCTGTTTCTTGTTTGTAGGGGACAGACTCCAGCCTCCATGACCTTCCCTGAGTCCCAAAGGACAGATTCAAACAGTTGCTAATCAAGGAAAAGGGATGAAGAGACAAGGGAAGAGCAGTAAAACAAAACAAAAAACCTGAGACCAGATTAAAGGAGTTCAGGCCCTGCACACACCCAAATCTTATCAGCAACACCATGCTTGAACTATTTATATGAAACTCCTCACTGGGTTGGGACACACGATTTTGAGAGGCACAAGCCCACTGTGCACCCTTTTGCCTGGCAAAGAAATAAAGCTATTTTCTACTTCACCTAAAACTCTGTCTCTGAGATTTGATTCAGCACTCGTGCACAGATGCCAAGTTTTCAACATCAAAATGAACAAGACAGAGAAAGTTTCCATTTTCCTGGCTCCCACAAGTGTTTAGGGAGGTCTAAAAGGGGAAGCAAAGACAAAGAAATTAATTAATCAATCAATCATTAATCAATAGGCACTTGTGTATATAGAGTTCCTGCTCTGTGCCAGACACAGTAACTGAGCTTTAGAAGTAAAATCTTGTGGGGCTTCCAGGCCAAGCAAAATTGATAATCCCTGGAGGTTGAACAGGAAGGGGGTGGGGCACAACCTTTAAAAGAATGACATAGCTGTTGAGGACAAGACATAAACTGGTTAGAACAAACTAGGTCCAAGATGATGGATGACTGACTTCCAGTAGACCTTGAGCCTCATTATACTCTCATTGTAATACATCAGCATGCTAAATGACACACCCACAGGCGCCATGACAGTTCCCAGGCTGACCATAAAAGGCCAAAAAGCAGGCAGTGACCCAATTCCTGGAAATCCCCGCCCCTTCCCCCAAATAGTTGAAATAATCCTCCCACTCATTAGCCTATGAAATTACCCAGTCTATAAAAACTAACCACCCCATATTTCAGGGCCTCTTGCCTTCTGAGATGGCCCACCCTCTGTCTATGGAGTATCTCCCTGAATAAACCTTCTTTTACTTTACTATGGCTCGGTCTTGAATTCTTTCTTGTGTGAAGCCAAAAACACACACTCGGCGGCTGTCCCAGGGCTTGCCTGAGACCTGGGACATGACCATCCTCTCATGCCCCACTTTCTTTCCTGCAACAGAAATAGCTATGAATCTTCATGGACTCTTGTCTATTTGGAAAGAAGTATATATGAGAACACAGAAACTATGAAATTAATTTAGTGCTTTGCAGTTGGACAGTCCCCTTCTCCCCCAAGAATCAGTTACTTTTCTTTAATTTCAGCTCCTTGGCATAGATCCTAATCAGTGATGCACTGGAGAGGGCTCCTACCAGCATCTTATTACTACATTTTCAGGAATTTTCTAAGGAGTTTGAAATCACATTGATAGCTTGAAATTGGCCATGGTGGGATTATTTACACCATGACAACCTAAAGATGGTACAAATCAGACTTGCCCCATAGAGAGCTGGTTGTTAATCTTTCGCCAGCACACCACTGGACTCTACGCATCAGGAAGGATTTCTCCTTCCTCTAACCCCCAACACCAGTAATACTTACCATAGCATGAAGTAGCTATGACAAGCTATAACTAGGGAGTGATTACTAACTGGTGTCAGAGTTCAGCTTGGACAGAAACATAAGTTTGGGGAAGGGGCTGATACTTTCTGCTTTGCACTAAGCTACCAGTTTCTTCAAGAGCTCCCAAGATAAGGCAGGCCCCTGATGATTCTTCCAGAGTAATTGGCCCTCAAGGGCTGACCCCTGGCTGGTTTTCCAGGCCATTGCCTGCGGCTTCATGCTGAGAGCCCCCACTGGCATTTGGGGGAATAGAGTCAGCAGAACAGGTGTTGAATGTAGGGCAGAAACTATGGGGTGCAGCAATACCCCGCTGATGCTGTTTCCGTAGTTTAAAACTGTTCTCACTCATTTTCCCATACTAGGTGTATTGGGCAACATGTGCATTATGCCCTAGTTTGGTGGGTTTTTTAAAGGGGGAAAAAAAAAAAAACCTTGGTGGCTTCTCTACCTCAGTTCTTTAAGGAATTTTACCTTACATAAGTATATAGTCACATTTTTAATCCCAGCCTCAGAGTTCTGCCCTAAGTGACATCTTTTATCCTATGGTCCCTCTTCCTGTTTGCTACAATAATTCTAATGTTTAATATAACGCCTATTAATATATTTCCCAGTCTAATAACTGACTTGTGCTTCTGTTACTTTTCTATCCTCTTCTAATGTGGATTGTCTTGGAGTTTAGGGAAAAAGATTATGTTCCCAATGTCAGCACTTTTTTAAGATGTGACTTTGGGGAAATAATTGAATCCTGCTGTCTATGAAATGGGTGGCAACATTTCTTTCCCATAGACCTCTTGAGAGAATTGTGTAAATAAGTGAGAACATTTGAGATGTTTTATACTTCCTAAGGAATAGAATGCATATAGGGAACTACAGGAA